>NW_024728729.1:220000-542500 GCF_018991925.1 Homarus americanus | reverse complement strand
AGAATGGGGGGTGTACACTTGGCATAAACATAGCTCCCCACTTTGGTATACAAGACACACCTACTTGAACATCAAAAGCATCTAATTTGGTATTCAAGTCACCCCTTTGGAACTCAAGACAAACACAGTGGCATCGAGAATAACTACTTCGGTGGCCATAACACCTACTTTGGTATCCAGAACAACTATTTTGACACTCAGAATATACCCTTTTTTTATCAACAACAATAACTACTTTGGCAATCAGAATATACACTTTCATATCAATATTGGCTAATTTGGAAATGTTACACCACTTTAAAAAAAAATATCATCAATAACAATGTGGCATTTCACTACTGTGGCATAAAAATTACCTTAAGCATTATGCCCTTACACGGATCAGCTGTCGAAGATAAACAAAGCAGAACATCTCACACCCAAAACACTCCAGTCTGATCAGCTGACGACGTAAACAAACAGAACATCTCACACCCAAAACACTTCAGTCTGATCAGCTGACGACGTAAACAAACAGAACATCTCACACCCAAAACACTTCAGTCTGATCAGCTGACGACGTAAACAAACAGAACATCTCAACCCCAAAACACTTCAGTCTGATCAGCTGACGACGTAAACAAACAGAACATCTCAACCCCAAAACACTTCAGTCTGATCAGCTGACGACGTAAACAAACAGAACATCTCAACCCCAAAACACTTCAGTCTGATCAGCTGACGACGTAAACAAACAGAACATCTCAACCCCAAAACACTTCAGTCTGATCAGCTGACGACGTAAACAAGAATGAGAGTGAAAAGCAATGGCGAAAGAGACAAAAAAAGCCAATACAGAGAGAGAGAGAGAGAGAGAGAGAGAGAGAGAGAGAGAGAGAGAGAGAGAGTTTACCAAGACAGTGAGTGAGGGGTTAAACAGCTCAGTGTGAGATATAAGAACGAGAGAATTAAGGGTGATGGAACGCCAGAAATAATTGACATGGCTGAAGATAAACTGACTTACGCTTCACCTTTCCCTCCCACCCTCCTTCCTTCTCTCTCTCTCTCTCTCTCTTCCTTCCTTCTCTTTCTCTCTCTTCAATCTCTATCATTTTCTCTCCCTCTTCTTGCCTCTTCTTTATCATCCATGTCTTATTCCCTCTCTATTCCCTTCTTTCCCTCTTCGTTCTTTATTTCTCTTCCTTTCCCTCTCTTTCTTCCTCCACTCTCTCTCTCCAGACAATGTGATGTAGTCGTGGCCAGAATTAGGCTAGGATACAGACACATCTGGCAAGTTAGTAGCGCTGTACCCATACCTGGAACACTCAGCATGTAAACTTTGTGATAAACCTTTAAAGCATACACTTGAACACTATATTATTGAATGTGACACTGTCAAAGACTTCAGGCCACCTGACTTACTGTATCTTGAACTATGTAATTACTTCATTGAATCAGGTGTGCTTGAGGACATTCTTGCTGTTTATCCCAAATTTGCTAGCCCACACTGATTAGTCTTCAATTAGAATATGACTCCAATGTATGTGATCCACTGACCCATATATGCTGCTGGTGAATGTGATGTATTTCCTTCTTTGTGTACGAACCTCTGTCCTGTATGGCAGTGAAAAGTGACATTACCCACATGAATCTGACCGACGTATATGTATGTATGTGTGCGTGTGTGCATGTATATGTACGTGTACATGTATATGTGTATGTATATACGTATATGTATGTATATGTGTGTGTGTGTGTGTTTACATATATGTATATGTACTGTCAATGAATATGATGCAACTCTTTGTGTACGAACCTCTGTCCTGCATGGCAGTGAACAGTGACATTACCCATATGAATCTGACCTCTATACATTTATAGTTGTTAATGAATATGATGTATTTCTTTGTGTGTGAACCTCTGTCCTGCGTGGCAGTGAGAAGTGATACCACCCTCAGTGTCAAGACCTGACTGAATTACTCAGAATAGGCAAACTGTACTACAAGCTTTGCCAATAAATTTGTTAAACTAAATCTCCTCTTTTCTTCCTTGTTCCTCCAATTCCTTATCTCCCTTCCTAAATCCTATGGAAGAACAGCAAACGACGGTGAGAGAGAGAGAGAGAGAGAGAGAGAGAGAGAGAGAGAGAGAGAGAGATAAGCAGGAAACCCCCTTAATAATATAGTAGACAATACACGAAACACCACAAGACTAAATTCCAGTTTCCAGGAACATTCCAGATTCCAGAAATATCGCGGTTTCCAGATAATTCCGGATTTCAGGTATAAAGCAGTTTCCAGGTAAGTTTTAAAATCCAGGTAAGATTTAGGTTCTAGATTATTTCAGTTTCCAGGTTATATTCCAGATAAATACCAGATTCCAGATATATTCCAGCTTCCAGGTAAATTCCAAATTCCAGGTAAATTCTAGATGTATTCCAGTTTCCAGGAACATTCCAGATTCCAATTAGAATAAAATAACGAACGACTATTTGAAAATTCATTTTGTCGTAACTAAATTGACTCGGAAACTTAACCTAACAACATCACTTAAGATATATTGACTGTGTGTGTGTGTCTGTGTGTGTGTGTGTGTGTCTGTGTGTGTGTGTGTGTGTGTGTGTGTCTGTGAGGGTCGTTAAGTGGGTGCCAGAAGAGGTTCACACACCTCTGACTACAGCTCTTATCTCCACTTAATCTTTGGAAGGTGATGATGGCGTGTAACCAGCTGGCGGGCCTGGGAGGGGCGGAGGGGGTGTGGGATAGGCGGAGGGGTGTGTGGGAGGGCGGAGGGAGTGTGAGAGGGGCGGGGGAGGACTTGGGAAGGAGCAGGGGGTGTGGGAGGGCAGAGGTGGACTTAGGAGGGACGGAGGTGGTGTGGGAAGTGGCCAGAGGAGGACTTGGGAGGGTCGAGGGGAGGACTTGGGAGGGGCGAAGGAGGGGTTTGGGAGGGACGTAGGGGGTGTGGGAGGGCAGAGGAGGACTTAGGAGGGGCGGAGGGAGGAGGGTTTGGGAGGGCGGAGGAGGTGTGGGAGGGGCAGAGGAGGAGGGACTTAGGAGGGGGCGGAGGTGGTGTGGGAGGGGGGCAGAGGGAGGGACTTGGGAGGGTCAGGAGGACTTGGGAGGGCGAAGGAGGGGTGTGGGAGGCAGAGGAGGACTTAGGAGGGGCGGAGGAGGGTTTGGGAGGGCGGAGGAGGTGTGGGAGGGCAGAGGAGGACTTGAGACGGAGCGAGAGGATGACTTGGGAGGGCGGAGGGGTGTGAGAGGGGCGGAGGGAGGACTTGGGAGGGGCAGAGGATGACTTGGGAGGGGCGGAGGGGTGTGAGAGGGCGGAGGACGATGGGAGGGGCAGAAGGAGGTTTTAGAGAGAGAGAGAGAGCAGTATGTGAGGGGAAGGGGAGGATCCATCACCCCTCAAGCCAATTTAGGTTTATAGGCGTTAATAAAAGTATGGAGGTTGCTAAGCGACCACACTAAGAGGGGAAACAAACACTGGAGTTTACCCTCGTTTAGGACCCCTCTACCTGGCCTATGGTCCACGGGTTATCTTACTGCCACACAAACGTAACCTAACCTAACCTACAGTATCCTAACCTAACCTAACCTAACCTACAGTATCCTAACCCAACCTAACCTAACCTAAACTAACCTAACCTACATTAGTTTAACTTAACCTAACCTAATTTATCTTAACCTAAACTAAATTAGCCTAGAATCCTAACCTAACCTAAATTAGTCTACAGTAACTAAACCCAACATAACCTAATCCCCCAAAAAGGTAAAACACACACACACACACACACACACACACACACACACACACACACACACGAGGAAGCAGCACAAATCAACAATGAAAAAACAAACAAACCCCTATCCGGAAGTGCTACATCTCCCTCCCTTCCCACCCTCTCCTTTCCCTCCCTTCCATCACGCCTCCCTCCCCCTCTCCAGCCCACCTTCCCCTCCTCCTCCCACCATGCCTCCTCACCCTACAAACTAGCGCCCCTTTCTTTCACCCCTACCCTCCCCTCGCCCCTTCTTTCTACCCTCCCCCCTCGCCCCCTTCTTTCTACCCCTTCCCCTCCCCCTTCTTTCTACCCCTACCCTCCCCTCCCTTCTTCACCCTCCCCCTCCCCTTTCTTTCCCCCACCCTCCCCTCCCCCTTCTTTCTACCCCTACCCTCCCCTCCCCCCCCCTTCTTTCTACCCCTACCCTCCCCCCCTCCTTCTTTCTACCCCTACCCCTCCCCTCCCCCCTCCCCCCCCTTCTTTCTACCCCTACCCCCCTCCCCCCTCGTATCAACCCCTGCTGAACATTCCGTCAGTCAGCCGCCTATAGTATATCCCCATTGTCATTACTCCCCATTAACCCCATCATACCCCCTCCTCTCTCCTCCTGCTGTCACCGCCGCTACCATCACCCCTACCACTAACTATTACCATTACTACCACCACATCATTACCATCATCATCACCACCATCACTATCATCACCTCCCAATCACCACTATTATCATAACCACCATTACCACCGTCACCACCACTACTAACACCATCACCACCAACACAACCATCACCACCACCGCCACCACCACCACTACCACCATAACCACCACCACCACAACCACCACCATCACACCATCACCAACCATCACCACCACCACCACTACCACCATCTCATCTACAAATTGAATGCTCAAACGGGCGTGGTGACAGCCCAGCGATAAACACCTTCAACTCAGTCAATTCTGCAACATTAAGCAATCTGAACTAACCCCCCTGAGAGTTTATGGTCGGGGAGGAGGGAGAGAGATAGTAAAGGTGGGGAGGGGTGAGAGAGGGGTGGGTAAGGGTAGGGGAGGGTGAGGGACATCTTTCAATATCTGGGTAGGGAGGATAGGGGACGGAAGGGGACAGGGGGAGGGGAGGAGATATTAAAGGGAGGGGAGGGGAGGGGAAAGTAAGATTGTAAGGGAATCGAGGAAGAACAAGAGATGGAGAGGGGAAGTGGGAGAGGGGGAGCATAAGGTGTGAGTGGGAGAGGGGAGCATAAGGTGGAGAGGGGGTAGAGGGGTGAGGGGAGATAAGGGGGAAGAGAAGAACTAAAGGATAAAGAGAGGGGAAGGAAGAGAAGATGGACTGCTGATATTTCTCCTTCCCCCCTTCCTCTCCCTCACTCCTTCCATCCCATACTGTCATTCCTCCCGGCTTCCTACTCAGTTTCCTCTACCCGTACATTCCTAACTCCTTCCTTCCTTCCTTCCATTCCTCACTCCTTCCTTCCCTCCGTCTCTAACTTTCTTCCTCCTCACCTCCCTTTCTCTTCTTTTCCTTCCCCTATCCACTCTCTCCCTCCCTCCTTCTTCCATACCTCCCTCATTTTTAACTAATTCCTTTCTTTCTTTCCTTCCTTCCTCTCCTCCTTCTAATTCTCTTCCTCATCCTTCTCTCCCTCTCTCTCCCTCCCTCCTTCCATCATCGTCTCCCTATATAGAAAGAAGGATAGGCCCACCAACGCGTCTTCCTCCTTCTAGTCAATCCTGTTTGTCAACCATCCATCACGCTAATCGGATGGTTGATTTACTGAGTGACGCTCCATCTTCACCGACACCACCCTCCTCCATCCATCCATCCATCTCAGCTGCGTATCATCAATCACATACATACATACATACATACATACATACATACATACATACATACATACATACATACATACATACATATAGGAAGATTTTGCTATAGAGATCTGATTAATATTCACAAAACTCTTTACATTACCATTACCATTTATCCATCAATCAAATCACCAGCTCAACTACCATAGTGTAAAACCTCATACTACCATAATCCCCACCATGATGTACTACTACCATACTGATACCTACCATCATGACTAGTACCATAAACCATCCACTACCCACAATAACATCACCTCCTACCATACTACCATACTGTACATAATGGCCATATCTCGGTGTACCATAATGTACTACCATACTTAAAACACAGCCACCATGAACCATAATCTCCACCATACACTCAACACCATACTGCCAACTATTCTTATCAATTTATGTGTTCTAAAACTTTACTCTGTCGACTCCCTTTCCCCTCCCCTCCACTGCCTCCCCCTCTTCCCCCATCCCTTTATCAAGACGTGTCCCCTTATTCCCATATTTATCAGGGTGTTGCCTCCCTCATTTATAAGAGTTAACCCTTATCACTGTATTTATTGGGGGTCTCACCTTATCATATATCGAGGCTTTGTCAGGTGAGAATTTCTGTACCTATTGTATATGTATACCTGTACCTGTATATGTATACCTGTACCTGTATATGTATACCTGTACCTGTATATGTATACCTGTACTACCTGTAAAGTTAATTCAGAATACATATGAATCCTTGAACTGAATTGGGAATTACCTGATTAAGAGAAAGGGGAAGTAGTGAGGGGGAGGGGGGGGGTAGAGTGCTGGGGAGGGGAAATGTAGGGCATAATAGAGGGGAGGAATGAGGGGAAAATATGGGGAAAATTAGGAGGAATAGGTGAAGGGTAGGGGAAATGAGGAGATGAAGAGAGGGGAAGTAAATAGAAATAACAGTGGAGGAATGAGAAAAGAAACGTGGAGTTAAGGGGAGAGGTGGAAGGGTGAGAAGGAGAGGAAACGAGAAGGAGGAAGAACGAGGATGAGAAGGAATGGAAGGGGTGAGTGAGGGGGGGTGAGGTGTAAGGTATAGGAGTAATGGAATGTGTGGGAAAAAGAGGGATAAATGATGAGTGAGGGGAAAGAGGGGAATGGGATGGGTAGAAAGCAAATGAGGTGAAGATAGAAGATATGAGAGTGGAGGAGAAGGGGGGAATAGGAGAGGAAAGAGAGTAAAGGGAGAGGAGAAGTGAGGGAAAAATGAGAGGGGAAGTAAATGGGAGAGGGGAATGGGAGGGATGATGGGAGAGAGAGGAAGGGAGTGGAAGACAACAGGAAATTGAGAGGCAAAAGTAAGGGGTAACGATGGGGTGACGGAAGAGAAATAGGAGAAGTGAGTGAGGTAATGGGAGAGGGGAGAGGGGAGGGAGAGGGGAGGGAGGGGGGGAGAGTGAGGGGAAAGGTCTACCAGAGGGACAGTGTAACAGGGGTTCAATTAAACCTGTGTATTATTCATCAATGATCACCAACGTTGATGGATGGTGATGGTAGTGTTGGTGATGGTGGTGGTGATGGTGATAGTGGTGGTGATGGTGATGGTGATAGTGGTGGTGATGGTGATGGTGGTGGTGATGGTGATAGTGATGGTGGTGGCGATGGTGATGGTAGTAATGGTGGTGGAGGAGAGAATGGTGATGATGGTGATGGTAGTGATGGTGATGGTGGACATTGAGTGTTGACCCTAAACCCCTACCCTAAAAACATAACCTCACACACACACACACACACACACACACACACACACACACACACACACACACACACACACACACACACAAATACCATCACATCGAGTAGGAGAAAAGACGGAGGGTGGGGGTATATGGGAGTATGGGTGAGGAATGGAAGAGGTGAGGGAAGAGAGGTGGAGCGATCGGTCATGGGTGGACGGCGATACATTGTCAAAATTGTGTCCCCATCCTGGCGTATGTCATTGTCGCTGTCTGTCCTGTCATGGGGCAGGAGAGAGAGAGAGAGAGAGAGAGAGGTATACGTGTCAGGTGTAGGAAAGTAATCTAGTGTACCTGACAGGTTATTTACCCGTGTCAAACAAGGCCACCAACATCCTCACCTGCATATACTGTATACGCCTGGTGAGGAAAGGTGGTATGTCTGATGCGTATGTACTGTACCTGTGCGTTAAGTGTGTTGGCGTATGTAGGTGACGTGAGTGAGAGAATGAATGTCAGTTTACGTTAGGTGGAATTGCATTGACAAGTAGTAGTAGTAGTATGTGTGTGTGTGTGTGTGTATGTGTGTGTGTGTGTGTGTGTGTGTGTGTGTGTGTGTGTGTGTGTGTGTGTGTGTGTGTGTGTGTGTGTGTGTGTGTGTGTGTGTGTGTGTGTGTAGCTTCCAATATCGCCGTTACTTACACAATATTACATCCCACTCCGGAATAATAATAATAAAAATCATAATAATAATAATCATCGTCATATCCACAACACACACACACACACACACACACACACACACACACACACACACACACACACAAACAAACATTCCTTTACAAGATCCCTACCCCCACGTGCCTCTCTCCCCTCTCCCTTTTCTCTCTCTCTCTCTCTCCCCTCCTTCCTTCCGTCCTTCCTCCTCTCCCTCTTAGTGTTTCCGGTCTAGCAGCCAGAAGACAGGCGGGGATGATGACGTCATCTGGTCGACCCCTGCCGCTGAGTGTGTATATGACGTCATCAAGAAGGGGGATTGTGTCAGGGGGAAAGGGTGTATCAACACAACACATGAGATACATACTGAATACAACTGCACACATATTCCCAGCTGGACACTCCGTCGTAAGTAGCGGCCATATACGCGCGTATTTATCGGCGTATACATAACTCTCACGCCCCACTCACCAACATTACCATCTAACATTAACATGTAAATCACTCATTTTCTCTTCACTTCCCCTTCACCTAAATCTTCTCACCTACGCAATCACTTAATACACTATACGCAAGTCGGCTCCTCTCCCCTCCTACCCTCAATTATCCTTCTCTCTTGTTTTATTACTTATGTTTCTCTCTTTCATCTTAGCTTCTTTCTCTCGGTCTTCTTTCTTACTATCCATCTCTCATCTACTCTTTCTACCCGTCAACTACGACCCCGCAATACCCCCTTACCCCTCCCCGTCACCCATTACTGAGGAGGAGCTAGGAGGAGGAGAAGGGAGGGGTACAGTGGACCTGGTATGGGGAGGAGGAGGAAGGGAGTGTATCTGAAGGTGCGGTCACACTAGCAGGTTCCGTTGAACAAATCGTTGCAGCCGTTTCATCGACAGGTTGTAAATTAGCGATTTCGTTTCGAACCAATGTTAACACACACAAAAGATCCATGGCACAGGTTTACTGACCGTTTCAGCAACCAAAACAAGCAATGGCATCCATGTAGGTGATTGCAGCGGCTATCACTGCCTTAATAACATGCGCAGTTCAATTACAGATGATTAAACACAATAAAAAACGCGTGTGGGTACATTCCTGGCTGGCAAGAAGAGAGAGCAAGAGTGTGTACCAATACCTGGTGCAAGACGTCGGTCTGGAAGACCCACAATCATTCTGTGATTTTCTCCGCATGAGTAAGGCCAAGTTTCAGGAATTAACACACCTAGTGATGCCACTCAGAGCCAATGTAAAGTCGTCGTTTTGGTGTGTCAGTCAAGTGAAGTCTCGTCGTGATTTCCATTTTAACACCACTTCATAATTTTAGCTTGTATTTCATACATGTAATACATCAGAAAACATGTTTCGAACTAAGGCAAATTTCAGGCATAAATGAAGATAATTTGTCAAGGATATGCTCGGAAATAATACTTAGAATTTCAAAGATCAACACACCTTCACACCCTGTACTGGCGACGGAGAATCGTCTGAATCAATATCTTCCTAACTAATAATAACCATTGATTATTCTGAGCGTCAACTGTCACCACGACGGGTGTTGTCTGTTCTGACATATAAGTTGCTGGCATAGTGGATTTTTCGTCGATATTTGGCATGTGTGTCTGTGCCTTAACGCTCATCGCTCACTTCCAGGCACAAGACATTACATTCCGCTACATTGAGCCGTCCTCACCCCCATCCCTCTTCTCTATCTTCCTCTCTCTTCTCTCCCACATCCCTTTCCCCCTCCCTTCCCACTTCTCCCTATTCCCCATCCCAAAAACACACACACACACACACCAACCCTTCCCTCCCCCCACTTTGTCTTCTACACCCCTCCCACCCCACCTTCTTCCCCCTTTGTCTCCCCATACCCCTCCTCTCCTCCCACCTCTTAACACACACCATCACTCCCTACTCCCTCCCTTCTCCTAACCTCCATCTTCCTCCCTCCTCCTTAATGTATCACAACACTACCCCTCTTCCTCCACTCCCTCCCTCCAAAAACACACCCCTACACTCCCAACCCCAGAGAGAGAGAGAGAGAGAGAGTGTTTTGTAACACTAGGTGCGAACAAAGTTATTTGCTTTTCTACATCAAGTGGCAGGAGGACAGGTGAGGTAGGCTCTCTAGACAGTAGACACAATGCCCAGGCAATAAGGCTGTTCAGGAGCTTCGCCGTCTATTGTCTGACCCGAGACGACAAATGGAGTGTTAGGAGGAGGAAGAAGAGGAAGAAGGTGGGGAGGAAGAAGAGGAGGAAGGAGAAGGAGAGGAGGGGGAAGGATAAGTGAAAGATAATATGGAAGGCAAGAGGGAAATGGGAGCAGGAGGAGGAGGAGGAGGAGAAAGAGAAGAGGAAGACGAAGACTATATTGTATATCTCCTTCTCTCTATTCTCCGTTTATCACCTGTTTCTATTCTCCTTTATTGCTTGTTTTCATCATAACGTTATATTCTCCACCCTATTTCTCTTCTCTTATGTTTATTCCTCCTTTCTCTTCTTTCTTTTGTACATTTTATAATTGCTGTTGTTTGTTTTTATCTCCTTCTCTCCTCTCTCTCTCTCTCTCTCTCTCTTTTCATTATCTCTCTTTTCTCTAATGTTCTCTCCTTCACAACTCCATTCATCTTTCTCTCTCCCTCTCTCTCTCTCTCTCCCTCCTTCCCTCCTCTCTCTCCCCTTCTTCGCCTACGTCGTTCATCAATCACACTGGCATCACAAGATCATGAGGAGGAGGAGGAGGAGGAGGAGGGGAAGGAGGAAGAAGGGAATAGGGAAGAAGAATGGGTAAGGAAAGAGTAGGGGATAGAGATGGAGGGAGAATGGGGATGGAGGAGATCAAGGAATAGGGAGGGAGAAAGATATAAGAAGGGTGAGGAAGGAAGAAAGGAGATGGAGGAAAGAGAGAGAGAAAGAGAAAGAGAAAGAGAGAAAGAGAAAGAGAGAGAGAGAGAAAGAGAAAGAGAGAGAGAGAGAGAGAGAGAGTGTGTACACCCCTCACACACACACACACACACACACACACACACACACACACATACACACAGACACATCTCATTATATATTCCAATAGGATGTATTTGTATGCTAGTTGAGGGGAATTTCACCATTAAAACCCACTTTTCTAGTAGCTAACGGCCAGCCTCCCCTCGCCGGCTCCACGCTCTAGCCGGATTTTTGCAGCTATCCGGTCACTCATCTCCATATGGGATGGACATCATTCAACTTCACCCCATTTAACACCTTACTCGGATTATTCACTCATCCGGCCGGCTATTCTAATCCGTGCCTACATTGTATTATTGTTGTTTTTTAATTAGTTATCCGGCCAGTATCGTCTTAGTCCTCACTATATCACATTTTTCAGATATCCGGATACTCTTCATCGGGATTCACCCTCATATCCGGATCTTGTCACCTATCCAGTCATTCCAGACACCGATCCACCACCTTAACCGGATTTCTTTAGTTATCCAGTCTCTCATATACGCACCTGACGCACTTTATCAGGGAACAAAATGGAATCAAAGTCACCCCTTCAAGTAACACACTCGAGTTATACCTTGATGAGTCGCACTTGAAGGAAAAGTGCCATATCTTACACTTGAGGGTTTAGGTTCATACTCAAAGCACATTCTTGGAAATAAGACGAGACATCCACTCACATACTCAAGGAAGAGGAGAAGGGGGAGGAGAAGGAGGAAGGGTAGGAAGGGGAGAAGGAGGAAGGGTAGGAAGGGGAGAAGGAGGAAGGGTAGGAAGGGGAGAAGGAAAAAGTAGGAGTAGGATTATGAGGATTAAGATTAGGAGGAGGAGGAGGAGGAGAAGGAGGAGGAGAAGGAGGAGGAGAAGGAGGAGGAGGAGAAGAAGAGGAAGGACATGAAAAAGATAATAAAAATACAGATGACAGGAAAGATGAGTTTACAAAATTGAAAGAGGGGTAATAAGGGAGGAGGAAGAAGTAGAGATTTAAGGAATAAGTGAATAAGGGAATAACGAAGGAGGTGAGAAGAAGGGGGAAAGAAACAGAAGTGACCTTGAGGGATTATGGAGACGGAGACAAGACGCAGAGAATAACAGAGGATTAGGGGAAGAGGGGAAACATGGTAAAGAGGATTAAGAAGAGGGTGGAAGAGGAAGAAGAAGATGAAGTGGAGGAGGAGAAAAGTAGGAGGAAGAAGAGGAGAAGGACGATTGAGATTGGACGTGATGGGATAACTTGGGAGAAGCAGAGACAATGAAAATGCAAATGAGACGAGAGAGAGAGAGAGAGAGAGAGAGAGAGAGAGAGAGAGAGAGAGAGAGAGAGAGAGAGAGAGAGAGAGAGAGAGAGAGAGAGTCTTGACTAGTGCCCAGGAATCAATGATCAGAGCGAGTGTTTTGGTCGTATGATGACCCTCCTACTTAACATACCACCCCCGGGCGTGATTTATCCCTTACGGACGTGGGGTCGTGGGCGTGGTGGTGACTGTGGGCGTGATCGGTCATGGTCACTCACTGAACGAAATAATAATAATAATAATAATAATAATAATAATAATAATAATAATAATAATAATAATAATAATAATAATAACAATAATAATAATAATGAAGTGGAATGTTCGGTGTACATTAAAAAACAGTCATAACAAAACGTATACAATATCCGTACATATGAGCGTTTTGCCACGTACACACACGCTAGCGACGGCTCTATAAAGGATACACACGACCATAGGAATCAACATACACATTTACATACACATTACAGCGCACACATTCATCATACACATTCATACGTACATAAGCATAAATACACATAATGCACACAGAGATACACAAACCAACGCTCTCTCTCTCTCTATCACACACACACACAAATAACCATCATCACCACCCATCATCAACATCACCACTACCACCACCATCACCATCATCATCACCATCACCATCATCATCATCATCATCACCATCACCATCACCACCATCATCATCATCAATAACTCTTTCTCTCTCTACCTTCCCTATCATCAACATATCCTCCTTCCTTTCTTCTATTTGCCTATGCCTTTCCTTTAGTCTTTCCCTCACCCTCCCTATCACCCTCTTCTTCTCCCTTCCCTCCCTCTCTTCTCCGTCCTCTTCCTATCTTCCTCTTCTCTCCCTGATAGACCTGGAAGAAGAAGAAGAGAGAGAGAGAGAGAGAGAGAGAGAGAGAGAGAGAGAGAGAGAGAGATACAGGTGGCGGGGGAAGCAAATCTGATAAAAGAAACAAGAAGCGGTAATGTAATAACGAGGGAAGGAAGGAAGAGGAGGGAGAAGAGGGAAGAGGCAAGGAGGCGAAGGAGGAGTGAAGGGCATAAGGAAATGAGGGGAAATGTGTAGAGACAGGGAAGAGAGCGAGATGAGAATGTATGAGGAGAGAGAAGGAGGAGGGAAGGGAGGGAGGGGGGAGGACGGGGAAGGAGGGGAGTGAGGGGAGGGAGGAGGTAGAGGAGGGAAGTAAGGGATGAAGGGAGGGTAGGAAGGGGATGGGTGGAGGAGGGTAGGAAGGGGAGGATGGGTGAAGGGAGGGGAGGAGAGGTGGAGGGAGAGGGGAAGGTGGGGGAGGGGTGTGAGGGATGGGAGGCGGGTAGTGAAGTAAAGAAAGAAGGAAAGAGAAAGAGGAAGGGAAAGAAGAGAGAGAGAGAGAGAGAGAGAGAGAGAGAGAGAGAGAGAGAGAGAGACCGCAGAAGCTAATGGAAAATGTAAAATAATAAAATAATTCAGGGAAGAAGAAATGCAATAAAAATAAATAATAACTGACGCCGGTGGACAAGAGAAACACTCAAATAAATGTACAATAAAAATTCAAATCACATGGAAGGGAGATGATTGGGAAGAGGAAAGGGGTGATAAAGGAGGAGGAGGAGGAAGGAGGAGGAGGAGTGATCAACTCCACAACATAATAATCAGAAGAGACACCATCCTCCTCCTTCCCTCCTCCTCCTCTTCCTCATCCTGCTTGCCTCTCCTCCCTGCTGCTACTTCTTCCTCCTCCTGCTTCCTCTCCCTCCTCCTGCTCCTCCTCCTTCTCCTGCTACTCTCCCTCCTCCTCTGTCTACATCTCCTCCTCCTGCTTACCTCTCCTCCTCCTGCTTCCCTCCTCTTCTACCTCTCCCTCCCCTGCTTACCTATCCCTTCCACGCCTCCCTAACCCTGCCCCTCTCCTCCTCCTCCTGCCTCCCTAGCCCCTCCTTCTTCCTCCCCCTTCTCCTTCCCCTATCCCTCCTCCTCCCTTCCTCACTCTCCCAGATCAATCGATATAATACTGTAGGTTAATAAACTCTCTCTCTCTCTCTCTCTCCCCTTCTCCCTTCTCCTCCCTAACATTCTTCTGTTTCTTCTCCTCCTCCTATTCCCTCTCTCTTCTACCCTATGTGCTGCTCTCCACCTCTCCTACCTTCTTCCTTTCCTTTTCTCTTTTTCTCTTTACTTCGTTATATATTCTCTCGCTCTTCCTTATTTATTTATTTTCTCATCTTCTCCCTTCCTTCTCCTCCGGAACTAATCAATTTTATATGTCATATACTCTCTTCCCCTTTCCTCTTTCTCACCTTGTTTCCTCCTTTATCGTCTCTTCTTCTTCCTCCCCTTCTTCCCTATAGCCTTATCTTCCTCCGTTTCCAATCACTTATATATTTCATAATCTCTTCCCCTACTCTCTCTCTCTCTCTCTCTCTCATCGTTTACCTCCCTATTTTTTTCTTTCTGTTTCCTCCTCCTTTTCTATCTCTTTCTATTCACTACATTCTTCTTTTTACCTCCTCCTTTTCCCTTCCTCTCTCCTTCTTCCCCTTTATCATCTTCATCTTATCCCTTCTCCTTTATTCAATCTTCCCCCTACTTCTCTTCCTACTTCCGCTTCTTGTTCGAATTTCTACTTCTTCTTCTTCTTCTTCTTCTTCCCACCCTTTTTGTCTTCTTCTTCCTTAGTGTAACAAGACATCACACTTCTCCTCCTCCTCCTCCTTCTTTATCCCTCCCTCTCCTTACCTCATTCATCTCTAGTCCAATCATTTAATCCATCATCCTCTCCTCCCTCACCCTCCTTCCTTCCTTCTTCCAGGTCACGATTACCTTGACTAGTACCAGGACCTTACCTACAACATCAGGTGGGACAACAGGTCTCTAGTTACCTGTGTAGCCTCACCACCTCTCCTTCAGGTAATCTACAGATGCGATTATATCTCCCTGGCACCTTTGGAAACGTCGAGGTAAAATTCAGTACCTCTGGAGTAGTACCTTTGACATTTGTATACATAATACCCCCCAACCCTCCCCACACCCACTACCCCACCCCCCTCCACCCCCACCCCTCACCTGGTCAATTACAAGACTTTAATCAATCTGACCCATTATGGTTTGTCCTGTTAAGGGAAGAAGGATTTTTTACCTGTTTTCCTGACCCCCACGGTGGAGGAGGGTGTAGGGGTGGGTGGAGGAGATGTGTAGGGGTGGGTGGAGGAGGGTGTAGGGGTGGGTGGAGGAGGGTGTAGGGGTGGGTGGAGGAGGGTGTATATGGTGGAGTGTGTGAGTGTGTTGGGTGTCTGTGTAGAATGGTGTTACGACCCTTGGGCCTCTTAAGGGTGTAACAATATCACAAATTCACAAATTACACTTTGTACTATAGGTCCAGGAATAGATCCCACCAAATTATCACCTCATTACTGATGTATATTGAAATACATGACGTAGTTGTAATAACAGAATATATTAACAAATAATCAATAAAATAAATATATCAGTGTGTACAAAAATAAACAAATACAAGTTAAATCTGATCAAATAAATGACTCAACCAGTGACAAAATAATGAACACAAAAGTAAAGACTTATTTAGTCAGAAACTACGATGAACAACGTGGTCTATCCACCACACGAAACCTCATAAATAAGTAAGTTATTTTCCGTGGAACTCCAAAATATGATTAACAATAATATTTCACAAATAATAATTTACTTGGTGTTATAAAAGTCGAGCAAGGTTTACACGTTATACCACTAGAAACATACTGTATAATAAGAAAGGAGATACTCTGTACTTAACTAAACACTGCCGGGCCCATACTAAAGTAAACAAAGCGAGCGGACGCGGCAGAAATGACGTCACAAACAAAAGACGTTCACTTTGCGAATCCACAACCAACGATGGAACGCTCACTCGTAACAATGGTGTTTACAAGAGGTGCAAGGCGACGAGGATGGCCGGCCCCAGGACCACCTAGGCGTGAATTTGTTTAAGGTGTAGAAGCTGTCGCCAACACCACAACCGCATCTAAGTTAAAGAGCTGCATGACCCAGTGTCTAGGAATAGTCCGAGAAGACCGGACAACTCGCTAACTACACTGGCTAACCATTTCCCCGGAACGCAATCCGCAAATCGATTAACATCCAGGTACCCAATTATTGCTGGGGAGACAGAGGCAAATGGAGAAAAACTACCACCATGACAACGACCACCACACATCTTCACTACCACCACCACCACGCATCTTCACTACCACCACCACCGCATCTTCACTACCACCACCACCACGCATCTTCACTACCACCACCACCACGCATCTTCACTACCACCACCACCACGCATCTTCACTACCACCACCACCACGCATCTTCACTACCACCACCACCCGCATCTTCTACCACCACCACCACCTCTACCCACCACCACCACATCTTCTACCACCACCACGCATCTTCACTACCACCACCACCACCACACATCTTCACTACCACCACCACCACCACACATCTTCACTACCACCACCACCACCACATCTTTACTACCACCCACACCACCACCACCACGCATCTTCACTACCACCACCACCACCACGCATCTTCACCACCACCACCACCACCAGCACGCATCTTCCTACCACCACCACCACCACGCATCTTCACCACCATCACCACCACCACGCATCTTCACTACCACCACCACCACCCACGCATCTCACTCACCACCACCACCACGCATCTTCACTACCACCACCACCACACGCATCTTCACTCACCACCACCACCACCACCACACCACGCATCTCTTCACTCACCACCACCACCACCACCACGCATCTTCACTACCACCACCACCACCACGCATCTTCACTCACCACCACCACCACGCATCTTCACTACCACCACCACCCACCACCACGCATCTTCACTACCACCACCACCACCACGCATCTTCACTCACCACCACCACCACCACACGCATCTCACTACCACCACCACCACAAACATCTTCACCACCACCACCACCACCACGCATCTCACTACCACCACCACCACGCATCTCACTCACCACCACCACCACACCACACATCTTCACTCACCACCACCAGCATCTCACTCACCACCACCACCACGCATCTTCACCACCACCACCACCACCACATCTTCACCACCACCCCACCACCACCACCACCACGCATCTTCACCACCACCACCACCACGCATCTCACCACCACCACCACCACCACATCTCACCATCACCACCACGCATCTTCACCACCACCACCACCACGCATCTCACTCACCACCACCACCACCACACATCTTCACCACCACCACCACGCATCTCACCACCACCACCACCACGCATCTTCACTCACCACCACCACCACCATGCATCTTCACCATCACCACCACGCATCTCTCACCACCACCACCACCACACATCTCACCTCATCACCACCACCACCACGCATCTTCACTACCATCACCACCACCACGCATCTTCACTACCACCACCACCACCATGCACTCTTCACTACCATCACCACCACCACCAGGCATCTTCACCACAAAACATCACACTTCACTATAATCATCACACAACCAACACCACCACCACCCATTTTCACCTCCACCACCAGTAAAACGACTTTACCAGGCCAAAAAAATTAAGGTCCCTGACCATAAGACACAAATTTTCATAATTCTTTCAAATGACTTCTGGGGTGACATTCTCGCTCACTCTCCCACTCTTCACAGCTACACCACACCTCTCAACTGGCGCTACACCTCCCAACTACACCGCTACACCCAACTACGGCGCTACACCTCCCAACCACACCGCTACACCTCCCAACTACACCGCCACACCTCCCAACCACACCGCTACACCTCCCAACCACGGCGCTACACCTCCCAACTACGGCGTTACACCTCCCAACTACGGCGCTACACCTCCAACTACGGCGCTACACCTCCCAACCACGGCGCTACACCTCCCACCATACCGCTACACCTCCCAACCACGCCACACCTCCCAACTACGGCGCCACCTCCCAACTACGGCGTTACACCTCCCAACTACGGCGCTACACTCCCAACCACGGCGCTACACCTCCCAACCACGGCGCTACACTCCCAACTACGGCGCTACACCTCCCAACTACGGCGCTACACCTCCCAACCACGGCGTTACACCTCCTCCCAACTACGGCGCTACACCTCCCAACTACTGCGCTACACCTCCCAACCACGGCGTTACACCCAACTACGGCGCTACACCTCCCAACTACGGCGCTACACCTCCCAACTACGGCGCTACACCTCCCAACTTCGGCGCTACACCTCCCAACTACGGCGCTACACCTCCCAACTACACCGCTACTCCAAACAACCACTTCCTAGGATACGGCCTCTCAAGCAACAGTTGTTCAGTCTCTCACATTTTTAATGACTGCCATCTCCCAAGAATTTCTTGGGAGAACATCACCCTGAGGGAGGAATTGGGGAGAGGCTGTCACGGCGTGGCCCACCTGGGAAAGGTGAAGCTGTCCAGCGGAAAGACAGTCCCCGCCGTCGTCAAGACCTCCCTCCGGGGCCGACCACTCCTGGCCGAGGCCAAGGCTCTCCACGACCTGGACGGAGCTGGCGCCCCCGATCCTTTACGGCGTCACCAACGATGAAGCCCTGGTCATGGAATACTGTCCTGGCGTCACGCTAAAACACTTTTTAAAGTCACACTCCAAAGAAGACTGCCGCCAGGCCTACGACGCCTTGACCAAGGCAGTAGCAGAGTTCCACGACGCTGGATATGTCCATCTGGACCTGCACTTCGGCAATATAATCGTCGACGACTCATGCCGTCCATACACCGTACATATAATAGACTTAGGTCTTGCACAGCAGCTGACAGAAGACGTCCAAGACGATTTCGACGAGAGCCCCAAAGAAGACTGGCTAAGTGTTCACTTCATCAAGAGGAAAATTGACAGCATGAAAGCAGCCGATTGATCTCCCCAGCCCCATCTTTACAATGCTACCCCCCTCCCATAACCCTCATTACATATGTACTCGTATATCAAAAATAAAAAATATATAAAACTAGCAGAAACGTTCATTCGCTAGGCCACGGTAGACCACCTCCGGGAGGCTCCACATTGTCTCACTGTTCAGTTCCCAAAACTTCTTCTTCCATCAATAGTTCATTAACGGTGTATGTAAGTTCCACCATTTTTTTCACTACAACGGTAAGCACAAAGGATATTTTTTTTAGCATTAAATTGTTATTATTTTATTGTCTAATCATCACTACATATAACACCACCCATCATCATTACATATAACATCATCCATCATCACTACCTATAACACCATCCATCATCACTACATATAACACCATCCATCATCACTACATATAACATCATTCATCATCACTACATATAACACCATCCATCATCACTACATATAACACCCTCCATCATCACTACATATAACACCATCCCTCATCACTGACCATCACCACGACCTCATCTGCAAATTTGGTAAGAAGCTTCTACACCATCCCCGACACCGGCTCCTAATACCACCTGAGATCCTAGTCCGAGAATTGCTGTTCAACACCACAACCGCATCCAGCCCATACGCACGAACTGGACGCTATAAGAACAGCCCAGTCCCAACCATTGTAAAAATTATCAATAACTTGTAATAAATCAGTGTATTCACCAGCAAACACTGCTCCTTGCACTGTCACTATGTTGAAATTAACTGTAGTTTGAGCTTTTTCCCATCTAGTTATTATATGTCTTATTTGTGTCACTTGTGTTACTTGTATATTATATGTAATTCGAAACCCATTCCCCAAATATTTAACTGTATATTTTCACACACATTATTATTATTATTATATACCACCATCCATCATCACTACATATAACACCATCCATCATCACTACTATAACATCATCCATCATCACTACCTATAACACCATCCATCATCACCATATAACATCATCCATCATCACTACCTATAACACCATCCATCATCACTACATATAACATCATCCATCATCACTACCTATAACATCATCCATCATCACTACATATAACACCATCCATCATCACTACATATAACACCATCCATCATCACTACAGATCGGTAAAGTAGTTTCCGAGATTCTCAGTGACACACAGACAGATCTCTTTGTTTATATATATATATATATATATATATATATATATATATATATATATATATATATATATATATATATATAAAATCCTCTACAATATATTACAACACATTTATATCAACACAAGACAACACAACAACAACACAAGACGGCTGTCAGGTCTAACCCTGGGTTTATTGTAACTAAATATATGTTGTTGTGTATGTTGTGTTATAGTTACATTACACACTGTGTGGATATCAATCAATGGGTGTAGACGGGTGTATACATCTACCAGTACAGGTGTAGTAGACGGGTGCACATCTACCCCGGTTTTGTGGGTGTATGTGGAATCCCTTGGGTGAAATGGCTAGAGTGGGTGGGTGGGTGGGTGGCTTCGTCAAGGTCTCTACCCACCGCCCACCAGCACGCCCGTCCACCCCCAACTGGTTTATTGGTCACGACCCTCTCCCCCCTCACCACCACCCCTTGTCCCTTACTTTTCCCCACCCTTCACCATCATCTTCTCTCACCACCTTCCCCTTCACTACCCTCTTCTCTCAACACTTTCTCCCCCTCACTATCCTCACCTCTCACGACACCTCCACGATAAGGACAAGCCTGGCTACAGTTCACCTAGACTGTTTCAGCATTACCATTACCCCTACCCTCCTATCCCCACTACGGATAGGTCTTAAACAGGTTCATCCCACACCTCACAACTATCTCCCCACCCACCCCTTACTCCCCACCACTTATATACTTCTATCCTTCACCCTACATCATCCCCAACCTAACCTAACCTAACCTAATCTAACTCCAAACTATCCTAATCTACCAACCTAATTTATCTAACCTAACCTAATCTAACCTAACCTAATCTAACCTAACCTAACTTAACACCTGAGTCCTGGTTCCAAATGACTCGTAAAATACAAAAAACGAACATCTGAGAATTTAATCTTATGTGTTCTTTATAAATGCGTCTGACATCTTGGCTTACGAGGAAAAATTGACGTAAGCATTTCTGGGAATCGAAGTTTATGTTGTAGTTTAAGTGAGTTAGATACGGTTAGGTTAGGTTAGAGGAATGGATTAGGTTGGGTTAGGTTAGGTTAGGATGGGATGGGCTGATATAGTTAGGTTATAGTAGATAAAGTTAATTTAACGTTAGAGTGTTTAATCTCAAGTGAAAGAAGCTGGGGGCTAATCTTCATGTGATCCTTTACATATCTTTAGAGAAACAACGAGAGAACCTTTGAGAATCTATACACCAGAGAGAGAGAGAAAAGAGAGAGAGAGCCTTCAACTCCTCCTCTCAACTCTCACCTTGTCCATCTCACCTCGCCCTCAGGAGTGAATCTCAACTAAGCCGGAGTTTCGTATCAACTTCCATCAGATGAATATTCAGATAAATTCCATTACAACACATTTATGCCAGGTTGACTGAAGCTCCTCTGCCTCTCGGGGTGTTTGTGTATAAACTCGGAGGTATTGTGCAGCTGGCAACTCCTATTACGGTTAACTTTGAGGTATTGTGCAGCTGGTAACTCCTATTACGGTTGACTTTGAGGTATTGTGCAGCTGGCAACCCTACGGTTAACTTTGAGGGTGCAGCTGGCAACTAGGTAAACTATGAGGTATTGTGCAGCTGGCAACTAGGTAAACTTTGAGGCATTTTGCAGCTGGCAACTAGGTAAACTTTGAGGCATTGTGCAGCTGGCAACTAGGTAAACCTTTGAGGCATTGTGCAGCTGGCAACTAGGTAAACCTTTGAGGCATTGTGCAGCTGGCAACATCTATTACAGTAAAGTCTCATTGGAATTTCGACGCCATTTAAGCCATCAAACCTTTTTTAATTCGTAGGTCAGGTTAGGTTAGAGTAGGTTAGGTTAGCTTAGGTTGTTAGCCTAGTCAGGTTTAGGCTCAGTCAGGTTAGCTTAGGTTAGGTTAGGTTAGGTTAGGTAGGAGGTTAGGTTAAATGAGTCAGGTTAGGTTAGAGTTAGGTTAGCCATTTAGATACATTTTATTGTATAAGACAGACAGAGAAGCCGTTCTTAGCTCTCCTGTGTGGGGGGAAAAATAACATGGAGGCCCTTTGAGTTTCTCTCCATGTTAGTGCGGTGGCTTGAGTGAGTCACAGGAACGGCATCTTAAGTGAGCCTGTTAGACACGTCATCTCATCACTGCCAAAGGGAATATATTCAACATTCGAACCTTTGTGAATACCTAATGGAGTCGTAGCTGTTTGAGTCGTGGTTGTTTGAGTCGCGGTTGTTTGAGTCGGCCAGCTGCTTGAGTTATAGCTGCGAGTCGTAGCTGTGCAAGTCCAGCTGTTTGGTTCGTAGCTGTTTGAGTCGTAACTGTTTGAGTCGTAACTGCTCAAGTCGTAGCTGTATGAGTCGCAGCTAAATAAAATTTAGAAACGTTCCCAGATAACTTGAGGAACCTGAGAAACAGACTTGGGTGGGAAACACTAGCCAGCCGCCCGTCATATTATCGACGATCAACAATCAGCTGACGCGCGCCCGCTATCAGCTGACGTAATGTAAACAAAGCCACGAGCCTGGAGAGCATCCTTCACACTCCTCATCTCATATTGAAAATTTCCTCCTCTCCCCTTGTTTCTCTCTTTCCTTCTTTTTTTTCTCTCTCATTTATACCCTTATATTTACTTAGTTAGGTTAGGTTAGGTTACGTGGATTTTGTCCAATAGCCCACAGAAGATCTTTGCCTTTCCATTACAGTTTTTGATACGCAAATAAATGGTACACCGTCACACCCTTACCAACGTCACACCGTCATCTGCGTCACACCTTTACCAGCGTCACATCGTCTTCCGAGCCACCTGTATCACGTGACCACAGCCAATACTTACCTGAAACAAAAGGAAAAGGTATATTAATAAATTACGTCATGATAGAAAGTTAACTCACTCTCTAACGACTCTCTCTCACTTCTCTAACGACTCTCTCTAACTTTCTCTCTCTCTCTAACGACTCTCTCTTTCTCTCTCACTTTCTCTCTCTCTCTCTCTAACGACTCTCTCTCACTTTCTCTCACTATCTTTCCCCTCTGTGTACTCTCCCAGCGGTCTCCATAATGCAAACACTGGTTCTAGAGATTAGTGGTGAGAGAGGGAAGGAGGAGGGAAGTGAGGGGAAATTGAGGGCAACTTGTTCTGAGTGGCCTTGACTTGAGTGCTGGGTCACGCCTGTTAAAGGGTCAACACCACTAACCCCCCTCACAAGGTCACGAGGGGAGAGAAAGTTGTGACGTCACGCAGGGGAGGGGAGAAATTTTATGAAGTCACGTGGATGGAGAAAAGTTTTATGACGTCACATGGGGAAATTGTGACGTCACGAGGGGAGGGGGAATGAAGGAGGGAATAATGAGGAAACAAAGAAATGAGAGATAAGTAAAATGGAAAGAGTAACAACTGCAAATAAAATGATAAAAAAAGAAAGAAGAAACAAGAATAAGAAAAAAAAGAAAGTAAGACGGAATGAAGAAGAAAAATGAATAGAAAGGTGAAAGAAAATTCATGAAAAAAAACAAAACGAACAAAGGAAAACATAAGGAAAAAGAAGGAAATTGAAAGAAAAAGGAAACAAACTAAGATGATGGAAGGAAGAGAGAACGTGAGAATAATGGGAGGGAGAAACAGAGATGAGAAAGAGACAGAACAAAAATGGAATAAAGGGGAGGAGGAAGGGGCTGATAATGTAGGAGGAGGAGATGGTGAAGAAACTGAGGGAAGAAAGACGGGTGGTGATGATGATGAGGAGGAGGAGGAATAGAAGAAGAGGGAGAGGAGAAGGGAAGGAGGGAGAAGGGGGAAGAGGAGAAGGGAAGGGGGGAGGAGGAGGAGAAGAGGGGAGGAAGAAAGAGGAGGAGAAGAAGAGGAGGGAGGAGGAGAAGGGGAGGAAAAGAAGGAGGAGGAAGAGGGAAGGAGAAAAATAGGTAGTGAGAGAGAGAGAGAGGAAAGAGAAAAGAGGAGGAGAGAGAGAGAGAGAGAGAGAGAGAGAGAGAGAGTCACCTGCTTCTCTACATCTTTAAAGAGATTTCCGCCCCTCCTTCACCTTACCTGTACACGTGACCTATATACCTCGGCCCAACACCAATAAACACCCAGGAAGCGTATAACTGATTAGGTGATTAGACGCTAGGTTAAAGTGAATGGGATTCGATTAAACGAGTCTTAAAAGACGCTGTAATGATTAACGCCTTTTAATCTCCGCTATAGGTGATTAGGATATCTGAGATGTACATAACTGGGAATTATTAAACCAATCCTTCCTAGTTTTTTATATGGATTGGGCCTCAGCATCCAATCCTCAGAAGGTGTTATATGTGATTAGGTGATTATCAAACCTATTCTTATTAGATGAAAGTGATTAAGATTATGAGATGTGCATACCTGGGACTTATTAAACCAAGTCTCTACAGGTGTCAGCCATATGGACTAATTTCTTGATCCAGTAAGATGTCAGCCAACACTTTAGAAAAAAAAAAGAGAGAGAGAGAGAGAGAGAGAGAGACCTGTGTACATACTAAGGGGGATCTCTCAGGGAAGGCAGCCCAGCACGTGCATATTGAGTGAATATAAATAAGACCCAAGTAATGTAAGGGGGCGACTGGAGCACCCTGGAGTATGTGGGCTGAGTAGGGGCGGGGGGTAGCCGAAGAACAGCCTTGTGAGGGGTGAGAGGGGAAGAGAGGGGTAGCTGAAAAACAATCCTTGTGAGGGGGGACGGGGAGGACTGGGTAGCAAGGAGGAGAGAGAGGAGAGGGGAGGGGGGAGGGGATAATCAAAGAACTGGCTTACCATCTGAGAGCACATTAACACCACTGGCACTAACACCACTAAGTCTGTCCAACTCCTAATAAAAATAATCAGAGCAGAGAGCCATCACGTCAGGCTTCATGTGGCGGGAGGGTGAATTTTAATTGAGGGAATAAAGCCGCTGGGGGCTCTGTCTGAGGGTCGAGGCTGATGAGGAGAGAAGAGGAGGTAGGGAGGGGGGAAGTATTGAGAGGGTAGGTAGGGGAGGTAGTGAGAGGGGGGTATTGAGGGGTAGATAGGGAGGTGTGGAGTGGAGGCAGTGGAGGGGTCCAGATGAGACCTCGAGGTTAAGAGCGGTAGAGGGAGGGTTTAGAGGCACAAGAGAGGGTAGAATGGAAGGGTCGTGAGGAGGTGGAGGAGGGAGCAGGGGGTGAGGGGAGCAGGGGGTGAGGGAGGAGCAGAAGGAAGCAGGGGGTGTGAGTGGAGGAGCAGAAGCAGGGGTGAGGAGGAGCAGGCAGGGGGTGAGTAGGGAGCAGGAAGGGGGGTGGAGATGGACACAGTGAGGAGGAGCAGAAGCATGAGTAGAGGACAGAGAAGGGGTGAGTGGAGGACAGAAGCAGGTGAGGAGGACAGAGCAGGGGGTGAGAGAGGACAGAAGGGGGTGAGTGGGAGGAGCAGAAGAGGGGATGAGGAGGAGCAGCAAAGAGGTGAGTTGCAGAAGGGGGTGAGAGTGGAGGAGCAGTAGGGGTGAGTGGGAGGAGCAGAAGCAGGGGGGAGGAGCAGAAGCAGGGGTGAGTGAGACAGAAGGGGGCAGGAATGGAGGAGCAGAAGGGGGGTGAGGGAGGAGCAGAAGGGGCTGGAGGGAGGAGCAGAAGCAGGGGGTGAGTGGGAGGAGGCAGGGGGGCAGAGAGTGGAGGAGCAGCAGGGGGGGGGCGAGGGAGGAGAAACAGCAGGGGGGGGTGGAGTGGGGAGGAGGCAGGAGCAGGATGAGTGGAGGAGCAGCAGCAGGGGGGGTGAGTGGGAAGAGGAGCAGCAGGGGGGTGAGGGAGGCAGGGGTGAGTGGAGGACAGCAAGGAGTGGATGAGAGACAGGGGTGAGTGGAGGGAGAAACAGAGGGGTGGAGGATGAGCAGAAGAGGGGGTGAGTGGAGGAGCAGCAGGGGTGAGGATGACAGCAGCAGGCAGGGATGATAAGGCAGGGGGTGAGTGGAGGAGCAGGGGGTGGGAGTGGAGGAGAACAGCAGGGGGTGAGTGGAGGAGCAGAAGGAGTGAGACAGTAGGGGGGTGAGTGGAGGAGCAGAAGGGGTGAGTGGAGGAGCAGAAGCAGGGGGGGGTGAGTGAGGAGCAGGGGTGAATGGAGGACAGCAGGGGGACGAGTGGAGGAGCAGCAGGGGGTGAGTGGAGGAGGAGCAGCAGGGGGGAGAATGGAGGAGCAGCAGGGGGACGAGTGGAGGGACAGCAGGGGTGAGTGGAGGAGGAGCAGCAGGGGTTGGAGGAGAAGCAGCAGGGGGTGAGTGGAGGAGCAGCAGGGGGGTGAGTGGAGGAGGAGCAGCAGGGGGGTGAGAGGAGGAGCAGCAGGGGGGTGGAGAGTGGAGGAGGAGCAGCAGGGGGGGTGGAGTGAGGAGGAGCAGCAGCAGGGGGTGAGTGAGGAGCAGCAGGGGGTGAGTGGAGAGCAGCAGGGGTGAGTGGAGGTGGCAGGGGTGAGTGAGGAGCAGCAGGGGACGCCTGTAACTGGCGATGACCTGATCACATATTCATGAAACTCTCTGACGTCATTCTACGCTAGTGCCGGGGTGTGATCTGGGCCGAGGGACCTGTTTAACTGAGGTGCTGATGAGGACGTCCCAGACCTGCGTGAGGGAGCGTGAGGGAGCGTGAGGAAGGGGAGAGGGGGTGATTTTCGTTATACTGTACCGTACCTGAGGCTGTACCGCTCTTGTGGGAGGTCACAGAGGCCACCGGGTGACTCACTGTATCTGTGTCTGTATCCCAGAAGTACAGTGACTCCTCGTGGATTCATTCATCTTGGTGTCTGGATTGAAGTAATTCTGTCTGTCTGTCTGTCTGCCTCATTGCATCTCATCACCTACCACCACCACCATCATATCCACCACAACTACCACCATCATAACCACCACAACTACCACCACAACTACCACCAACACTCCTAGCTACAAACTTTGCCCCCCAGCTGAGACAGTACAGCAGCAGGTAGAACTTGAGGCGCTAACCGGGGCCCAACTGACGACCTAAGTTTGGTGTTGCGGGTCACTGGGCAGAAGGTGACCTGAGCCGCCACAACACAACAAATACTATACAAAGAGAAGATGTAACCCCCCCCCCCAAACCTAACCTAACCTAACCTAACCTAACCTAACCTAACCAAACCTAACCTAACATTACACCAACTCACAACAGGTGATACAAACACCTGAGTTAACGACACAGGTGAAGGTAAGAATAGTAATGAGTTTTCCTCTTGATAAACAAACAAACAAACACACACACACACACACACACACACACACACACACACACACACACACACATTGTTTGTATCGGAACAACCTTACCCAATCGTCTCCCTCCTTCACTAATAGAGAAAGACAATTTTCCATAACCATATAATAAAGGTCTCCTATTGTTCACCCAACTCACACTTCTGTATCCAATTCCCCCCTTGCTCTATATAGAGGCGTCCCATACAAGGCGAACCTCACCAATAAGAACGAGGGACTGTGTGGGAAGCTACCAACCGCACTACCAATTTCCTTTATCCATTTCCTCTTCTTTACCTCTTGTCTGTCTCTTGTGTTGCCTCCATTTCCAGATATTCTCTCCTTGTTTTGATTCCATTTCCCCCTTAATTATTATTTTGGTTCCATTTCCCCCTTTCTATCCTTTTGTTTTGGTTCCATTTCCCCCATCCTTCTCTTGTTTTCCTTCACATTCTCTTTCCTATTTTCCTGTTGTTTCCATTTCCTTCATATCCTCTTACTCTCTCTTCTTTATCCCTCTTCCCACTCCACTCCCCTCTCCTTTATCCCTCTCACTACTCCACAGTCCTCTCGTTCACCTTTGGCTACAGTCGGCCCTCCGCCCTCCTGTTGGTGGTGGTGGTGGTCACTGAGGGAGAGGGAGGAGGAGGAGGAGGAGGAGGAGGAGGAGGAGGAGGGGAGAAAGAGGAGTAAGATGTGGCGAAGAAGATAGGTGGGAGAATAACATAGTGAAGGAAGAGAAGAACAAGAGAAAGAAAAGGAAAGGAAGAAGTTGAACGAGAGAAGAAGAAGAAGAGGAAGAAGCGCCTTTTTCTATACACTCGGACAGACAGACAGATACACACAGTATAATAACCTCAAAATAATAGCTATAAACAGACAGACAGACAGACAGACAGACAGATACAGTATAGGTTCAGCCATGTCTTTAAACACTTGCCCAGCCTTAGGTCACGCCAGGTCAAGATAGGTCACACCAGGTCACTCACTCACGAGGGATATAAGATCAAAACTCAAGAATAAATGACCTAACTTAACCTCACATAACTCTCTAATGCACTATGATAAAACCACATCGACTCTCTTTACACACACACACACACACACACAGACACACACACAGACACACACACAGACACACACACACACACACACACACACATGACAACAACTAATAATATAACAATAACACAAATTACAAAGCGTCAACATTGCCAAGAGAGATTAGTGACATGATTTTCAACAGCTGGTAACACTGATTTTATATTATACATTCATTGCTATAGTTTCAAGGCTGAGTATTTCTGTATGATATATAACACGACTATAATACGAGTGAGTATATTATATAACCAGGTAAGAAAAGTTATGATATTTATATATTACTTCATCGATTTATATAATATTTGGTATAATAAAAGTGTATATATGCACGGTATATGATCCTTCCTCTCACCTACTTCTCAACACCCTTCCCCTCCTTACCATGACAGATCACCCCCTCCCCTCTCCCCTCTATGAAACATCACCCCCTCCCCAACCATGACAGATCACCCCTCCCCTCTCCCCTCTATGAAACATCACCCCCCCCAACCATGACAGATCACCCTCCCAACCATGGCAGATCACCCCACCCATCCTCCTCCATGTCCCCTTCCAACCCCAACTATGACAGATCACCCCCCTCTTCCTTCTCCCTCCTTTACCATGACAGATCACACCCCCCACACTCCTCCCCCACCTGAGCCATGACACTGAGGTATGGCCCCCATGACACTGTGGTGTATGACCGCGTGACACCTCTATAATTACCTGTCATGCCCACTCAAGTACAGGCTGTCAAGACATTTTTTTTATACCGTTTATAAATGACACACACACACACACACACACACACACACACACACACACACACACACACACACACTAACAAAACACGTATATAATGTCCACTCTTGAACACTATACACTTTTGTAACACCAAGAACACACGTCACAACATTAATAATAAACACACTGTAACAATACTATCTCACACTTAAAACAGAGCTTTATAAGATACCGTTACAAGACACACTTCTGTAACGCATCATACTTCTATAACACACTATAATACCAATATACCACACTATAACTTACTATTGCACATTTTAACACTATATAATATACTGTAACACTATATAATATACTGTAACACTATATAATATACTATAACACTATACAATACACTGTAACACTGTAGCAACACACACACTACACTGGGAGGTGTTACCAGGCTACCCACGTGTATAAATGAGGGGTGATACTGTTGTTTATGTTACTTTAAACAAACCCACCTGCAGTCTCTCTCTCTCTCTCTCTCTCTCTCTCTCTCTCTATCAACCTACCTATCTATCTATTTCTCTCTCTCCCTCTTCTATACGATTTTCTTTTACTTTTTTACTTTGCTCAATTTATTTCTCTTTATCTCTCATTTCTCTCCCTCTTCTCCATTTCTCCCTATCTCCTGTATCATTCTCCCTTCTTTCCCCTCCCTGCCTACGTATTTCCAGTATTAACCTCTCCTTCCTTTGCCTCTCCTCTCTCTTATACACCTGCATTACTCTTCTCTCTCCCTCCCTCCCACCTCTCCCTTCCTCCGGCAGTGCACGACAGCAACATCCATCTTAGTGTCCTGTACGACAACCTGGGGAGCAATTCTACGCCTGGCAGCAGTTCATGATCGCTGCCAGCCTCCTCCTGTGAGTATTTCTGTACCTGTATTGTGGCTCTGGGATTATCATCTTTATTGACAAAAGAATTACGATTTTTACTTCTTTGTGGTGTGGAACAGATTCTAGAGTTTATAATTTTATTTTTTATTGGCATTAAACTGTTTCAAGCGTCTATAATTCTTACTTTATTGATATAGAACCGTTTCAAGCGTCTATAATTCTTACTTTATTGACATCTAACTGTTTCTAGTGTCTATAATTCTTACTTTATTGACATCTAACTGTTTCTAGTGTCTATAATTCTTACTTTATTGACATAGAACTACTACTATTACTGTCTAGAATCCCCCCAAACATTCACTAGACGTCTAACGCTATTCTTTACATCTTTATAAATAACTTACTTCACCTCAAGTCTACCTGGACAATACCTGAAGTGTTTCTCAGAACACCTGTTTGCCAACCCCACCCCCCTTACCCCCTTACCCCCTTATCTCACCTTCCTACCCCCTTACCTTCCCCTCACCCCTCTTACCACTATCTCCACTCCACTACGCCCTTACCTTCTGCCTTTACCTCACCTCCCCCTACCATTATCCCCCACCCCCCCTTCTCCCTCTCCCCCTACTCCAAGACATAGCAAACAACCGCTTCCTGATTGTATTGGCAGGGAGAAGGAAGGAGGTGGGAGGGAAGGAGGGAAGGAGGGAGGAAGGGGTAGGAGGGGAAGAATGAGGTAGAAAGGTGGGGTAGCGGAAGGGAGGTGGGGTGGGGGAAACGATTTGGGGGTAGAAGGAGGGAGATAGATGGAGTAAGGGGTAGGAGGTGGGGGGTGTTACCTGTGGTTTTACCTGAACAACACTCCTTCCTCACCTACCCTCACCCCCCCCCTCCCTCCCCTCCCCCTCCTCCTTCACCCCAGCCGGAAAATACACATTGCGTCATACACCGATATACAAAGGACACAAGACAATGTAGTTTTTGTTATTAATATACAAATTCAACCTTGATTTATATGATACAGCATATATAAAATAACATATACTTTAATTATACAACACCCTCTATACACCATACCACTCCATATTATACATCTATACACCATACCATAATATACTACACCCCATTACACACTATACACACCATAATACACCATACGCCTCATGATACACCAGCATCAACAACAGTAATCAAGCCAGTTTTTCCTCTCCAAACACCTTCATTACTGCCATATAAGACAACACGTCCAGTCAGACCCTCCCCAGGTAGCTCCTACACCCCTCACTTGCCTACCTGCGCAACCAAGAGCAACGCAGCGCAGTCTAGGATGGTGTTGCGCAGTTTATGGAGGTGCATTGTGGTGTAGGAGGGGTGTATTGTGGTGTAGGAGGGGTGTATTGTGGTGTAGGAGGGGTGTATTGTGGTGTAGGAGGGGTGTATTGTGGTGTAGGATGGGTGTATTGTGGTGTAGGAGGGTGTTTTGTGGTGTAGGATGGGTGTATTGTGGTGTAGGAGGGTGTATTGTGGTGTAGGATGGGTGTATTGTGGTGTAGGAGGGGTGTATTGTGGTGTAGGAGGGTGTATTGTGGTGTGGGATGGGTGTATGTGTGGTGTGGGAGGTGTATTGTGTGTGTGGGAGGTGTAGGAGGTGTGTGTAGGAGAGGTGTGTTGATGTGGAGGTGTGTGTAGAGGGTGTATTGTGTAGGAGGGTGTACAGGTGAGGGTGTATTGTGGTGTAGGAGGGTATTGTGGTGTAGGAGGGTGCTGGTGTGGGAGGTGTGTTGGTGTGGGGTATTGTGTAGGGGGTGTGTTGTAGGAGGTGTAATGTGGTGTAGGAGGTGTGTGTGGTTTTGAGGGGGTATTGTGGTGTGGAGGGTGTATTGTGGTGTAGGGGGGGTATTGTGGTATATTAAGAGGATACACTTCAATCTTGAGAGAGAGAGAGAGAGAGAGAGAGAGAGAGAGAGAGAGAGAGAGACTAAAGACGATGGAAGGAGACATTATCACCACCAATCACTACCACTAACACCATCCCGACTCATCACCATCCATCACCACTCATCACCACCACCACCACCACTAATCACCATCCGTCACCACCGTCACCACCACACTCAGCAGGTCACCTAAGGCAGGGCGGCATGTACCTGGGGTCCTCCTCTCCCGTATTAATTAATAAGTCCAGGTAACCTTGCCCGAACCTCCCATCACCTGCCAATGGTATAACTGTACCAATAGTATCCCATCTAAGAACCAATCTTTCCAATGGTAGGGCTGTACACACACACACACACACACACACACACACACACACACACACACACACACACACACACACATATTAAGGCCGTAATTCTATATTCAAAGCTCAAAAAATGCCGGTAATTTTGTGTATTAAACAGTTTCATAATTGATGACCAAAAAACAACACTCGTTAATCTGAACCAAATATTAACTGTTCAACGATAATTCCATCGGTAAACTCTTTTTTTTGGGGGGGGAAAGGATTTTAGCATTTATGTTATGAGTGAAATAAAAAGCACTTTTGTTTGGGTCATTTTAGTTACATTAAAAATTCATTGCTTGTTTCCGCTACCACCACTACCACTACCACTACTACTACTACTACTACTACTACCCTCACTACTACCAATAACAACTAGCTTGCTCTTCTATAACAATCATAACCACTATTATCACTATCCACACTCTCTATTTACTACCACTATTACAACCATCACCCTTATGACTACCACTATCACGACTAACTATATCTACCAGTACTATAACTATTATCACAACCAAACACACACACAACCTACCACTATCGCTTCCACCTCTTTCACCAATCACCAATATTAACCACAACTACCACCACAACCAACCATCAATCACCAGCATCACAAGGCCACAAGTACCACTACCCAACCAATCACGATCTAACCACCACCACCATTATCCACCACCACCATTACCACCACCACCACCATCACCAACCTAAAAATTACAACTACCACAACCAACCAGACAGTATGTATGTATGTATGTATGTATGTATGTATGTATGTATTAGGAGGTACACACACAGGTGGTAGTGGCAGTGTACACAGCAGGGGGGTAATGACTGACCTAAGTTGAGCCTTCATGTGGCACTACTGAGAGAGAGAGAGAGAGAGAGAGATGAAGGGGAAACTTAGGAAGAACAATAATCAAATTACAACCACAGTTAACTACTACTACTGCCGCCTGCTCCTAAAATCGTCTTCCTGTTCCTCCTCCTCCACCTCTTCTTCCTCCTGCACCTCTTCTTCCTCCTCCACCTCCACCATTTCCTTCCTCCATCTCTAACCTCCTCTCCTCTTCTCCTCTCCCCGTTCAACATCCTCCTCCTCCTCCTCCATCTCTAACCTCCTCTTCCTCTTCCTCCTCATACTACTCCTTCCCCCCTCCTGCTCTTCTTCCTCTTTCCCAATTCTCTCCTCCTGTTTCCTCCATCCTCCTCTTCCTCCGCCCTTCCATCGTCTTCTCCTCCCCTCTTCCATACACATGAAGAAAAAGAAGGGGACGCCAATATTAAAATTCCAGGAACACCTTCTGCTCCTCTCTCCCCCCTCTCCATCCCTCTCCCCCCTCTCCTTCCCTCCCCCCCTCTCCTTCCCTCCCCCCTCTCCTCCTCCTTCTCCCAGTGACTCAAAGGAGACGCGTTGAGACATTAAAGTAAATTCATTCATGGACTTAAAAGAGGCGCTAGGGAAGGAGGAGGAAGGAGAAGAAGAGGAGGAGGAGAGGGAAAAGGGGGAAGAGGAGGGGGAGGAGAAGGAGGAAGGGAGAGGAGGAGGAGTAGGTAGTAAATGGAAGGTAAATTATTGTGTGTATGAGAGAGAGAGAGAGAGAGAGAGACCCCCTCTCCACTCGGTACACGAAAGCGGTTTTAAGTCACGTTTTTCTTTTTTTTTTACAATACAACACACTATGTCTCGCGGGACTCACCATATCTCGCTCGAGGCCATCTCTCAGCACGAGGAGGTAAGAGACCCCCAGATAAAGGGTCCGTTTGCCGGGGCCCCTCGGGTGTTTTGGGGCCCCTGTATGGTAGTCCTTTGAGGCCACAGTTGTTGGTGGTTTTTGGTTCAGGTCGAGTGAGCTGGTGGTTGGTGGGGTGATAGTGGTTGTTGTTGGAGTGATAGTGGTTGTCAAGGGTAGTGGTGGTTGAGGGTGATAGTGGTTGATGTTAGTTGGTGGTAGGTGGTGGTGGTTCAAGATAGCTTTTGCAGAGTAGTGGTGGTGGGTAGTGGTTGGTGGGAGGGAGACAGGTGGTGGTGGTGGTTGGGGTGATAGGGTGGTGGTTGGGGGCGATAGTGGTTGTTGGGGGTAATGATGGTGTTAGTTGGGGAAGAGGGGGAGGAGGAGGGGGAGAAGAGGTAATATAGCTGAGGGAAGAAGAAGGGAAGAGAAGGAGAAGGGAGGAGAAGCAAACAAGAGAAGGAGAGAAAAAAGAGAAGGATGAAGAAAAGTGGGAAACGATAAAAGGAGGAAGAGAGAGTAAATGAAGAAAGGAGTTGAGACATTGAGAATAAGAGGAGAGAAGGTTAAGAAAATGGGAAGGAATAAACACACACAAACAATCTTTAACAAACATAAACAAACACCTTTAACAAACATAAACAAACACCTTTAACAAACATAAACAAACACCTTTAACAAACATAAACAAACACCTTTAACAAACATAAACAAACACCTTTAACAAACATAAACAAACACCTTAACAAACATAAACAAACACCTTTACAAACATAAACAAACACCTTAACAAACATAAACAAACACCTTAACAAACATAAACAAAACACCTTAACAAACATAAACAAACACCTTAACAAACATAAACAAACACCTTAACAAACATAAACAAACACCTTAACAAACATAAACAAACACCTTAACAAACATAAACAAACACCTTAAACAAACATAAACAAACACCTTTAACAAACATAAACAAACACCTTAAACAAACAAAAAACACCTTAACAAACATAAACAAACACCTTAACAAACAAAAAACACCTTAACAAACATAAACAAACACCTTAACAAACATAAACAAACACCTTAACAAACATAAACAAACACCTTAACAAACAAAAACAAACCTCAGAAAAATTAAATAAAAATACCCAATGTTCCTAACAGGTGAATGAAATAATTAACACCAATACTTAACTCACTACAACAACTACCACCCAACGCTCCATTAAACCCATTATCATCTACACCTCTGGTATAAGTGGACCATTACAAACCCCTTAAGATAATGGTGCATGTGGAGAGACCCCTTAGAGGAGTCATACCAAATTCACAACGACGGTCACCAGTGATTAATGTGTGGCAGACTGTGGTTGTGGAGCTGGCGAGACACCTCAGTACTGTCCAGAGTGCTCACACTTATCACATAGGGGTATGTGTAAAGCCTACCTCTCTCCCTCTCTATCTCCGTCTTCCTCACTCCCTCTCCCTCTATTCCTCTCCCTATATCCCTATTCCTCTCTCCCTCTCCATCACTAGGTGTTGTGGGTGTAAAATCGCCAGGAACCCAAGAGAAAAGAGGGAGAGGCCATTGTATGGAGATGTGAGCAGGCAGAGAAAGAAGACTCAGCCCTTCTATTGAGCCCCTTGACGGCCCCTTTACCCTGCAAGGTATGTAGATAGGGACACCTGATAGCCCTTTAAACACCGCCCCCAAAACGCATTATTTACACCCGTGTTTAAAAGGATTATTATTATTATTATATACTTTCTCGCCCTCTTGGTGTGTGGGGCAGTGGCGGCGAACCCCTTTTATTTCTTAGCTTGGGGAAGGTCTTACACCCTCCTTCCCCTACATCCCTTCCTTCCCCTACCTCTACCTCCTTCCCCTACCTCCTCTCATTCCCTTACCCCCCCCTTCCCCAACACCCACCTCCTTCCCCTACACCCCCTTCCCCAACACCCACCTCCTTACCCTACCTACCCCTCCCTCAACCTTTTCTTCCCACCTTCCCGAGAATGCAAGGTTATTAGGTGATGATGACCGCTTATCCGTAAAAGAGACTGCTGATGCGTACAGAGACTAGGTGTTCGGATACGCTTACAGGTACAAGGGATTTGGGTTCTAATATGTGTAGAGGTTCACAGGTAAAAATCTACTCTCAACCAGCGATTAAGAGTCTTAGGTTGAGTCTCAGTGCTAATTTGATACACCTTTTCTGGCCGAGGTGTTTAGATACGCACCTGTACACCACCTCCAGGTAAGGACGAATAATGACTTAATGAACGAACCTTTGTGCCTCTGGTGTCTTATATACTATACATTTACCTGTCGTAGTCACGTGGTATAAAAAAAAAGTTATCTACGAACCTTTCAGAATCGGGTGTCTTAATACATACTGTAGCCACGACGATGAAGAATATAATACAATATATTTATACACTCTTCATAATGTATACAACCATGAATAATACAACTATAGGTTGTTACATTAATGCGATAAATACACTAAAAAATTTATTTCCATTTTTTTTTCTCTCGTAGGATGAACAAGGTCGTCTCAACCTATAACCCACCCAGCATACTAAACCACCATAGGAATACAATGGGTTCTAGCGTCTCTCTGGTGTCGCACTGTCATGTTCCCTTGTCAACCCCGGTAGGAAAAAAAAAGGTGACTTGATAAAAATGTCTTGTAATATGAGGAGAAAAGAGACTTAAAGACGTTCTGAAGTTATTTAAATATTATTATGGTAGTTTATCAAATTCCTTATCCCCTTTTTTTATAATTATTAAAAAAAAATATCTGTTAAAAGTTTGGATCTAATCTTTTATTTTCTTTATTTAGGATTAGCGAATCTTTTTTTATCTTCTTCTAATCTTTATTACGTGTTTTATTTTTATCTTATTCCGAAGTTCTTATCATCTTTATTATTTCTTTATTACTTCATCTGTATCTTTATTTAAACACTAACTCTCTTTCTCTCTTTATTATCGTCGCTTTGTACATCTTTATTAAGTAGTCTTGATATTACATCCTTTCATCCCCCCTTCTATATTATCTCATCTCATATCTTTACTCCTTTCTTTATCACCTCCTCTTCCATCTTTATTTAATCTTCAACACTTACTATTACATCTGTTATTACTACATCTCCTCAAATAGTTATTATCAAACCTCTATTTCCGTTCCATTCCATTACCCCATCCACCACTTTTATTCCCACCTACTACATTCGCACCATTATTAAGTCTCTAATCTTTATCACCTACTATCACTATATCCTTTCTTTATTAACGTCTCTCTCTCTCTTATATCTTTATTCACTTCAGGCCCCACCTAACGCGCTCTCAGGTCTCAGTTACTTACCATTATTAAAATTCTTCCTGTTTTATGTTATTTAATATTCAGAGACTGTCGCCTGTACGTATGTTGGTACTTGATTCACTCTGGATGTTCTTGAATTGGATGTTCTTGGATTGGATGTTCTTGGATTGGATGTTCTTGGATTGGATGTTCTTGGATTGACTGTTCTTAGGTTGAATGTCCTTAAATTGACTGCTGATTACATGGTCGAATAAGTGACAATATGATGCTGCTATTCGACTCTTCATGAACCAATAAGTCGAATAACTGACATGAGTATTCGACACTTCATGACCTTTAAGCATCACTAAAGAGAACCCACAACTACCGAACCAGTCTCACGACGAGATATCTTTTGCCTTATCTCGCCCCCCCCCCAAAAGAGTGGTAAAGTTTCAGGTTCCAATATACTTGTACTTCCAATGGAACCAAAAGAGACACATCAAATAAGTTAGTTTCTGGCTCACTGTAAATGATGTTGACGGAGCTATAAAAGACGACGATCACTAGAAGAGTGTCAAGACCTTAACTTCATCGACCAAGTTGAAATTCTCCTTCTGCTGTGTGTGTGTGTGTGTGTGTGTGTCAGCAGGCAACCAATGGTAGACGAGATCTTTAGGCTGATTTTTTCGATAAACAGAAATTTATGAGGTGAGGGACGAAGGAAAGAAGGAGGGAGGGAGGAGGGAGGGAGGGAGGGGAGGGAGGAGGGAGGGAGGGAGGAGGAGGGAGGAGGGAGGGAGGGAGGAGGGAGGGAGGAGGAGGGAGGGGAGGGTGGAAGGGGAATCTGAGGTTTGTTGTGTTGACAATTGTGGTGGATTGATGGTGTTGGGTTGATGGTGGTGGTATTGATTCAACGGGATGGATGATGGTTGTTGTGAAGTATGGAGGGGGAGAGAAGAGGAAGGGATGAAGGCTAGATTGTGAGGCTAGGATGGGAAAGGATAGCATAGTAAGGGTTAGGGATGATTAAGAGGGGATTTCATTGAGTGGGATGAGAAGAGGGAGTACTGCTGGTGGTGGTGGTGATGGTAGTGGTGGTAGCGATGGTGGTGGTCCCTCTGGCGGTTCAAGAATGGGAGGGAAACACGGGGTTGGGGCTGGGTGGCCTGGTGGTGACGGCGGACGGAGAAGTTTATCGTCGTGGTGTTGACGCTGACGACGATGCTGACGATGTCCCCCCAGACTCATCAGCACCATCCTAGACCACCAAGACAGACCAAGCGGGGGGTAGGAGAGAGAGAGAGAGAGAGAGAGGGTCCACACGTCGTCTAGCGCCTCCCAGGAACCCGACCCACCGACACACATTTACATACAAGCGGTCGTTTCATCCCTCCTCCTCCTTCTCTCCACACGACAACAACAACATCACCCCCACCCCTTCGCCTAGCATACCCCCAGCTCCTAGGAATCATCTTCAGGCTCATATAAGTCTCAGCTCAGCCCCTTCTCCTTCCCATCTCCTAGGAATCATCTCCAGGCTCGCATCAGCATCACCCCCTTAAACGTCCCCCTCATCTCCCTCCTTATTACCTGACACACCTGAGCTAGCAGGCTGTCCTCGGAGACCTCGGTAGATTGTGTAAACGTTTAGCTTGTGGTCTGGAGATAGAACAGGGCGAGGGGGGGGGGGAGGAGATGGGATAGAGGAGAAGAGAGGAGGTCGACCTGGAGAACTGGTAGGAGGGCAGAGAGGGACTAGTGTGATAGTAATCTTTTGATGGTTTGGACAGGACCCAGGAGGTCGGCTTGAGGTCCACCATGACCAGCCTCCAACATTCATCTGATACCTCAGCCTCCACCTGGCCTAGCAGTGAGGAGAGGGCCGGGGGGGAGGGGGGTGGGAGGGGGGGGTAGGAGGAGGTACGGGGGTAAGACAGATGAGGTGAGAACAGGAGGGAGGGTTCTGAGGTCATCTGATTTTAGTGTACGTTAGGTTTGCTCTTAAGGTCTGCCGTCACCTCAGTACTCAGGTGCTAAACAGGTGAGTTAATGACCTGCTGGGAATTGCAGGAACGTAACTGTGTGGTTTAATTAAATATGTGGGAATTTGAGCTCTCTCTCTCTCTCCCTACTTTTTTCTTTCTTTTTAATTTCTTCCTTCTCACTTCCTCCCTTTACCTCTCTTCTATTTCTCCACATTCCATCCTCTTTTTCCTTTTCTCTCCCTGGTTTATCCTCTCTCACCCCCTTTTCCCCCTCTGTTCCTTCAATTCTCCGACCCTTCCTTCCTTCCTTCTCCCCTGTAGAATTCACATATCTCCTTTTCTCCCCCTCCCCTCCCTCATTCCTCCACCACTCCCTTCTCTCCCTTTCCTTCTTTCTACTTCATCCACCACACTCTTTCCTCCCCCTCTCCTTCTCTCCTTCAATCATCCACAACACCCCTATCTTCCTCCCCTTCTCCTCCTCTCTCTCTCCCACCCCCCTCCCCCTCATATATATCCCCGGTCACCCTACACCCCTGGTTTATCATCCCCCCCCCATTTCATACATATATATTCGTAAACAATATTGAATTACATGTTCGTCTCCCATGCATCTTTCAAATAGGAGTTATTTAATCGGTGTGTTTCATGTTGCTATTTACCTCCGTCTGTATTATGTTCCCGTGAGTAATTTAATGCTAGTTATTTAATGGTCATATGCTATTTAATGGAATATTTAGTTCCAGAGAGTTATCTAATGCTTGTGAGTTATTCAGTGCTAATGAGCTATTTAATGCTAGATATATTTACTGTCAATGGTTTACTTAATATCACTAGGCTCTTGAATGCTACCTGTATCTACTGTCATGGACCTATTTACCGCTAGTTATTTTCCTACCATTCAGCTATTTACCACTGAGCTATTTACTTCCCGTGAGCTATTTAGTGAAGTGTGTGGCGGGCTGTGGAGTTTCTGGGATATCTGATGGTACAAATAACCCGCTTCCCACAGAACACAGGTGAGACCCTTAACCTGCTGACTACCTTAACCTGCTGACTACCTTAACCTGCTGACTACCTAAACCTGTTGACTACCTTAACCTGCTGACTACCTTAACCTGTTGACTACCTTAACCTGCTGACTACCTTAACCTGTGCTGACTACCTTAACCTGTGCTGACTACCTTAACCTGCTGACTACCTTAACCTGCTGACTACCTTAACCTGTGCTGACTACCTTAACCTGCTGACTACCTTAACCTGCTGACTACCTTAACCTGCTGACTACCTTAACCTGCTGACTACCTTAACTACCTTAACCGGCTGACTACCTTAACCTGTGCTGACTACCTTAACCTGTGCTGACTACCTAAACCTACTGACTACCTTAACCTGCTGACTACCTTAACCTGTGCTGACTCCCTAAACCTGCTGACTACTTCAACCTGCTGACCAACTTCACTTACTGACCACTTTAACCTAACCTAATTTGACCTAACCTCACCTGACCTAATCTTTAATAGTGCCAACACACATATATATAGGGAAGACCTGAGCTTAAGGGTTAGGGATGCCACAAGCTACCAACGAGATGGTCAGGGCCAAGGTGGATCCCTGGCCCTTAACGCTCCAGGGACGAGAAAATAGGGATAAAGCCAATGGTTCCCCTTTCACCATCACAGTCTCTCTTGTGGCCGTCAGCTGGGAGGAGAGGAAGGAAGGGAGCTGGAGGAGGAAGGAAGAAAGGAAGAGGGTAAGTAGAGGAGGAGAGGAGAAGGGGAGGTCAAAGAGAAGAGAAGAATGAGTGGAGTGAGAGAGAGAGAGAGATGAATCCACCTATCACCACCACAACTGCCACCCCTCCCCCCCTAAAACAAAAACAAAAACAACAACGACCACTACCACAGCAACAACAACCACCACCACAACAACAACAACAACAACAACAACAACAACAACCACCACCACCACCACAACAACCACCACCACAACAACAAAAACCATAACCACCACCACAACAAAAACCACAACAACCACCACCACAACAACAAAAACCATAACCACCACCACAACCACCACATCTAAATAACAAGGTTTGTGTCTGAAGCCCCTAAACGCGGCCACCTCTTAAATTATGTTAGATAAACCCTGACTATTACCCACCACACAAGGACGTCTGGGACAGGTAATGTTCCCAGTATATGATAATGAGTGTGTGTAGAGATGGTTGTTTTAATTATACCTTGTTAATTAGGGTATAATAGTGAAGGTACAGGTATATATATATATATATATGTACATATATGAACAATGTGTACACTACAATATCTCCGTTATCTTGTACACAAATAATGTACAGGTTATGGAAGTAAAATACACAAAACAATGTACTCAAGAACAATGTACTCAAGAACAATGTACACTACACTACCTTCATCTTGCACATAAAAGAAGTACCGCAAAGATATACAATGTACTCAGGAACAATGTACACTACCCTATGTTATCTAGCAGACAAAGGAGGTATAAGCAGCTCTCTATAAGCCATCAGAAGCGGGTCTTAGAGGCTAGGGACGGCGGGTTGGTCTTTGTCCTATAAATACTGAGGGATTATTCTCAACTTTTATTATGCCCTAAAAAAAAAAATATTTGCCGGAATTTATACTGTGGGTATTTTTTTTTGGGGGGGGGGGGAGGGGAGGCACCTAGACTAGCTATTTTAAGGGGTATTTGGGGGTTTTAAAGTGGATTTATTTAAGGGGTATTCTAGACTAGCTTATTTAGTGGGTATTTTTATCACACTCCACTGGCTTATTATATAAATATTCTCAGTGATTTTGTTTTCTTATTCTAACTAAAAAAATACAAAAAAATCTTTATATTGAGAAGCTTACAGATCACGAGGTTTAAACAATAACAAATAATTGCCCTCAAATTAATTAAAAATATGCTCAAATGCAATATATTATAACGCCAACTATTGTTTTTAAATTTAATCAGTAAATCATAGTATCATCATCATCATCATCATCATCATGTCTGAGGGTTGGTGACCACGGCCCTCCTCCCCATTATTCAGGCTGCCTTGACCTAAACCCTCTTAGATGTTGTATCTCTCCGGGGACCACAACTGTTAATTTCATTCATCCATCCCAGTCTCTTTCTACCTTCCCCCTGGCCCCCCTACCTTCCTCCTGACTCTCCTACCTTCCCCTGGCCCACCTACCTTCCTCTTGACCCTCCTACCTTCCCCTGGCCCCCCTACCTTCCCCTGGCCCCCTACCTTCCCCTGGCCCTCCTGCCTTCCTCCTGACCCTCCCCTCCTGCCCACCTACCTTCCCCTGGCCCCACTATCTTCCCCTGTCCTCCTACCTTCCCCCTGGTCCTCCCTACCTTCCCCTGGCCCTCTGCCTTCCCCCCTGGCCCTCCTGCCTTCCCTCCTGACCCTCCTCCTTCCCCTGGCCCTCCTGCCTTCCCCTGGTCCTCCTACCTTCCTGGCCCTCCTGCCTTCCTCCTGCCTTTCCCTCTGCCCCTCCTACCCTCCCCCCCTGCCTCCTGCCTCCTGACCCTCCTACCTCCTACCTTCCCCTGGCCTCCTGTCCCTGACCCCCCCCCCCCCTATCTTCCCCCCCTCCCACCTTCCCCCTGGCCCACCACCTTACCCCTGCCCTCCCACCTCCCCTGGCCCTCCCACCATCCCCTGGTCCCTCCCCCTGCCCACCCCCACCCCTGGACCCCCCCACTCCCCTGGCCCTCCCCCCTTCCCCTGGTCCTCCCACCTTCCCTGGCCCTCCTACCTTCCCCTGGCCCCCCCTCCCTCCTCCCTACCTTCCCCCTGGCCCCCTCCCACCCCCCTGGCCCTCCCCCTGCCCACCCACCCTCCCTGCCCGGCCTCACCCAACTAGCCTCCCACTGTAATTTTACCCATTAATACCTCTACCATTACCCCTCATCTCTAATTACATGGGCACTATATCCTGGTTTATTTTTCTATAAATTTTCAGTATATTTCTTTCGTTTGGTACAGTCTAACTAATTATTCATTCACAAGGTTTTATCACAACTCTCTCTCTCTCTCTCTTCGTTTCACATACCCAGGGTACAGTCGGGTATGTCTAACACAACACTTCAAAGTACCCGAAATAGTGGCTCCCATAAGTCAGGTGTTGAGGAATTCTTGTCATTGGGAAGGATTTGACAAGTTAGCCCCACTTAAGAAGCTTTAATGGAGGGACGTGAACGAGGAGATATAACTAGTTCGTTGGGTCCACTTAATGGGTACAGTGTTGGGAGTATGTACCACGAACATCACCACAGTGTTGGGTAATGTACGACGAACATGACCACAGTGTTGGGAGATGTACCACGAATGTAGCCACTGAAATTTTGGGTAAGGTTAGGTTAGGTTAGGTTATATTAGGTTTATATCTTCTCAAGCAGACAATAAACAGTTCAATAGGGGGGGGGGAGGGTGTTCGTGGTAGTCCTCCAACACTACACGCGGAGGCTGCCGCAGACAATCACCAGTTAGTATTCAGACGGGGTTGGTGTCCCAGGTTGCTATGACGACATCTGGCGGCGGGGGGCGATAACACGCACTCTAATGGCGGCAATGCGTATTAACTATGCCGTACAGCCTCGTTAAGGTCTAACAGCCTAGCATGCCTCGCTGTCACCACTGCCGCCAGCCAGGCACAGTGCCACCTTGGTGCTGTAGGAGGCACCATATAATCGCAGCTAGGAGCCGCTGTCTGAAAGGATCTTAGGAGAAATTTCTTCCAGGATGGTGATATAAGACCGTAACTACCTGTCTCTTGTACCGTACCTTAATGAGCACCACACGTTCAACTACCTGTGTGTTGTACCTTAATGAGCACCACACGTTCAACTACCTGTGTGTTGTACCTTAAAGAGCACCACACGTTCATCTACCTGTGTGTTGTACCTTAATGAGCACCACACGTTCATCTACCTGTGTGTTGTACCTTAATGAGCACCACACGTTCATCTGTGTGTTGTACCTTAACGAGCACCACACGTTCATCTACCTGTGTATTGTACCTTAACGAGCACCACACGTTCATCTGTGTGTTGTACCTGAAGTGAACGAGTTTGGACACGTTCTCGTCTCCCTAGTTCGGGAAAACTTAAGAATTCGAGCTTAAAGTTGAAATTCACAGAAATTCGCACGATATATATTTTTCTCCTGTAACTGTGTGTGTCAGAACGCATCTAAATGGTCCACTTACACTACGACACTCTAAAATGGCGGCCGATATGGCATCGGAATTACACTGAGACTGTACCATAACTTAGTACAGGCTGGTGTCACCCCGGGCTACTGCTGCTGGACGTTAGTTTTATTTTATCTTTTTTTTTTATTTTTTCATCAATAAAGTTGTATATGAATCATTTTATTATGTTTTCTCTTATTTTTCTTCACTTTATTATTATTATTATTATTACCATCCGTGGTCACTCAACACATCAACAGTTCTGGGTCCCAAAAGTTGGTCTTCCGAGGTCCTGTCCCCCCAGACCAGCCGGAGACCAAACAAGGGGGATAGACCGACAGTAATCCAGAAGGAGAGATTCAGGGAAGGGGATCGGCCAACCCTCTGCCGACAATTCCCGAGCGATTACAGAATTTGTAGGGTTTAGTAACGTGTGATAAGGATCGGATCCGGTTACAGCTGTCGTCTCTTGTCTGGTTGGTCGCCGCCTCGCACCTTATATTTCTCTCCACCAATCAGCGCAAACCGATTTTGACTGATAAATATTTACCATTCCTCTATTTTTTTTATTGAATTTTCTTGTTAGTTTATTTATTTTACGTTATTGACAACAACAGTATGTGATTTATATATTTCTACTTGATTTTGCATTAATCTTTATTTAGGTTATATTAAGTTCGTGACCTCTGCCGTATATCTGAGTCAAATTAATGAAAAAAAAAAACGAAAACAAACATACAACGATATTGACGTTATCCCCAGTGAAGTTAATCATCCGCACCCAAGTATTGACAGAAGAATCACGGACACACACACACACACACACACACACACACACACACACACGACAGTTGTAGGTCAGTAAACATCATAATCTCATCTGACCTTGACGACCCAGAGCGAGAAGTGAAAGTGTGTCCAATACGATACACTAAACCTAACCTAACCTAACCTAACCTAACCTAACCTAACCTAACCTAGCCAAACCTAACCTGTACTCGACCCTTTTCTTTTCCTCATCTGTAAAGTTAGGTGTCCATTTATGCCTAGATGGACTGGGAAGGAGGCATCGTGTGCGAACCAGTGACCTCATAGGACAGGAGGTGAGTATTGTATTCACTCGGCCGCTGCACCTCCCCCCCCCCCCTCAGAGCGGGATAACCATAGCCAAAAATATGACCCACTTTAGCCCTCATGTTTCTTCCTGGTCAACACGGAATCACAAACAAACAGATGAATTATGGTTAAAAAAAACTCGTAAATAAACAAACAAATAAACACAGACGCATAAACATACATATAGACTCACAAACAAACAAACAAATGGACTTAAAACAAACACATTGACTCATAAACCAAACAAAAACACATGGACTTCCACACAAACAAACATACAAACAAACAATAAATCAATCAAACATGCAAACAAACACACAGATTGACTCCAAAACAAACAAAACAAGTAAACACAAAGATTCATAAACAATTACAGTGTTTATCTCTCATAAATAGTGTTAAGAAATACTCTCAAGTCTCACTGTAAACCTGACGCCATTGTGGATGTTTTCTGATTCCTTCACTGTGTGGATAAGGTCAGTTCCGGTGACATGGTCGAGAACGGATGTATGCAAATGAGGTGGATGTGGAGGGGGATGTTGAGGTGGATGTTGAGGTTTATGGTGGAGGAGGTGGTGGACGGGTTTATGGTGGAGGAGGTGGTGGACGGGTTTATGGTGGAGGAGGTGGTGGACGGGTTTATGGTGGAGGAGGTGGTGGACGGGTTTATGGTGGAGGAGGAGGTGGTGGACGGGTTTATGGTGGAGGAGGTGGTGATGGGTTTATGGTGGAGGAGGAGGTGGTGGACGGGTTTATGGTGGAGGAGGTGGTGGTGACGGGTTTATGGTGGAGGAGGAGGTGGTGGTCGGGTTTATGGTGGAGGAGGAGGTGGTGAGTGGGTTTATGGTGGAGGAGGAGGTGGTGGATGGGTTTATGGTGGAGGAGGTGGTGGATGGGTTTATGGTGGAGGTGGCAGGTTTATGGTGGAGGAGGAGAGGTGTGAGTGGGTTTATGGTGGAGAGGTGGTGAGGTGAGTGGGTTTATGGTGGAGGAGGTGGTGGTGGTGGACGGGTTTATGGTGTAGGAGGTGGTGAGTGGAGGTTTATGGTGGAGGGAGGGAGGTGGTGGAGTGGGTTTATGTGGTGGAGGAGGTGGTGGACAGGTTTATGGTGGAGGAGGTGGTGGTGGTGGACGGGTTTATATTGTAGGAGGTGGTGAGTGGGTTTATGGTGGAGGAGGAGGAGGTGGTGGAATGGGTTTATGGTGGAGGAGGAGGAGGTGGTGGACGGGTTTATGGTGGAGGAGGTGGTGGTGGTGGACAGGTTTATGGTGGAGGAGGTGGTGAGTGGTTTATGGTGGAGGAGGAGGTGGTGGTGAGTGGGTTTATGGTGGAGGAGGTGGTGGTGGTGGACGGGTTTATAGGTGGAGGAGGTGGTGAGTGGGTTTATGGTGGAGGAGGAGGTGGTGGACGGGTTTATGGTGGAGGAGGTGGTGGATGGGTTTATGGTGGAGGAGGAGGTGGTGGTGAGTGGGTTTTATGGTGGAGGAGGTGGTGGTGGTGGATGGGTTTATGGTGGAGGGAGGAGGAGGTGGTGAGTGGGTTTATGGTGGAGGAGGTGGTGGTGAGTGGGTTTATGGTGGAGGAGGAGTAGGTGGTGAGTGGGTTTATGGTGGAGGAGGTAGGTGGTGAGTGGGTTTATGGTGGAGGAGTGGTGGTGGTGGACGGGTTTATGGTGTAGGAGGTGGTGAGTGGGTTTATGGTGGAGGAGGAGAGGTGGTGAGTGGGTTTATGGTGGAGGAGGTGGTGGTGGACGGGTTTATGGTGGAGGAGAGTGGTGGTGAGGTGGGTTTATGGTGGAGGAGGTGGTGGAGGGTTTATGGTGGAGGAAGGGTGGTGGTGAGTGGTTTATGGAGGAGGAGGTGGTGTGGACGGGTCTATGGTGGAGGAGAGGTGGTGGACAGGTTTATGGTGGAGGAGGAGGAGGAGGTGGTGAGTGGGTTAATAATGGGCCCCAGTGCTAATGGGACCCTATGTTACTGGGCCCCGGTATTAATAACCTCACCTAACCATCCCAATCCTGATGGGTTCCAACTTAACCAGCCTTAGCTTAATGATTATGGGCAGAGTCCTAATGGGCCCCAGTCTATGGGCTGTCCTAATGGGCCCCAGTCCTAATGGGCCCCAGTCCTATGTAGGCCCCAATTCTGATAGGCCCCAATCTAATCTAACTTAACCTAACCATACCATTAGAATTGTGACCCAATGTTGTGCGTGTTATTTTATCTCCTTCCTCCCAGACAGACAGACAGACAGACAGACAGACAGACAGACAGACAGGTGTACGGTGGAGGGGCGGGCATCACTTGGGCGGACACATAGGTGAAAGGAGATCAATGCTGCTAAGGGTAGGGAGGAAGGAAGGAGGGAGAGAAGGGAGAGGGAGGAAGGGAGGTAAGGAGGGGAGGGGAGAAAGAAGATGGCAGGGGAGAGGAGGAAAAAATAAAGGGGGAGGAGATATGGGAGGGATTGGGTGACAAGAAAGGGAAATGGGAGGAATGAGGATAAAAGAGAGGAGAGGAGAGGGAAGGATAACACTGAGGAGAGAAAGATGGGGAAGAAAGAGGAGGTGGAAGAAGAGGTACGAGGAAGAGGAGGAGGAAGAGAGGAGGAAGAGGAAGAAGAAGGAGGAATGGAGTATGATTCTTTAAGATGTTGTCCAGCTTGACCCCAAAAATCCCAAGCTTGACCCCCAAAACCAAGCTTGACCCCCCAAAAAAACAAAGCTTAACACCAAAGACCTTAAGATCTACCCTAAAGTCACAAGCAACCCCAAACATCCCTCCCAGCTTGGCCCCAAAGACCTACAGCTTGACCCCCACCTTTCCACCTTGTACCCAAAGAAGATAAGAAGCTCAAAGTCTCTCTCTCTCTCTCTCGTCCCCTCAGATTCGAGAGAGAGAGAAGAGAGAGAGAGAGAGGAACAAGACACTTCTGCCCTCTTGACAAATGTGGAGTTGAGGTAAAAACAAAGAAAGTGAAGACGAAGCAAAAGAAGAGTGAGATGGACGTAGAGGGAAACTAGGAGGAGGAAGAAAGAGTAAGAAGGAGGAGGAGGAGGAGGAGGAGGAGGAGGAGGAGGAGGATGAAAGAAGATGACCTCTTCCTTAAACAAACTTAGCTCTCTCTCTCTCTCCCCGTCAAGTAAAAATCATCCTCCTTTTTCCTCCTCCGCTTCCTCCCTCCTCCTTCGCCCACCCCAAGGACCTCTCCTCCTTCCCATCAAGTCCTTCTCTCTTCCTTCCCTCCCTCCCTCCCTCCTCTCCAAGGTTCCCACTCAGGCCAAGCAACGCCTCAGGGGACGGAAGAGGGCCCAGTGAGTAAGGGGGGCAGGAGGATAATCAAGAGGGCCCAAGGGTTAAAGGGGCCCAAGGGTTAGGGGTCCAAAGGGAAGTCAGGGGGCATAGGACGTTTCGAGGGCTATGGGTGAGGAGGCCAAGGGTAAGGAGGGTCTAGGGGTGAGGGCTAAGGGGGAAGGAGGGTCTAGGGGTGAGGGGCTAAAGGGTAGGGAGGGTCTAGGGGTGAGGGGCTAAAGGGGTAGGAGGGTCTAGGGGGTGAGGGGGCTAAGGGGTAAGGAGGGTCTAGGGGTGAGGGGGCTAAGGGGTAAGGAGGGTCTAGGGGTGATGGGAGCTAAGGGTAGGGAGGAGGGTCTAGGAGGGTGAGGGGGGCAGGGGGATCAGGGGTGAAGGGAGGGGGAGGGGGACGTTGGGATCAGGGTAAAACTGTTGTCACCAGAGTCAATAGATGGCGACTCCAGGGAGGATATGAGGAGAGGGAGGAGGGAGAGGAAGGAGAGGAAGGGAGGGAGGGAGAAGAGAGAGAGAGAAAGGGAGAGGAAGGGAGGGAGGAGAGAGAGAGGGAAGGGAGAAGGGAGGAGGGAGATGAGAGAGGGGAAGGGAGAGGGAAAGGGAGGAGGGAGAGAGAGAGAGAAGGAGAGGAAAGGAGAGAGAAATGTTAGTTTGAGAGATGTGGGGATAAAACAAGGACGAAGAGAGAGAGAGAGAGAGAGAGAGAGAGAGAGAGAGAGAGAGAGAGAGAGAGAGAGAGGTATGGAGGTGAGATAGGGGAAGGACAAGAAGAGGGGAGAAGAGACAAGGAGAGGAGAGGAAAGCAGAGAATGGAAAGATGAATAGAAAGACGTGGAGGAAGAGGGGGGGAAGGAACAGATGGAGAGAGAATAAGGAGAAGAGAGAAGTAGGGAGGAGAGTAGGAAGATATGGGAAAAGCGAGGAGTAAGGAGACGTAGTAGGGGAGAGAGGAAACGAGAAGGAGGAGATAGAAGGAGGAGAAAATAAAAGAAGAATTAACGAAGAGAGGAGGAGGAGGAGGAGGAGGAGGAGGTGGAGGAGGAGGAGGAGGAGGAGGAGGAGGAGGAGGAGGAGGAGGAGGAGGAGGAGGAGGTGGAGGAGAAGAAGAAACAAACACGAAGTAACGAGAAAGAAACACAAGATAAAAACAAAGAGGAGATGACGAAGAGAGAAATGGAACAAGAGATAAAAAGAAAGAAGACATGGGGAAGAGGAGACGGTAGAGGAGGAGGAAGAGGAGCTGGAAGTAAGCGGAAGGAAGGAGGAAAGAAAGGGAAGGAGGGAGATGAATGTGTGTCGAGAGGAAACGTCTTAATGGAGGTGGAGGAAGAACGAACGAGGAAATTCAATTAAAACGAAACTCCAAAGAAAACGGGAACTGAGAAGAAGAAGAAGAAGAAGAAAGAAGAAAGAAATAGTAGTAGTAGTAGTAGTAGTAGTAGTAGTAGTAGTAATAGTAGTAGTAGTAGTAGTAGGAGGAGGATGATGATGAGGAGGAGGAGGAGGAAATAAAGAAGAAATTGAAAAATATGAGAGAGAGGAACGTAAATATAGAACAGGAGATGCAAGAGAAGAAATAAACGAAGACTAAGAGAGACAGAGAAGGATGATGCCGTGTCAGTAGTGAACACAGGTGAGAAGTGAACAGACCAATTGGACACAGGTGAAACTCCCTCCAGCACCGCCGCCCCTCACCTCACGTCACCTCACCTCACCTCACCTCGACGAAATACGATGTGACTGGTCAAATAGGCACCAGTACTAATTGACCCCAAACCTAATGAACGACAACCTAACTACCAAACCTAACCTAACCAAATCTAATTAAATCTAACGTAACCAACCTAACCTAACCTAACCTAACCTAAGGAATTGTGGTCTAATTTCTAATAGATCCCAGACCTAACCATTAAAATTGAGGCAAGATCCTAATGGGCCTGAGTCCTAATTGGCCGAAGTCCAAATGGGTCCTAACCTAATCTACCATATCAATTAGGATCAGAGACGATACTATGAGCCCCGTTTTAATAAGGTCAATATAATAGCCCCAGTTTTGTTATCAATAAGAGGAAAAAATAACAATGATACAGAGGAATCAAGGAGAAACACACACACACACACACACACACACACACACACACGAGAGGAAAAACTAGTAAGACGGAGAATAATGGCGGGCCTCAGGAGGGATGGCAGCATCTCAGTCTTAAATGGTCAGGTCCTGTGCCATCTGTCTCCCTGGCACCCTGTACACGGCCCTGTGCCATCTGTCTCCCTGGCACCCTGTTACACGGTCCTGTGCCATCTGTCTCCCCTAACTATACACGGTCCTGTGCCATCCTGTGGCACCTGTACACGGCCTGTGCCATCTGTCTCCTGGCACCCTGTACACGGTCCTGTGCCATCTGTCTCCCTGGCACCTGTACACGGTCCTGTGCCATCTGTCTCCCTGGCACCCTGTACACGGTCCTGTGCCATCTGTCTCCGTGGCACCCTGGTACACGGTCCTGTGCCATCTCTCTCCTAGCACCTGTGCACGGTCCTGTGCCATCTGTCTCCGTGGCACCCTGTACACGGTCCTGTGTCATCTGTCTCCCTGGCACCCTGTACACGGCCCTGTGCCATCTGTCTCCCTGGCACCCTGTACACGGTCCTGTGCCATCTGTCTCCCTGGCACCCTGTGCACGGCCCTGTGCCATCTGTCTCCGTGGCACCCTGTACACGGTCCCGTGCCATCTGTCTCCCTGGCACCCTGTACACGGTCCTGTGCCATCTCCCCTAGCACCCTGTACACGGCCCTGTGCCATCTGTCTCCGTGGCACCCTGTACACGGTCCTGTGTCATCTGTCTCCCTGGCACCCTGCACACGGCCCTGTGCCATCTGTCTCCCTGGCACCCTGTACACGGTCCCGTGCCATCTGTCTCCCTAGCACCCTGTACACGGCCTGTGCCATCTGTCTCCGTGGCACCCTGTACACGGTCCTGTGCCATCTGTCTCCCTGCACCCTGTACACGGTCCTGTGTCATCTGTCTCCCTAGCACCCTGTACAGCCCTGTGCCATCTGTCTCCGTGGCACCCTGTACAGCCCTGTGCCATCTGTCTCCGTGGCACCCTGGCACGCACCCTGTGCCATCTGTCGTGGCACCCTGTACACGGCCTGTGCCATCTGTCTCCTGGCACCCTGTGCACGGTCACTGCCATCTGTCTCCTGGCACCCTGTGCAGTCCTGTGCCCATCTGTCTCCCTGGCACCCTGTACGGTCCTGTACCATCTGTCTCCCTAGCACCCTGTGCACAGTCCTGTGCCATCTGTCTCCCCTAGCACCCTGTGCAGTCCCTGTATGCCATCTGTCTCCCTGGCACCCTGTGCACGATCCTGTACCATCTGTCTCCCTGGCACCCTGTACACGGTCCTGTGCCATCTGTCTCCCCTGGCACCCTGTGCAGTCCTGTGCCTCCCTGGCACCCTGTACACACGGCCCTGTGTCATCTGTCTCCCTGGCACCCTGTACACGGTCCTGTGCCATCTGTCTCCCTGGCACCCTGTACACGGCCCTGTGCCATCTGTCTCCCTGGCACCCTGTACACGGCCCTGTGTCATCTGTCTCCCTGGCACCCTGTACACGGTCCTGTGCCATCTGTCTCCCTGGCACCCTGTACACGGCCCTGTGCCATCTGTCTCCCTGGCACCCTGTACACTAGTTTGTACTATTGTCGGTCAAGGCTGCGGTGGACAGCGAGGTTTCGGGGTTCAACGAGTGTCTCGTCACGTTCTTTCGAGTTCATTAAAATCCACAGGTAATTTGCCATGCCTCTACAGCAGACACAAGGGCGGCGGATTCGATCACTGTCTCGGTACACAGGTTCGAGCATAGTAATACACGTGTAATTTGCGATGCTTTTGGTCAGTGTTGCGATAGATGGTTTAAGGGTTTGGTCAATGTCTCGGTACGTTTGTTCGAGCTCAATGAAACTCACTATATACATGTAATTTGTAATGAACCCGACTAATGCTGCAGTGGACACAAGGTTTATAAGGTTTAATCACTGTCTAGGTACAAAGGTTCGAATACATTAATACCCGCGTAATTTGCAATATTTCAAGTTTATGCTGCAGTAGATAGAAGGGTTTGGGAGGGGGTGGGGGGTTCAATCACTGTCTGGGTAATCAGGTTTCGAGCTCAGTGAACCATCTGATTAACCATGCAGATTCAAACTCCTGTGGTTATCATGAAAGAAAATCTCCTAAATATTTAAAAGTTCTGAGTTGGTTATTGTAGTAATTAAGACCCAGATGAACGACTCCTAATAACCCCGACAGTTGAAGTACCTACAAACAAAAACAAAACAAACAAACAAACAACAACGATAATAATGAGTGAGTTGAATGAACCGGTTTGAGAACAATGAGATTATTCAGTAAACAGGTTCATGTACTCGCTCGAACTATTCAAGTACACGGCTTCGAGACCATTGATAAACTTCACAAGAACATTAAAATAATCGATTCAAGAGCGCTATTTATTTTCATTAAGTGACATAACTTAGCAAGAAAGAGTCACCTGAAGATTAGCCACCCCAGTTTATTTCTCATTACAATTAACGTAAACTAACCTAACGCTAACCTAACGCTAACCTAATGCTAACCTAACCTAACCAAACCCAACGTAACCTAACCTAAATTAACCTAACATAACGCTAACCTAATGGTAATCTAACACTAACCCAACCCCAGGTAGCATTAGGGGGTTTAATTAGCAGGTGAAATAAACTGAGATGGACTAATTAACAGGTGATCCTCAGAAATAATTATCAGGCATTACAGGTGAGGAAACAACAGGTGGGAGATAATGATGCCAGGTACAGTATTAATTAACAGAACTCGTCTAAGATCTTGAGATAATTTCAACACGACGACTTTGGTTAAAACTCATCGGGTATGGAACAAGTTTGGGTGGACAGTGCATACACAGACACATGATGATGGTGATGGTGATGATGGTGATGGTGATGATGATGGTGGTGGTGGTGGTGGTGGGGATGGTGGTGGTGGTGGTGGTGGTGGTGGTGGTGGGATGATGATGGTGATGGTGATGATGATGATTATGATGATGATTATGATGATGGTGGTGGTGATGGTGATGATGGTGGTGGTGGTGGTGATGATTATGGTGATGATTGGTGATGGTGGTGGTGGGATGATGATGGTGATGATGATGATGATGATTATGATGATGATTATGATGATGGTGGATGGTGATGATGATGATGATGGTGGTGGTGGTGATGATTATGGTGATGATTGTGATGGTGGTGGTGGGGATGATGATGGTGATGGTGATGATGATGATGATTATGATGATGGTGGTGGGGATGGTGATGATGATGGTGGTGATGATGATGGTCATGATGATGATGATGATGATGAAGATGGTGATGATGGTGATAATCATTGTTTATTACACCACCACCACCACCAACAACAACAACAATATAATAATAATAATAACAATAATAAAAATATAATATTAATCAAAACAACAACAACAATAATAATAGTAATAACAACAAAAATAATACAACTAATAATATCAACAATAATAATAATACTAACATTTAAACCTTAACAGAACCACGACCTAACACCAGGGACTAAATGATTCGACTCCCGATGACCTTAACAACGCTCACCACAACAAGGGAACGAACCCTTCACCCTGTTGTCGCTAATGACCAGCCAACAAAAACTGAAAGCAAGCAAGTTGACCTACCAGTACCGGGAGGAGGAGGGGAGGGAGGGGGAGGTAGAGAAGAAGGGGGGAGGGAGAGAAGAGGAGGAGGAGGAGGAGGGAGGAGGAGGAGGAGGAGGAGGAGGAGGAGGAGGAGAGGAGGAGGAGGAGAAAGAAGAAGAAGAAGCTGTTGATATATATACAGTCACATCATTATCCAGATAGCTTGTTTATCCAAGGATCTCGCCCCAGCCTCACCTACCCCCCCAGAGCCAACCTTTAATTGACACCCACCTGACCAGCTCACGAGATAACCTTTGTGTCTTATCTCTTAGCGATCATGTCAGCAGCCGGGGTCAAGTGAGGGCTGTGTGCAGACGGGGAAGGAAAGGGAAGGGGAGGGTCAGGGGAGGGAAGGGGAGGAGAGGGAAGGGAAGGTAGAGAGGGCAGAGGTTAAACTTGCTGGGTGAGAAGTATACGGCAGAGATTAAACTTGGAAGACAAATTTACCAACTTCCACAGATTACCCGAAGCTTATTTCACCTGATGATTAATAGATTAAATACCTTAACGCAACCAGATTTTCAGATTCGTTACCCCACGCACGCAATCACGCACACACGCACACGACTTGCTTCAATTAATAACCGAAGCAACCCAGGCAGCAAGGAGGAGGAGGAAGAGAAGGGGAAGGGGGAAGGAGGAGAAGGGGAAGGGGGGAGGAGGACGAGGAAGAGGAGGAGGAGGAAGAGGAGGAGGAGGAGGAGTGTGCAGGATGTTATCGTCGTGTGATTCGGATTCACAAAACATCGAACGCTATTTTTTCCCCTAAACAAAAGATCTAAGAACGTATTTGTCACAGCCACACTGCGACGCCATGCTCACCAGAACATCATATAAAACATTTACCAAATTCTACTGTATATTAAAAAAAAACAAAAATAGGATCACCTGAAGATTATCCCTCCCAGCTTAATTCATCTTTATATTAACCACCTTAACGCTAACCTAACCTAACCTAACACTAACATAACCTAACCTAACCTAAGCCTAGCTAACCTAACACTAACATAACCCTAACCTAACCTAACACTAACATAACCTAACCTAACCTAACACTAACATAACCTAACCTAACCTAACATAACATAACCTAACTAACCTAGCTTGCCTAACATAACCCTAACCCCACAACCTAACCTAACGCTAACATAACCTAACCTGACCTAACACTAGCACAACCTAGCCTAACCTGACGCACTAACCTAACATAACCTTAACGCTAACCTAACCTAACACTAACCTAACCTAACCTAACCTAACCTAACCTAACACTAACCTAACCTAACCTAACCTAACCTAACCTAACCTAAGCCTAACGTAATATAACCTAAAAAAAAAAGAAGAAAACAGGTCCTATGTATCCCCCAAAATAGACAAAAACAATTACGTATATATTTCCAAAGATCCGATGGACCTGGAGGCCTCCGGGGTAGCGGGTCCTAATGGAACACACGTGAACAAGGGCCCTCCATAAAGTGTGTGGCGTCTACCTTAGTTAGTGGTGTCGAGAGAGGGAGGGAGAACCAACCAACCAGCCAGCCAGCCAGTCAGCCAGCCAGTCACTCAGCCAGCCAGCCAGCCAGCCAGTCAGCCAGCCAGCCAGTCAGCCAGCCAACTAACCAACCAGTCAACCAGCCAACTTACCCAACATTCAGACAGCCAACAGACCTGATCTACGAGTGTTGTTGCGACGACGGCCAGAAGAGGGAGCTGTTGACATCTCCTCGCCTCGCTGTCTGCTGGTGGTCTATTAAAATCTTGGGTTCGAGGATCTCTTTCTCTGTCTCTCTCTCTGGGTTAATTAGCAGTTGTTATTCTTTAATTCTCTCTCTCTCTCTCTCTCTCTCTCTCTCTCTCTCTCTCTCTCTCTCTCTCTCTCTCTCTCCTGCTGGTTGCACTAAATAGCAGTTACTTCTTCGAGAAATCTATTTGTGAGAGATATTTATGAAGCTATTTTGAGGAAGGATATTCGAAGAGGCTATTTGGGAGAGAGATATATCTCTTGGAAGCCTTTTGAGTAGGATCTCTAGGGAGGGTTCTTTAGGAGGGAGATCTAAGAGGGGCCAATTTGAAGAGGAATCCTTTGGAGAATCACTTGCTCCCCCCCCCCCCAAAAAAGTGTTTTGAAGGAGACCATTTTGGAGATAGATATAAAGGTCCTATTTTTTTTTTTTTTTGAAGAGGAGATCCTTTGGAGAGCCCCAAGAGAAGGACCTTTGGAGGCTCTAGTGATGGTGTACTTTTGAGAGGGTCACAATGGTATGGAATTTCGGGGACTGACATTCATAAGATAGATATTTCTGGCTGGTTTGTTCCTTTACTCAATGTTCCTATGGTCTGTTTATCGTCATTCCTATGGCCAATTTATCATTGTTCCTATGGCCACTTCATTATCCCGTGACCACTTTATCGTCGTTCCTATGGTTATTTTATCATTGTTCCTATGGTCACTTCATGGTCCCGTGGCCACATTATCCTCGTTCATATGGCCAGTTCTTGGTTCCTATGGCCAGTTCTTGGTTCCTATGGCCAGTTTATCGTCATTCCTAAAGAGCTTCGACCAGGAGGAAGGACACAGAGAGGGACTAGTGTTTACCTGAAGGGGCGGGAGGCGACCATTCTCCTTCAGGCAGGTCGTCGAGGCTATCAATCAGATATCCCGAACAACATCTGGATATTATGGGCTCATATATCTCCCGACCAATACCGACTACAGCACTCACATCTGTCGACCAACACCGACTGCAGCACTCACATCTGCCGACCAACACCGACTTAAGCGGTTACATCTGCCGACCAACACCGACTTAAGCGCTTACATCCTTGCGACCAACACCGACAGCGCTTACATCTCCCAAAGCATAACAAACAAATTTCAAACATCCACTTGCTAAAACAAACACACACACACACACACACACACACACACACACACACACACACACACACACACACACACACACACACACACCCCCAAAAAGAACTCCCTTCCTACACCAACCACCACCAACAACCATCACCACACAACCATCTCACTTACCCTCCTGAACCACACCATCCTCAGATAAGATCTACACACACACACACACCAGATCCCTCCCCTCCCCCCCACAGATGAACCATGGTCACTACCTCCCCCGTGGCCACAGGCCCTGACTCCCCCCTCTCCCTCCCCCCCCCCTCAGGACTGCAACAACAGCACCTTAAATTTGTCCATCAATAAGATCTGTACTGGAGGCTTTGGTTGGCTGCACGTCGACCCAATGACCAAGAGGTGGGAGGGAAAATAGAGGTGGAAGGGTTAGTGAAGAGAGGAAGAGGGGTTGGTGAAGAGGGCGAGGGTTGGTGAAGAGAAAGGGAGGAGGGGATGAGGATGAAGGGAGAAGGGGGAGGTGGGAGAGGGGGAAAGCGGGAGGAGAGGGAAAATGGGAGGAAAGGATGGAGAGGGAGAAACATTAGGGAAAGGAGAGGGGAAGAAGGGGAGGAAAGGTAAGGGAGAAGAGGGAATGTAAAGAGAAGGTAGGAGAGGGTAAGGGAAAGTTGAGAGGAGGGACGACAGGAGAGGAAAAAAGCAGGGGAAGGAAAGTGCAAGAAAAGGGGAGAAGGTCCTTGAGGAACTGGGTCAGAAGGGGATAGGGGAGGAAAGTCCGCGAAGAGGTGAGGGGAACGTCCTGGGAGAGGGGAGATTCAGCTGGAGGGGATGAGGGGAAATTTCCATAAAAAATAAAAGCTCCAAGAAAGGGGAGAGAAAGACAGTCCAGAGAAGAGAGGGGAGAAGAGGGGAAAGAAGGGGGAAAAGCCCGCGAGGGGAAAGAGACACAAACAGAGCTCAACCAAGGAAAGGAGGAACATCTGAGAGGACTTAAGGAAAAGAGGGGACATCCGAGGGGAGTGGAGAGGGGGAAAGAGAGGTCCTGAAGGATACTAGAGATTTCCCCCCCTCTCAAAGGTCACCGCCACCCAAGGAGGACCTCGAGGGAGAGAGGACACTTGAGGGAAGAAACGCTTATCTAAAGGGTGTCTAAGAATACATCCTTCTGCCTCAAGGTTATGTTAGGTTACGTTAGGTTAGGTTTGGTTAGGTTAGGTTATGTTAGGTTAGGTTATGTTAGGTTATGTTAGGTTAGGTTATGTTAGGTTATGTTAGGTTAGGTTAGGTTTGGTTAGGTTAGGTTAGGTTTACGTTGACTGATTCTCCAAGTTCCTTTTGCATTTTCTTTCCCCACAAGGTTAATTTTTACGATGATCAGAGTTTATTATTATTATTATTATTATTATTATTATTATTATTGTTATCATTATTATTATTATTATTATTATTATTATTATTATGACGTAACTTAATACCCACCCTACACACTACCCCTGTAAATTACCCTTACATCTACCATCTACCCTCGTAACAGTTTTTGAGGTAGTAACAGTACACCTCCTCTCTCTCCTATCACTCCCTCTCTCCTCCCACTCCCTCTCCTCACCCCCCTACCTCCCTCTCATTACCCTCCTCCACCTTTCCTCTTTCACTCTTCATTCTTTTACTTCCACTCCCTCTCATTTACTCTCCTTCCCTTTCACTCATTCTTCTTCCTTCACTTTTCCTTATCTCACTCACCTTCATCCTGTCTCTCTCTCACTCTCCAATTCCCTCTCCCTCCCTCTCACTCTCCAATTCCCTCTCCCTCCCTCTCCCTCTGACATATCAACACACGCTCCTGGCTGCCATATTTCCTCCTCCACATTATTGGCTCTGGTGATGAGTGAGAGAGCCGAGTGAACACAGTGGCTGAACCCGCCGAGTGAACGCAGATGAACGTGGCGGTTAAACGTAACAGGTGAGCACAGGTGAACGCAGCGAGTGAACACGGCGAGTGAACACGGCGTGTGTACACAACAGGTGAACGCCGCGAGTGAACATAAGAGATGAACGCCAACTTTTAACAGAAACAAAACTCAACTACGTTTTAAACAGCTAAATAGTCGAGGAAAAATTGACCATTATTATCCTGAATATTGTATAAAAAAATAAAAATAAAAAATAAAATATATATATATATATATATATATATATATATATATATATATATATATATATATATATATATATATATATATATATATATATATATATATATATATATATATATATTAGATAAAATTACTCATGAAATAGATTGTATGAAACTTGAAAATAAAATTAATACATAAATCAATCACAAACTTGTAGATCATTACAGAAAAATCATATAATATTATTCAAAGAAATGTAGGTTTTATGCGTCGTCGGAATAAAAAGGAATTAAACAATATTTTTAGAACACACTAACTAATGTTTCTCACATCGGGATCAAAACCTTTTACATTAATAATAATAATAATAATAATAATAATAATAATAATAATAATAATAATAATAATAATAATTAGTGACAAACACAGACTCGGACAAACACAGACAGGCATTCATAAAGACAAAATAAAATTTGCTTCCTAATAAGCCAGGCAAACACCCATCCAGCCTATCAGCGATGATTTGTGGCTGTTCTGATGTTACTGCCAGCGGCTGACTGGCTGATTGACTGGCTGGTTGACTGGATGACCAGACAGCCAGTCAGCCGCTGGCCTTAACATCAAAACAGCCATAAGTCACCGCCAGAATTGACTCCTAAAAGAATTCCTGGTGGCATGTTCCCTCCACCTGGCCGTACACCTGCGCATTCACCAGGTCGTACACCTGGCCGTACACCTGAGCATTCACCTGGCCGTACACTTGGCCGTACACCTGCGCTTTCACCTGGCCGTACACCTGAGCATTCACCTGGCCGTACACTTGGCCGTACACCTGCGCATTCACCTGGCCGTACACTTGGCCGTACACCTGCGCATTCACCTGGCCGTACACTTGGCCGTACACCTGCGCATTCACCAGGTCGTACACCTGGCCGTACACCTGAGCATTCACCTGGCCGTACACTTGGCCCTACACCGGCGCATTCGCCTGGCCGTAAACCTGGTCGTACACCTGACCGTACACCTGGCCATACACTTGAGCATTCACCTGGCCGGACACTGGAGCGTTCATTAGGGTGTTCACCTGGCCGTACACCTAAGCGTTCATTAGGGCGTTCACCTGGCCGTACACCTGGCCATACACCTGCCTCAACTGTCAAGGTATCTCAGGTGAGGGTAAAATTTTTAATCTACTTTGGCATCCTCACGAGTGCCAGCCGTCAGTTGAATATTCAATACCCGAGGGAGGGGAGGGGAAGGAGGGGAGGAAGGGGGAAGGAGGGGAGAAAGGGGGAGATGAGGGGGAGAGGAGGGGAGATAACAGCTGATTGCCTTGTCTTAAAAGTTAATTAAATATAAAGTGACTTCCTTCAGTGGTAATTTTCACCTCCTGGATAACATTCTGTGAAGCGTGAGGTAGATTGACCGTCTCTGAGGTGTGATAAACAAAGGAAGAGAGAAGCGTGTACGCAGATGGTGATAGGTACACTGATATACGCAAACACGTACGCATATACAGACAGACAGACAGACAGACAGACAGGGAGTAATAGAATCCTTGCATGCATTACCACTTACCTCCCCTCTCTTTCTCTTGCCCTTCCCCTCTGTTTTCCACCCCTCATCATCTACCACCCTCCCCTCCCCCTCCAAGCTGGTGTGTCGGCGGGTCACAGGTGCCACAAGGTAAACAAACAAACATCCAGCTGGAGACAGTAACGCACCTGTCTACTGTACCACCTGCCAACTCAGATGGTTCTTGCAGGTGGTAATGGAATGTAGCCACCTGTTGCTTCTCCCCCTCTCTTTCTCTCTCTCTCTTTATCTTTACTTGATCTATCTATTTATCTCTGTTTATCTGGGTATTTATATATATCTGAATGTATCCATCTCTCTCTCCATCCTCTTTATCTGCATATTTACTTCTCTAATTCCATATGTATGTATGTATGTATGTATGTATGTATGTATGTATGTACAGTATGTATGTATGTATGTATGTATGTATGTATGTATGTATGTACAGTATGTATGTATGTATGTATGTATGTATGCATGTATGTATGTATGTATGTATGTATTAATGTAATTGTCCTGTACATATTATTGTATGTACGTATAAATATGTATTTTTATATGCATACCTTTGGTGTAATGGTCAGCAAGCGAGCGGACACGGGTTCGATCTCGGGCAGGATGAAACTATGGGCAGTAATTGGGAACCTGGATATTAATTGATTTGCGGATCATGTTCCAGGGTAATGTTTAGCCAGTGCAGTTGGCGAGTTGTCCGGTCTTCTCGGATTATTCCTTGACACTGGGTCATACAACTCGTTAACTTAGGGTGTGGTGGCCCATGGCCCGGTTACTGAGGGCAACCATTAATATTTCCGTATTTAAGCATTTGTGTACTAGAGGTATGTGCTCCTTTCCATCTTACTACCCGTGTCGTGGTGTGTGGGGTCGTGGTGTGTGGGGTCGTGGTGTGTGGGGTCGTGGTGTGTGGGGTCGTGGTGTGTGGGGTCGTGGTGTGGGGGTCGTGGTGTGTGGGATCGTGGTGTGTGGGGGGTCGTGGTGTGTGGGGGTCGTGGTGTGTGGGGGTGGTGGTGTGTGGGGGTCGTGGTGTGTGGGGGTCGTGCGGGGTGTTCATCAAATTTCAATAAACGCCTCCCACAACCCCATAAGCTAGGCGAAATAATCCCATTGTTGAGTAATTCCCTACATTCATCCGTCAATCACCCATCATTCACCCACACTCACCCATAATTAACCCATCAATAACCCATCATTCACCCACACTCACCCATCATTCACCCATCACTCACCCATCATTCATCCATCATTCACCCATCAATCACCCATCATTCACCCATAATTAACCCATCAATAACCCATCATTCACCTACACTCACCCATCATTCACCCACACTCATCCATCACTAACCCATCACTCACCCATCATTCATCCATCATTCACCCATCAATCACCATCACTCTTACATCATTCACCCATATTCAAAACCCATCAATCACTTATCATTCACCCATAAATCACCATCACTAACCATCAATCACCCATCACTAACCCATCAATCACCTAATTAACCCATCAATCACCCACACTCACCCATCATTCACCCATCACTCACCATCATTCATCCATCATTCACCATCAATCACCCATCATTCACCCATAATTAACCCATCAATAACCCATCATTTCACCTACACTCACCCATCATTCACCCACACTCATCCATCACTAACCATCACTCACCACATCATTCATCCATCATTCACCATCAATCACCATCACTCACCCATCATTCACCCATAATTAACCCATCAATAACCCATCAAATCACCCATCACTAACCCATCACCCTCACTTATAATCCACCCACACACTCACCCATAAATCATATCAATAACCCATCAATCACCCATCACTAACCCATCAATCACCCACACTCACCCATCATTCACCCATCACTCACCCATAAATTACCTCAGTCTCCAACATCTTCGGAAGTTTCAACAATCTATCATTTGCAAAAGAAAAAAAAATATAAGGTGATATTTTTTCCCACTCCATTTTACTTCATCTCATATACATCTAATCACCCCACTCCAACCCACTCACGGTACCCAATCTTTTGCTGATCACCCCACTCCAACCCACTCACGGCCCCCAATCTTTTGCTAATCTTACTCAACCCACTCACGGTACCCAATCTTTTGCTAATCACCTCACTCCCCAATCACCCCTCCACAATCTTTGCTAATCACCCCACTCCCACAATCACCCACTCGTCCCCCAATCTCTTGCTAATCACCCCCTCCAACCCCTCCACGGCCCCCAATCTCTTGCCTAATCTCACACCCCCTTCACCCCACCCAGTCACCCCCAAAGCCTTAATCTGGCACCAAATATTAGACTTGGGTGTCAGCCAGGAGGTCGGCTCAATACGGGGCAAAAAATGGGGAGGCAAACAAGTTAGGGGTGATACGGCAAGTCAATAAGGCAGGTAGGGAGATTGTGGCATGGTGGGGGATTCTTTATTTGGAGGAAGAAGAGGAGGAAGGTTTATGAGAGATTATAAGGGCGAGGAAAAAGATATATGAAATAACTCAAAATAAAGATGGATAGAGGGAGATAAAGAGTAGAGAAGAGGAAAATGAAGAGAAAGAAAGAAGTGTCTCTTTCTCTCTCTCTCTGGATCCTCCTCTTCCTCTATCTGTTTCTCTTTCCCACTCTGCCTCTCAACCAAAGCCTCCCTCCCATCCTCTTTTCACCCCCCTTTCCATATATTCCCTCACCTCATTCCTTCTCCCCCTCCCCCAGCCATTCTCTCACTGACAAACACAATTTAGGTCTCCGTGTGTCTCACCTCAAAAACACTAAATTACTGAGTCTTTTTTCTCCTTCTTCTTCTTCTTCTTCCTTAAAAACAACGCCCTCGTGTTTACTGAAGACTCTTAGTATATATTGATGGTGACAATGATGGTGATAGTGGTGATAAAGATGGTGACAACAGTGGGTGAGGGAACGATAGGACTCACCTGTGTGTGTTGTGTGTGTGTGTGTGTGTGTGTGTGTGTGTGTGTGTGTGTGTGTGTGTGTGTGTGTGATTTGATTTGCAGGTTTTCATTACTATTTGAAGTGACCTTAAAACTTTGAAGGTTGGTCATAATACTTCGGATGAGGTTTAAACTTTGGAGGTTTACCCTAAATTTGAAGGATGACCCTGATACTTTAAAGGTTGACCTTAAAAGTTAGGGATGGCGTTAAAATTTTCAGAGGTTAACCTTTAAATTTGGAGGATGACCTTGATATTTAGAGGTTGAACCTAATACTTCGGAGGCTGACCTTGGCACTTGGAGGTTGACCTTAATACTTTGAAGTCCGACTGTAAAACTTTGGAGGTTGACCTTAGAACCTGTGATAAATCTTAAACTCGAACAGTGGAAGAATGCAAGTGACGACAAGCGAAAGTTCGTCTGGCTTGACTTCAATAACTCTGGCGCTGGTGACTGCTCGTGGTGGTGCTGTTTTTGCTATACGGGGTGTAAGGTGAGCCCTGGGGCGGGTGTCAGGGCCCGGGACAGCCCTCAGGGGGTGGAGGAGCCCTCAGTCCCCCACCTACACGGAAATAATTACGGTCAAAGTGGGGACTGCAACCAGAGAATGACGAAGTGGCGCGCCAGGGTGTGTGGTGGTGTGTGGTGGTGTGTGGTGATGTGTGGTGGTGGTTGTGTGGTGGTGTGTGGTAGTGGTGGTGTGTGGTGGTGTGTGGTGGTGGTGTGTGGTGGTGGTGTGTGGTGGTGGTGTGTGGTGGTGGTGTGTGGTGGGGTGGTGGTGGTGTGTGGTGGTGTGTGGTGGTGGTGTGTGGTGGTGTGTGGTGGTGGTGTGTGGTGTGTGGTGGTAGTGGTATGTGTTGATGTATCAGTTTTAATTTTGCCGTGGATAATAGCTAGTTTATTGTGCACCCCATACTCAGGTTACTATAGTCACTGTAAAATCTCATCACCTAACTTAACCTAACAACCTAACCTAACCTAACCTAACAACCTAAACTGACAAGACTCCACCTAACCTAAACCCAACGTAATTTACTCTTACAACTAACACCAACCTGACTTAACCTAACCTAACCTGACTTAACCACCTAATCAAAACAGCCCAGGAATTCCGGGTTACAGTAAGTGTGCACAGTAAGCCATTAATGACCCACTGTTTACACACCCTCACTACTTAATCACCTGCCGCTGTTCCTTTGTCTTAATCACTACACCTGTTAATGGGTCTCACCTATCCTGGCCCGATCCCCACCTGAAACTGACGGCGTTGCTCACCTGTTAGTCTACTTAATCCCATTTTTTTTTACCTATTTCCAGTTTATTTTACTTTTCACAATAGGTATAAAATCTTTCGTTGTAATCAATTTCACTTTACGTCAACTACTTTCAATCTTTTCTCGATTACCTTGCAAGATTGAAATATTGATAGGTAGACACTGCCGAAGAATTCTTAGTGAGGAGGAAGAAGTTAATCTCATTTAATACCCTTTTATCGAGCACTTAATCTAACCCGTGTGTCCTAAGGGCACTCTAACCTCGCGTCGTGTGTGGCTTTAACCCCTCCTCCCTTAACCCCCCTCCCTCCCCCCTCCCCCCTCCCGTGTTTGTTTACTTACCGCGTACAGTGACGTAATCATGAGGTGTTTACAAATATCAGCTGACCGACGCCACCACCCGGGAGGTCCGGTCAGGTAATGGACACCTTGATGTGATTTTCTTTAATTTTCAGAAACACAACAAAAACCTATTTACTTATACCACAAATGAACCGTAGTTTGAGATACGTATTTTTCTATTTGTTTATTTTTATCTCCTATCCCGGTCTATTCCATCATCCTCCCCTCCCATCCTTACCCCTTCCATCGACGTGTTGTTGTCTCATCCTGGCCCTATCATAGTCGGCCTTTATGTTAATCTGTTTAACTCCGTCTCAAGTCTACAACTGTCTATACTGTCTACTCACCCACCAATCACCAACAGCCTTGACGTGACATACACACGAACGGACAGCATCGTTAACTTACCTGAAATAAGAGAAGAGGGTTAATAATACACATAATAATAATAATAAATAATAATAATAATAATAATAATAATAACATCAAGAATTTACAATGAGAATATTCCAAAATTTACCGAAAAGTTAATTAGATTTTACAGTAGTCTTTTTTTTTTACAAATTTACAGGGAAAATGTATAAGAATTTACAGTGATGGGTTGGGGAAAGTCGGATTAGCTGGTGAATACCGTTCACTCTGTGCCAGCCAGGGATTGGGTACAGGAGGGATTAGGGATTGGGTACAGGAGGATTGGATTGGGTACATGAAGGATTGGATACAGGTGGAATTGGCTACAGGAGGGATTGGGGATTGGACATGGGAGGTGGTTGGACATAGGCTACAAAGGGATTATTATTTTTTTCTTCGTTTAATGAAGATAAAGATGAAACGCTGTACTCTCTCTCTCTCTCTCTCTCTCTCACCAACAACTAACACCTACCAAGCGCACAACCACAATAAACCACCATATAATCGAGAACACGGTCCACCACCCGATCAACCACAATTACCACCACCCACAACAATCTCCTACCACCATTATCCCCACCAAGACAACAGTTAAAATTTTTTTTTACTATACACCATCACCACATAACCACAACCACACCCTCTACTACTAACACAACCACCCTTCTACCACCATCACAACCACTACCACAACAACCACAACCATCTCCTCTCTACAATCAACATCATCGCCACCATCTACAACCAACCACCTCTTTACCACCATTAACCTCACCATCACCACTACCACAACAACCACCACCCCCTTTCTACCACCATCGCCACAACAACAATCACACCCCCAATTTCCACCACCATCACCACCACTTTTCTATCACAACAACCACATCCTCAATTACCACCACCCCCCACCACCACCACACCCCCAATTACCTCCACCACAACAACCACACCCCCAACAACCACCCTCCCCCCAGACCAAAAATAAACGAGACAGAAGCTTCTAAAGGCGAATCTCATATTCTTAAACAATGGCGGACCAACAAGCCGTGTCAATCCTCAGCCGCAGATACATAAGACTCGGTCTTCATGTCTGGTGACCTTACATGCCACACGTCCACCTGGGGTTTGGTATGTGTGTGTGTGTGTGTATATATGAACACACACACACACACACACACACACACACACACACACACACACACACACACACACACACACACACACACACACACACACAAAAACTGACAGGTGGGATATGATGAACGGGAACATATTGGCAATGACAGGTTACAACTCCTTCCCAACCCTGTCCGTCCCTCCTTCCTTACACCCCCCCTCCCTCTAACCCTTCCTTCTCCCTTCCCTTCATTCCCCACCTTACACCCCCATTCTTCCATATCTCTTCCATCCCCCTCCTCTTCTTACACCCCTCATCTCCCTCCTTCTTACTCCACCCCTCCTCTTCTTACACTCCTTCATCTCCTCCTCCTCCTTTATACTCCCTCCCCTGCTAACTATCCCTCTCCCTCTGTTTCCTTCACTCTTCTTCCTCCTTCATCTCCCCTTCTCTGTCCTCTCGTCCCTTCTCCTTCTTATGCTTCTCCTCCCGCACACATCAGCCCGCTCACCCCCCCCTTTTCCTTCTCCTCCCTCCCCACCATCTACCAATCGCTGTTCGCCATCAAGAAGACAACTTATGACGCCCTCCACCCCCCTACCTCTCCTCCCCTCTCCTCCCTCTCCTCCTCACTTGTCGCCCCCACTCCCTCCCTTCTATACTGATGGAAGGTGTCCATCCACTCCATCTAGCTTTGTTTATATCCCACTCGCTCCCTCCTCTCCTCTCTTTCTCTTTCTTCTCCTTCCCTCCCTCCCCCCCCCTCTCTCCCTTCCCTTTCATCTACCTCTCCCTCCGCCTCCCTCCATCCATCTTCTCCTCAATGAAGATTTACTGCTTCTACCCACCCTCCCCCCTCCCCCGTTCCTTTTCCTCCTTTCTCTTCCTTTACTTCCCTGTCTCTCATTTTCATTGCAAATTTTCATTCTCCCGCTTTCTTTCTTCCTTCTATATTCTCTCTCTTCCTTTTCCCGATCTATCTTTTCTCTCCTTCTGACTCTTCCTCCTTCTCAATCCTCTTTTCCCACTCTCTTCCCACCTCTTCTGTCTCCTTCCGCTCCTCTTCTTCTCCTTCCCTCTATTCCCCTTTCCCGGTTCCACTCCCTCACCTGCCTCCCCCTCCCCCCCTCTCTCTCTCTCTCTGCCTCCTTCCCTCTCCCTCTCCCCCTCTCCCCTGATTGCGCTCTCCCTCTCTCCCTCCCCTCTCTCCCTTCCTCTCCCTCTCTCCCTTCCTCCCCCTCCCCCCTCTCTCCCCCATCCCTCCCTCTCTCTCCCATCCTCTCCCTCTCTCCCATCCTCTCCCTCTCTCTCTCTCCCTCCTCTCCTCTCTCTCCCTTCCGCTCCCTCCTTCCTCTCCCAGTGACGTGTGAGTTACGCTTGACAAGTTTCTTTCAGTGTGAGCGTCGGATCATCTCTCTCCCTGGCCTGTAATTAGTCTCTCCTCCTCCTCCTCCTCCCTCTCCTCTTCATCTTCCTCTTTCTCCTCTACATCTTCTTTTCTTTTCTCTTTTCTTCTTCTTCTTCATCTTCTTCTTCCTCCCCTCTCTCCCTCTCCATCGTCTTCCTCCTCTTTCTCCTCTTCATCTTCCTTCTTCCTCCTCCTCTTCTTCTTTCTTCCTCTTCTCTTCTTCTTCTTCTCTTTCTTCTTCTTCTCTTTCCTCTTCATTTTCCTCCACCTTCTCTTCCTCTTCCTTCTCCTATTCATCCTCCCTTTCTTCCTTTTCCTCTTCCTTTGTTTTCTCCTCCTCCCTATTCGTTTTCCTCCTTATTGTTCGCCTTATTGTTCTATTGTTCCTCGCCTTTCTTTCTTCTTTCTCCCTGTTTCTCCTCCCCCTTCTCTTCCTTGTTCTTCTTCTCTTCTTCCCCGATGTTCTTCCCATTCCTCCTTACTTTATTCCTTCTCGTTCTCTTTTTGCTCCTCCTCCTCTTCCTCCTCCTCCTCATTCTTATTCTTTACTTCCTCCTTCTGTTAATTATTTTCTCTACTTAATTATCGTTATCGTTAATTCTTTCTCACCTCTTTCTTATTCTCCTACGCTGATATTTTCTCCAGTCCACCTCTCCTCCTTCACCTCTCCTTTCCCTCTCTCTTCCATACCTTTCCTCCCTCAAAAATTTCAACCTCCTTCAATCCCTCCTTCCTTCTCTTTTTGTCTATCTTCCCTCCCTCCCTACCTTCCTTCTCTCCCCTCTTATCTCCATCTAGATTTATTCTTTCAACTGACGGTGAGAGAACAGGACATCTAGCTAGTATCTCTCTCTCTCTCTCTCTCTCTCTCTCTCTTTGTTACCAGGTCAATCACCATTAAAAGTCTTTCCCTTCTACAACAGGAACATGGCACCTCCTCCCCCTCCCACATCTTTGCCTCCTTCAACAACAAGTTATATTCTCCCTCCATCAATACACCCAGGTAACCTCTCTTCAACAACAGGTAGGCTCCCCAATAACAGGTAGGCCCACATAACAACATATAGGCCTACACACCAACAGGTAGGTCCCCACAACAATAGGGTCCCCACAACAGGTGCTCATAACCCCTCAACCACAGCAGGTCACAACCACCTCCCCCCCCTTTCCCTAGTCCATCTTCCATTCATCAGTGCAGCTGTCAACTTTCTCTCCTAGTCTTCCTCCTCCTTCACTATCTCTCATCTGGAAACCCTCATCCCCCTACACCACCACTACCACCATCTCACACACCTACACGCTTGAGCAGATCATAGGGTAGGTCTCCTCTCTCTCTCTCTCCTCACATCCTGACCTACGCCAAGCCAATGTTTACAACCTTCCCTAAATTTACACAACATTATCCTTATCTCTCCTATCACCTTATACCTCATCTTTCTCTGTCTCTTCTCCATACTTACCTATCTCCCAATTCTTATCACCCTATTTATCATCTCTCTCTCTCTCTAACCTTACTTACCTACCTACTTATCTTCCTTAACTTTATCACCCTATCCCTCACCTCTTACCTCCCCCTATTTATTTCTCCCTGTCTCTACCTGTCCCTTCCATTCACATAAACAGAGACGGAATTACAGGTGTGCTTCCACTGTCTATGTAATTAAGGTGTACCAGAGGTTACCTGTCCACGACCTCCCGCCAGGTGAGCGTCTAGACAGCTGTTTCCTGTTACCGGGTGTTGATGTGTTGCTTACAAAAGGGGCTATCATCAACACGTGGTCAGCCCCCAGCTCACCTCCCTCCCTCCCTTGTTTATGATCAGCCCTCTAAGCCCTTATCCCATCTGGTGATCAGTCCTAATCCTAGACGTGTCAGGTGATCAGCCCTTTAGCCTTGAGGTATACTCACGTGATCAGCCCTAAGTCTTAAGGCAGTCAGCTGATCAGACCCCAACACTTTTTTTAAGGTTAATCATTCTCAGCCCTCCCTTCGTCAGTTTAGTAACCCTAGACCCCTCACCTCACCAACAACCAGCCTTAGACCCCTCACCTCACCAACAACCAGCCCTTAGACCCCTCACCTCACCAACAACCAGCCCTTAGACCCCTCACCTCACCAACAACCAGCCCTTAGACCCTCACCTCACCAACAACCAGCCCTTAGACCCCTCACCTCACCAACAACCAGCCCTTAGACCCCTCACCTCACCAACAACCAGCCCTAGACCCCTCACCTCACCAACAACCAGCCCTTAGACCCCTCACCTCACCAACAACCAGCCCTTAGACCCCTCACCTCACCAACCAGCCCTAGGCCCCTCACCTCACCAACAACCAGCCCTTAGACCCCACCCTCACCAACAACCAGGCCTTAGACCCTCACCTCACCAACAACCAGCCCTTAGACCCCTCACCTCACCAACAACCAGCCCTTAGACCCCTCACCTCCACCAGCCCTGACCCTCACCACCAACAACCAAGACCCTCCCTCACCAACAACCAGCCCTTAGACCCCTCACCTCACCAACAACCAGCCCTAGACTCCTCGCCCCTCACCAACAACCAGCCCTTAGACTCCTCACCTCCACCAACAACCAGCCCTTAGACCCCTCACCTCACCAACAACCAGCCCTTAGACCCTCACCTCACCAACAACCAGCCCTTAGACCCCTCACCTCACCAACAACCAGCCCTTAGACCCTCACCTCACCAACAACCAGCCCTTAGACCCCTCACCTCACCAACAACCAGCCCTCCCCTCCTACCAACAACCAGCCCATAGACCCCTCACCTCACCAACAACCAGCCCCTTAGACCCTCACCTCACCAACAACCAGCCCATCACCTCACCAACATCCAGCCCCCTCACCACATCAATCACACTCCCCACAACCCAAATACTAACCCCCGAACAGCCCCCCTACACCCACCAGCCCCCGTCATAACACCCCGGGGCTACCGTGAGACACTTTTTACTTGCTCTTGAAGATGTATGCTAATTGTCTCGTGCCTTGAGCCATCTTGAGCCATTTTATTTATTGCATTTATCTCCTTGAGTCATGTTGCTCTCTCTCTCTCTCTCTCTCTGATTTTTATTATTTTTTCTTCTATATCACCTAATGGTCCATTACACACACACACACACACACACACACACACACACACACACACACACACACACAAGTTCTTAGTCAAACTTCATTATCATTCACACGTTCAGGTCTCAAACTTCTTATCTATGAAACTCCCTGTCCTCTCACCTCTGTCTATGTAACAACAACAAATAAATAAACAACAACAACAACAACAACAACAACAACAATAATAATAAGTTGTTATAATGACGATAATAAATAAAATACTACTACTAATAATAATAATGATACTAATAATTCAAACAACAACAAAAACAACAACAACAACAACAACAACAACAACAACAACAACAACAACAACAACAACAACAACAACAACAACAATAACAACAACAACAACAATAATAATAACAATAGCTCAGGTAGACAAGGATCATTAAGGTACAACACATTAATATAGAGTTACTTAACACTGAGGATGGCGTCAGTGGTCCTCCTAAACTCATTGTCCCATCTAATTATATCACTCTTAATTGCTCCGTAATTAATTCATGTTAATTATGTAGCCTGAGATAATTATATTTTAATTCATTAATTATGAAAGGTGAGAAGTAGTGGTGGGTAGTTGTGGTGATTGTGGTCGTGGTGGTGGTTGTGGCGATTGTGGTTGTTGTGGTGATTGTGGTTGTGGTGGTGGTTGTGGTGGTTGAGGTAGTTGCTGTGTTGGTGAGAGATGGTGGTAGTTTTGGTGTGGTGATGGTGAGTAATGGTGACTATGGTTGTGGTAGTTGTGATGTGAGATGGTGGTAATGGTATTAATGGTGATTGTGGTTATGGTGGTAGTTGTGGTATAAGAAGATAGTAGTAATGGTGGTTGATGATAGTAGTGATGATAAATGATGATGACAATGATGACGATGATGATGAAATGATAACGTATGTAGTAGTTTTGATAATATTAAAAAAAATCCCTATAATATACCACCATTCTTCAGATTCCCCCCTAGCAGTTTAAAAAAAAAATCCCTGTTGGATAAAATAAAAAAAAACCTCCACCTATCACCAAGTCAAATTTTCCCCCACCAACCTACTGATTTTCCCCCACCAACCTACTGATTTTCCCCCAGCAGGAGCCCACAATTATCCCCGCCCCAGAGACGACAAGGACCCGAAATCTCAAAGAAACTCGTAAGTAAAAATATTGCCTGAGGTGATGATGTAAGAGCTTATCGAATCCCCCTCTTTCACTTCCTCCAGGTGTTGATCTTGCCGGAGGAAGGGGGGGTGATGGGAAGAAAGGTGAATTATGGAAGGGCTAGGGAAGGGGTTGTGAGGAGGGGGGGGGGGGAAGAGGGAAAGGTGTGATGGGAGGTGGAATTATGGAAAGAGGTGAGGGAAGGGTTAGAAGGGGATCGAGGAGGGGAAGGGGTGAGGAAGGAGAGGGGAAGGGGTGAGGGAAGGGGTTGAGGGAGGGAGGGATATATGGGAAGAGTGTAGGTATTATGGGGATGGGAGAAGGTAGGAGAGAGAGAACACGAAAGAGGAAGCAAGGAGAGAAGAAAATAAGGGAGAGAGGAAAGGAAAGAGAGAGAAGAAGTGAGGGAAAGGTGAGAAGAGAAGAGGAAAGTGAGGAGAGAGCAGAAAAGTATATCGAAAGAGGAGAGCAGAGGAAGGGGAGTGGATAGAAGAAGAGAGGGAGAGGAGAAGAGAGGGAGGGGAGAAGAGAGGGAGGGGAGAAGAGAGGGAGGGGAGAAAAGAGGGAAGTGAGAGGAGAGACCTTGAGAAAAATGGAAGAGAAAGAATGACGCAGACAATAAAACACAACCAAGACGAGACAGGAACGAGACACGTATGAAACGCAATCAGTACATAACTCGACGCGAGACGAGAATGAAACCTGTATATACGTGACAAGGATGAGACATGAATGAGTCGGGCATAAAACAGGTATAAAACGTGTATGAGACATGAACAATACCAGACCAAAAGACTTCGGAGATGAATATGACGCGATGACAATAATATGACAGATATTAAGATTATCATGACAGATATGACACAATAGGAATACAACAGATAAACATGACACGAACATGATAGCTGAACTTGACAAGGCCACAGGGACGAACATGACAAATATGACAAGGCAACATGTCAGGAATATGACATATGACCAGGTGGACATGACAAGATAATGAACATGACATAAAACAAACTAAGTGAACATGACAAAGCCGCTACGACACGTGGGCTGGCATGCACAACTGACATGACATGCAAGTTGATATGCACAACTAAGTGGGCGTATGACAAGAACACCAATTGATATCAGGGTAGTGGTGGGAGGGCGGCTGACAGGTGGGTGTGTACTATGACAGTGCTCGTGTGTCATGGGGCTGTCGAGTAGGTGGAGAGGGCGTGTGTCATGGGGGTGTCGAGTGGGTGGAGAGGGCGTGTGTCATGGGGGTGTCGAGTGGGTAAAGAGGGCGTGTGTCAGGGGGACGTCGAGGGTAAGGAGCGTATGTCGCCGGGGTGTCGAGGGTAAAGAGGCGTGTCATGGTGGTGTCGAGGTGAGAGTGTGTGCGGGGGTGTCGAGTGGGTGAGAGGGCGTGTGTCAGGGGACGTCGAATGGGTAAAGAGGGTGTGTGCATGGGGGTGTCGAGTGGGTGGAGAGGTGTGTGTCATGGGGTGTCGAGGGTAAAGAGGGCGTGTGTCATGGTGGTGTCGAGTGGGTAAAGAGGGTGTCATGGGGGCGTCGAGTGGGTAAAGAGAACGTGTGTCATGGGGGTGTCGAGTGGGTGGAGAGGGCGTGTGTCATGGGGTGTCGAATGGGTGGAGAGGGCGTGTGTCATGGGGGTGTCGAGTGGGTAAAGAGGCGTGTCAGCGGGACGTCGAGTGGGTAAAGAGGGCGTGTGTCAGGGGGGTGCCGAGGGGTGGAGAGGCGTGTGTCGGGGGTGTCGAATGGGTGGAGAGGCGTGTGTCGTGGGGGTGTCGAGTGGGTAAAGAGGGCGTGTGCCGGGGCGTCGAGTGGGTAAAGAGGGCGTGTGTCAGGGGGTGTCGAGTGGGTGGAGAGGGCGTGTCAGGGGGTGTCGAGTGGGTGGAGAGGGCGTGTGTCATGGGTGTGTCATGTGGGTGCAGGACATACTGTAGGTGTCGAGTTCGTATCTTAAGTCACATGTGTTACTGACATGTGACAAGCGACTGTGTTACTAACCCTGTGATATGGGCGTATGATATTGCCAATAGCCTATGACATGGACCGAGGCGTATGACAAGGACAAAGGCGTATGGCAAGGAAAACGGTGTATGACAAGGACAAAGGCGTATGTCAAGGACAACGGCGTATGACAAGAAACAGCATGGCGACAAGGACAACGGCGTATGACAAAGAACAACGGCGTATGACAAGGAAAATGGCATAGGACAAGGACAAAGGTGTGTGACAACGATCAAAGGCGTATGACACGGACAAAGGCGTATGGCAAGGACAAAGGCGTATGACAAGGATTAAGCCATCAAGAACGTGAAGCGAGACACTAAGACCTATTGTAAGACATGGGGGGGAGGGAGGTGGGGAGAGGAGGGGAGGACGACAGGGGATAAACACCGTCACCATGGTAACCAGAGAGAGACACAAGAATGCGCGCTAGGTTTTCCCGCGCTTTTTTTTTCTGTGTGTATTTTTTTTTCTTCACATTTATGGCCGTCGTGAATGCGAATCAGCTGATTGGTGACGCGAGGACCTCCCGAACGATGGAATGTTACGACCAGGGAAACACCGAAGATGATGAGGAATAAGACGAGACATAGAGACGAGACACGTACAAGTAATAAAACTGATAAACAATGAGAGATAATATAGAGGAAATAATGAAGGGTGTACGAAAAGAAATGATGCATAACGAAACATACTGAAAACAATAGGAACACAACATGACCGACTACGAAGAACAGAGACGAACACAAATAAGAGATAATAATAAATAATGGTAAGATAAAATAAAGGTTAAAATGGCGTCAAAAGTACACTGAGACTTTACCTTGTCTTTCATCTCCAGTTAAGATAAATAAAACGAACTTCCGAACCTTTGAGAATTTCTATTTAAGTCTTAAGTTCGTATCACAATGAAGCAAGCAGGCGTACGTTAGCCAGGCGTAACTGAGAGGCGCTGAGAGCAAAGTGAACACATAACTTTCGCGGTTTCCAGAGGCGTGTTATAGAGTGGTATGAGTGAACGCCAGGCACTGTCAATCGCTCGTGCTGGCAATCTGTCTAAGGTACGGGAACTCAATATAATCACGTTATATACACAGACTTGAGATTATAATAATGATGTAATGCAAATAGTGAAAAATGGCAGAGGAAAACTTCTCTCCCTTGATCAGATGAGAAGAGAAGAGAAGAAGAAAAGAGAGAAAAGAGAAGAAAGAAAAGATAAAAGAAGAGAAAAGACTAGAATAAAAAAAAAGATGAGAAGAGATAAGAGGCAAGGAGCTTTTTTATGAAGATTCAATAGGCCTATGGAAAAATAAGCAATAAGAGCTGTGTACGAAGACTCACCAACTCTAAACATAAATAGGTAAATAAAAGCTCTCAGCATAGGCCAAAAAAAAATAGAAAATAAAATAGTTCCTTAAGCTTTCAGTCTAGGTCGTAAAGTAGTGCATGACTCAATGATCGAGGGGGTACAGTCGCTCATGAGAGACAGATGATGGGGGCGATGGTACGAGGAGGAGGGGGAGGACGAGGAGAGAGGAGGAGAGGATGGCGGTGGAAGGGCAGATGATAGAAGAAGATGAGCAGGTGGAGGAGGAGGATCAGGTAGTGAAGGAGGAGGAGGAGGAGGAAAAGAGGAAGAGCAGAAGAGATGAAAAGAGAAAATCGAGAAAGAAAGAGGAGCAAGAGGAGAAGAAGACGGATATAGAAGAAAAAATTGAGAGAGAGAGAGAGAGAGAGAGAGAGAGAGAGAGAGAGAGAGAGAGAGATGCCAATCAAGAGAGAAAAGACCCGGGTTTAAAAGACCATTGTCAAGCTGGTCACGCACTGTACAACCAAAGGCTACCATCTCCTCCTTGTACTGTAAGGAGGGACCCAAGACGTTCCTCCTCCTCCTCCTCCTCCTCCTCCTCCTCCTCCTCTTCCTCCTTCTGGGCATGCCTCGAAGCTACCCCATTTATCACTGGGTACGAAAGATGCTCTGAAAAGCCTTGACGATGCCCTAAAAAATAGTTAGGTGTGCCCTGAAAAGGTTTGAGAATGTCCTGACAAAGACAACCGGTCAAAGACAGCAAGCCAATGTATCCCGGCCAAGCTAACACAGCCGGTCAAACCAAGATATCTGGTCAAGCCAACATAGCCGGGCAAGCCAACATAGCCGGGCAAGCCAACATAGCCGGGCAAGCCAACACAGCCGGTCAAATAAAACCAGTCAAAAAGCCAGCCCTCCCTCATCCACCTCTCCACCACCTGTCTAAGATCGCTGTCACCTTCCGTCCACTTCAGACAGGTGATAGACAGAGATAATAGACAGATTAAGGGAATTAAACACAAAACGAATAAACTAGTTAGAAGGGAATGACGAAGGGTGCGAGGAGAAGGGGAGAGAAGCAAAACTAGAGAGAAACAGGAGAAAGGAAGGTAAGTGAAGTAGAAGGAAGAAGAGTAATGAACGGGAATAGACAAGAAATAACAGGAAGGGTAAGGCAATGATTGAGGAACTGAGTAGATGGAAGAATGGAGCGGATGAAGAAATAAAAGACGTAATAACAGAAAGTAAATAAAGTGGATGAAGAATTGGAATAAGTGGTGAATAGAAGAGAACTAATAATAAAAAAAAGGATAAATAAGATGTATGGAAAAAAAATAAGGATAACTACCTACTTGTAAGTTAAAAAAGACAGAAGAATGACAGGGAGGAGACGTAATATCCGTCCATTGACACACTAGGAGACAGAGAGATCAGTCACGCGAGGACAATTTCCAGTCGCCTTCTGAGACCTTCCGAAATGTTTCTCCGATTCGAAGCCTCTTATTAGAATCTAAAGACTTACGGGCGATCCCTCGGGGAGATTACCACTTGCTGGACGTTAATGGCGAGGCAGGGGAGGAGAGGGTGTGGAGGGGAAGGGGTGGAAGGAAGGGGTGGAAGGGAGGGGTGGAAGGGAGGGGTGGAGGGTAGGGGTGGAAGGGTCAAAGGGGAGGGAGATGGACGGAAGAGCATTCCAGTGTGCTGTGTATCTTTACGACTTGACATATAAACAAGTTTTCCGATGAGATGTTCTCAAGGGTGACCTGCTGCTGCCGTCGACGTGGAATGGGATACTCTTGTCATACTCGGTGGCTAGATACGCACCATCCCACTCTCCCGTCCCATCACAGCCACGCCGACACACCGGGCCAGACGCCATGACGCTTCTTACGACCAAACACCGACCCGACGAGCGGCAAAAAAATACATCCGAGATGATGTCTCTGAGTGGCGGCCATTGTGGCGAGGCAGCACAGACTCCTGGCGACCAAGTCATCAAAAGGAATTTTACTGCACGGTTGTTTATAAGATGGATACGGGCTGCTGGGGTCGTTAACTGAGGAGTGAGGCGGCTGCTGTGGCCTTCCGTGTCGCTCCTCGTCCACGACAACACTCAGAGAACGACTCCTACCATCTGCTTTCTCTCGTCTCAGTACAGTATCTCCATCACCTGCCGACGGAGTGTACGAGAGGGAGGAGTGTGAGGCAGCTGGCTACACCTGGACCTTCACCTGTGTTCACCTGGCCATAAGGACGGCCATAAAGCTTGGCTTGAGATGTTGCATAATGGAAGGGCCGCATCGTGTATCCTACTGCCACCTGCCTCTTGATCAGCTGCACGCTTTGTTTACACGAGTGACGTCAACGTCCTGCTGCCAGCTGCTTGGGTTGATGTTTGTTTATAGGCGTGACATCAACGTCCTGCCGCCGGTTGACGCTGAATAAGTGCTTACATGCGTGACGTCACAGTCTTGCAAGCTTGATGACTGGCTGGATGTTTGTTTACGTGCGTGACGTTACTCGGGCGGCGGGTCAAGACACTGAGAGGGACATCCCTCTTGTGAGTGAACCTTGAGCACATACAAACATGATGAAGCGGGAAGAGAATATGCAGACAGGTGATGAAGGACGCGCTGATAACAACAGACGTACTCATAATAAACCAACACAGGAGATAAAGTGAAGTATTTCAGCATGGCGAGACGAACGTTCCGGTTTGTGATAAAGAGAAGTTACTTATTATTCTTGTCAATGTAATACTGGTTTATACAGTACATCCGAGACTAAAGTTAAGGTTTGTGTTAAAGATAAATTACCTATTATTATCATCAATACAATACTGGTTTATATATGTAATTTTATATATAGATTCAGGAACCAGTCCTCTCATGTCGGTTCTTTGATCAACAGCACTGTTAATATTCGCTGTTCCCAAAACACTGACGAGTTCCGACACGAGAGGTAAAACAAATGCAGAAAAATTTACACATTCTTGAATACAAATGCGGCCGACGGATCTACACACGAACGTTCAGGTTACAGGAAGAAAGACTAAGGTGATGAGGGGCAGAAATTCACCTCTTACTATTGCATAAAGATATTCAGGAGGCAGCTAACTTGTCCAGCTGTTTATCTTTCCTTCGTTTTTTGATGTTTGTGTGTGTGGTGGATGAGGGAGAAGCAGAAAACTTTTAAGAAATGGGGAGGTGGAGAAATGGTGGAGAAGAGAGACAGAATGGGACAAGATGAAAATATGGCTGGGAGAGAAAATGAGATGAAACAGAATGAGGAAAACACACACACACACACACACACACACACACACACACACACACACACACACACACACACACACACAGATTATTGCCAAAAAGTAAGAATAAGAATATTTAAAATAAATAAGAAAAATAAATACAGTATAAAATTTTCATCCTAAAGTCAAATCTCATTTATACTCCCGGAAGCTGCCATTTCCCAGGTGACGTCATCTTCAAATTCCCGGTGATATTACACTTGGCGGTCAGGTCGGGTCGGGTCGGGTCGGGTCGGGTCGGGTCGGGTCGGGTCGGGTAGGAGGGGGGGGGTCGTTATAACTCGGCTATTGGTAGGGATTAGTGCTTAAGTTGCGTGTAATGAAGTGGCGAAACTTTCTCTCTCATCGAGTATCACCAGCGAGTTTTTTATTGCCGAGATGAGGACCAATCAGCGCTCGTCATGGCAAGGGAGGACCAATAAACGTTCATCATGACAGGGAAGGACCAATAAACGTTCGTCATGGCAAGGAAGGACCAATCAGTGAACGTCTTACTCACCGACGTCATGTAACGAAAGAACCAATTAGCGCTCGCCATGCCCCCATACACGTGGATTTTCCCCCAAAGAGCGACAGGTGTACCTAAGCGTCCTCCTATTTGCCTCCTATTCTTCTTCTTCCTTGGCTTCTACTCCTCCTCCTCCTCCTCTTCTTCTTCTTCTTTGACTTTATCTATTCTTCTTCTTCCTTGGCTTCTACTCCTCCTCCTCCTCCTCTTCTTCTTCTTCTTTGACTTTATCTATTCTTCTTCTTTCCCTTCCTTCTTTACTTTTCTCCTATTTATCCCCCTCCCCGCCTCTCTTCCTCTCCTCAAATTCCCTCATCCCTTCTCCCCTCTCTACACCCCTCCCACCTCTCATCTCCCTCTCCCACCTCTCTCCACTTCCCTCTCCTCCTCCCTCCTCCTACCCCTCTCTCCCTCCCTCTCCTCCTCCCTACCCCCTCTCTCCCTCCCTCTCCTCCTCCTCCACCCCCTCACCTTCCCCTCTCCTCCTCCTCCACCCCTCACCTTCCCTCTCCTCCTCCCCTACCCCTCTCTCCCCTCCCTCTCCTCCTCCCTCCCACCCCCTCCACCTTCCCTCTCCCTCCTCCTCCCCTCTCTCCCCTCCCCTCTCCCTCTCCCCCCCTCTCTACAACTCTCCCCTACTACAAGTTTAATATAAATCAGACCCCAAAAAAATAAAATAAAAATAGAGAATCTTCTTGTGTCTGTAGGATGAAGGTTTTAGTCTTTGGAGATTACTTAATATTATTTTTCCTTCTTGGTATTTTTTTCGTTTTTGGAGGGAGGAGGAGGGAAGGGAGGAAGGAGAAAAAGGAGGAGGGAAAGGAGGGAGGAAGATGGTAAATGTGTAATTACCTGGTGGAGAATTTTCTGAACAAATGTTCGTGGTGGGGAAGACAGAGAGAAGAGAGAGAGAGAGAGAGAGAGAGAGAGAGAGAGAAGAGAGAGATGAGGGTGAACGATGGAAGAAGGAGGGAGGAGGAAGCCAGTGTGGAAAATGAATTTAATTGGAAAGAAGGAGGAGAGGTAAGGGAGGAAGAGATGAAAGGAAGAATTGAAGGAATGAAGGATGGATGCATGGAAGGAAGAGGAGGATGGAAGGAAGGAAATGAAGGAAGAGGAGTAGCAGGAAGAGAGAGATAAAGGGAAAGGGAAGGTATCAGAAGGAAGAGGAGGAAGAGGGTTGGTCTTAAGTGAGGTTGAGAGGAAGAGGAGGAGGAGGAGGAGGAAAAGGATCACTTTAATAGTTTTAAGTCTTCTCATGTCTTACTGTCTGTCTGTCTGTCTGTCTGTCTGTCTTATTGCCTGTCTGCCTGTCTATCTGTCTTATTGCCTGTCTGCCTGTCTGTCTGTACGAAACGATACAATAAACTTCCATCAGCTGTATCATATTAAGCGCGCGCGCGCGCGTGTGTGTGTGTGTGTGTGTGTGTGTACTAAAACACCCATTAATTAAACACCCTGAAGGATCTTTTTTCTCTTCCCGTAGGATATTACTGAACTGGCGGGAGAGGAGAGGGAGGGGAAGGGGAGAGGGAGGGGAAGGGGGAGGGAGGGGAAGGGAGGGGGGTTGGGTCGTGACGCATCCTTCCTGGGAACTACAGTAGATACTTTAAGGAACCAGTGGGTGATGTTCCTTCTTAAAACTTTGATAGGAAGACTGGCTTTACCTCCTTCACTTCCTCTTCCTTCTTCCCTTTCCCTTTAACCCCTTTTCTTTTCTTCCCTTTACCCCCTTCCTTTTCTTCCGTTTCAGTTGTTCCTTTCTCTTCCCTTAACCCTCTTCTCTCCTTCCCTTTCCCTATACCCTTCACCCCTCTTCTCTCCTTCCCTTTCCCTCTACCCTTCACCCCTCTTCTCTCCTTCCCATCCCCCTTCCCTTACCCCTCTTCTCTCCTTCCCATTCCCTCTACCCTTCACCCCTCTTCTCTCCTTCCCATCCCCCTTCCCTTACCCCTCTTCTCTCCTTCCCATTCCCTCTACCCTTCACCCCTCTTCTCTCCTTCCCTTCACCCATCTCTATCACCCCCTCCCTCTCCCTCCCATCACCAAGAACTCGAACAGGAAACAATATAGGTGTGTTTTGTCCAAGAGAGAAACTGATTGGTGGTATTTTGTCCGACTAGGTAAATGTCCATGGGAGTTTTGTCCGACTGGGTAACTGTCCACTGTGAGAGTTTTGTCCGACTGGGTAACTGTCCACTGTGGGAGTTTTGTCAGTATAAGACTCACTATTACCTACAAAAACGTAAGTATTTCTGGGTATGTAAAATTCTATGCATATTTATTCACAAATATGCAGTTTTGAATCATACATACATACATACATACATACATACATACATACATACATACATACATACATACATACTCTTGAACCGCACTAACACACATACATAAACATACACTTTATAACAGTATTGCTTGGGCTTAAGGGTCCTCCTCCAGGCTGAAGGTCCTACTCGGGACTCAAGGTCTTGTTTAGGACTAAGGTTCTGCTTGGGATTAAGGTCCTAATCGGGGGTTTGGGTTCAAGGTCCTACTCGTGGGTTTGGGTTCAAGGTCCTACTCGTGGTTCAAGGTCCTACTCATGGTTCATGATCCTAACTCGTGGGTTCAAGGTCCTACTCGTGTTTCAAGGTCCTACTCATGGTTCATGATCCTAACTCGTGGGTTTGGGTTCAAGGTCTTACTCGTGGTTCATGATCCTACTCATGGTTCATGATCCTAACTCGTGGGTTCAAGGTCCTACTCTGGGCTCCCGTACTTGGTCATCTGGTTAAGAGAACCTAAAAACGGCGCCATTGTTATTCGACTTACAATAGACGAGGCTCATGGTGGGAGGGGGAGGAGGAGGAGGAGGAGGAGGAGGAGGAGGAGGAGGAGGAGATAGAAAAAATCAAGATAAAATAAAAAAAATTAGAGGAATGGATAAAGGAAAGTAATAAAGAAATGCAGGAGGAGGAGGAGGAGGAGGAGGAGGAGGAGGAGGGAGGAGGAGGAGGAGGAGGAGGAGGAGGAGGAGGAGGAGGAAGGAGAAGGAGAAGGAGAAGGAGAAAGAAGGAGGAAGAAGAAGAAGAAGAAGAAGAAGAAGAAGAAGAAGAAGAAGAAGAAGAAGAAGAAGAAGAAGAAGAAGAAGAAGAAGAAGAAGAAGAAGAAGAAGAAGAAGAAGAAGAAGAAGAAGAAGAAGAAGAAGAAGAAGAAGAAGAAGAAGAAGAAGAAGAAGAAGAAGAAGAAGAAGAAGAAGAAGAAGAAGAAGAAGAAGAAGAAGAAGAAGAAGAAGAAGAAGAAGAAGAAGAAGAAGAAGAAGAAGAAGAAGAAGAAGAAGAAGAAGAAGAAGAAGAAGAAGAAGAAGAAGAAGAAGAAGAAGAAGAAGAAGAAGAAGAAGAAGAAGAAGAAGAAGAAGAAGAAGAAGAAGAAGAAGAAGAAGAATCACTCCCTCAGTGTTGGGAAAGGGGTAAAGAAGAAGAGAGATGAAGAAAGCAAGGAATGATAAAGGAGGGAATCATAAGAGAATCGTAGATAATAATACTGTATGATGTACAATATTTGAAGTTCTTGACCCTCCCCCCTCCTTCTCCTACTCCTCCTCACTCCATCTCCTCTTCACCGCCTCTTGACAAGTTCCCCGTCATATTTAGGGGCTCTCACTCACTCACTCCCTCTCTCCTTCCCTCCCTCCCTCCTCAGTCGCCCCCTCTACCCCTTCTTCTTGCTTTTTCCTACTTCTCTCTCGTCACTTGTTTCTTCCCTATCATCCACCCCCTTTTTCCCTTCTTACTCCTCTCCCCTTCCTATCACTCTCCTTTCCTTCTTCGCTTGTTTCTACCTATCATCCTCCCCATCACCCTCTCCCTATCATTCTCCTCATCACTTCTCTCTTCCCTCTCCCCATCATCTTCCCCTACCACTACCACTCACCCCACTCATCTCTCTCCCTTCCGCACAACTCCCCCTTCACCCCTCATACGTCACCCTCGACCCCTCAAGACTCAAGGCCTTACCCGAGCTCTCGACTGACACACGACAATTAGCATGGCACTCATTTACGGCCTCCCTCCTTCAGACAGGTCCTGCAGGCGCTTCCAGGTAGCTCCTCATTTAGGCTGCTCCTCCTCCAGGTAGCTCAATTAAGGTATATTCCTGTAGGTAGGTAAATTAAGGTGTTCTTCCTTTAGGTAGCTTAATTAATGTGTCCCTTCTGTAGGTAACTCCTCAATTAAGGTGTTCTTCCTTCAGGTAGCACAATTAAGGTGTTCTTCCTTCAGGTAACTCATCAATTAAGGTGTTCTTACTTCAGGTAACTCCTCATTTAAGGTGTTCTTCCTTCAGGTAGCTCAATTAAGGTGTTCTTCCTTCAGGTAACTCATCAATTAAGGTGTTCTTCTTTCAGGTAACTCATCAATTAAGGTGTTCTTCCTTCAGGTAACTCAATTAAGGTGTTCTTCCTTCAGGTAGCTCAATTAAGGTGTTCTTCCTTCAGGTAACTCATCAATTAAGGTGTTCTTCTTTCAGGTAACTCATCAATTAAGGTGTTCTTCCTTCAGGTAACTCCTCATTTAAGGCGTTCCTTATGCAGGTCCTCCACCGTCAACAGACACTGGATAGCGTCTACCGTGGTGTCGAGAGCCATTATCATCTCTCAGGACGACGAATTAAGGACGAGAATCCCATCTTATGAGACAGAAAAACACACAGACGCTAAACATGTTGTATGGACAGTAACACCTCCTTCCCCCCTGGATGCTCTCTGGGGTGGGGGGATACCGTCCACACTAGGGGTCCATCTCCTGTCTATTTATAATCTGTCCAGACACTCATTAAAACTGCTGGGGAAATAATAAGAGTCGTTGGGTTAAGCCTACTGGTGGCTGATGGATGGATGGATGGATGGATGGATGGATGGATGGATGGATGGATGGCTGGCTGGCTGGCTGGCTGGCTGGCTGGCTGGCTGGCTGACTGGCTGGCTGGATGGATGGATGGATACATGACTGAAGGGATAGGATGGATGGCTAGAAGAGTGGGTGGGTGGATGGGAGAGTGGGTGGGTGGGATGATCGTCCTCATCCCACCACCTGTTACCACTGTATTCTTAACACGTCCCAGAACACAACCAAAACAGATTCAGAACACGTCAATACATACTCACACCAGGTCTAAAACATGTTCGAAACAGGGTTAGAACAGGTCTCCAACAGATGCAAACCACGTCCAGTTCAGAGGAGAAACAAGTCAGTCACCAGTCCACAATAGACTCGACCAACCACCAGGTTAGCTCATTAGTGTAGCGACCAACCACGGAAACCACAACGACCACTACCACCACCACCACCACCAGCTAACTACCCCACCTTTCCCCAACGCTATTATGCATCGCGTCTGGTCTGCCAACCACCTTAGTAATTAACTATACCTTACTACCACTCAAGGAACAACTCAACTACAGCCAAATCACCTCTGGCCTGATTCCTAACTACCCTCCCCACTAATTACTGAAACTTAACTACCACTAGAGAGCGAGTCAACTTCAATTTAATTCCCCCTGACCTGACCTCAAACTACCGCCACCTGGTGCTTGGAGGCAATTGAGGCTTGTTAAGGAGAGGAGGAAAGCAAGGGAGGGGGGAGCCTTAATGAGGAACTGATGAGGTTTGAATTAGTCGAGTCTTGTGGTCCCTGTGTCCGGGGAGCCACCACCACAAAACTACGTACACACACACATACACAGACATATACAGACATACACACATACAGACAGACATAGACAGTCACACCCTCACATAATCCAGCACTTCAGTATGTCTACAATGGCGGCGCTACACAACAAAACCCGACCAGCTTCACTAACGAGGCCGGCCAGGTAAAAATGACTCTTCTATCTTTGTGTTGATTTACGAAAAATAAAACAACAGTAATTTATTGGCGGCGAACAATTAGTTAAATCATAGAGCAAGGGAAGCTGTTGAACCCCGCCTGTCTGTCTGTCTGTCTGTCTGTCTGTCTGTCTGTCTGTCTGTCTGCTGGATCTGGTTGGTTGATTTTTAAGGTTGTCTGTCTTTCCGTCTGTCTTTCCGTCTGTGTGCATGTTGGACCCCGACTGGCTGTTCTTTAAGGACGTCTGTATTTATCTGTTTGTCTGTCTGTTCGAGTCTGTCTGTGTTTCTGTCTGTCAGTCGGTGTCTTCATGCTTGTGTCTGTATGTGTTCCAGCCTGTCTGTTGGTGTTTTGTGTGGGGGAGGAGGGGGGGGGGACTGTCTACTGTCTTGTGGGGGTTGGATCTGTTTATACTGTCTGAGTGTCTGTGACTGTCAGCTCGCCTGTCTACAATGTTTAAACAATCACCACCAATCAACAACCCCGGAGTCACCATACGTCACAAGCCTTCACCAATCAACAACCCCGGAGTCACCATACGTCACAAGCCTTCTATACCAATCAACAACCCCGGAGTCACCATACGTCACAAGCCTTCTATTCCAATCAACAACCCCGGAGTCACCATACGTCACAAGCCTTCTATACCAATCAACAACCCCGGAGTCACCATACGTCACAAGCCATCTATACCAATCACCACCACCTACACTAGCTGGATCTGCTCTAAGCCAATCAACGGCAATTACAGAATCCCCAGCGTGAGCCTATCAGCACTCAGGAACCTCACTCAGCCGGCCAATTAGCTCACTGAATTATGACATCCGATTGTGACGTGTCCCCCAGACCTGCGCGCGCACCTCAATAGTAAGCGGGAGAAAGGCGGCAGTATAATCTTTCCTCGCCTTAATCTGTATTAAAGACGCAAGAGTCTCCACCGTTTAAAATTCCCAGAAATTCCACTTTCAGACTTTAAGAGAGGGAGGGGGAGGGGGGGAGGGAGACGGCTAGTCTCTTTGTATTCACCACAGCATAATGGCGACTGAATAGAGAGACCCCGAGCCTAAATCTACTTTACTGTACACACTCACTAAATTCAATTCAATTCCTCCTTTTTACCCTTTTTCACTAATTCCTTTTTTCAGCCATTTTGAATGTTATTCATGAGGACATTTTAAGTCTCTCACTCGACTCCCGCCATCCACTTGACTTGTCATAGAGAGAAAAAAAAATATATGCTCGTTTCCACTCCATTTGTAAACAATGTGAAGATCCCGTGTTACTCTGAAGTACCTGGTGTGTGTGTGTGTGTGTAAGTTAGTCTCTACCTGTACCTGCGTATTGTATCTCACTAACACCTGCATCTGTAACCTGTAGTTATTACAGTGCATATATCCTGTACCTAGTATAAACACCTCTCTCTCTCTCTCTCTACCTGTGAACACGACCAGGTGATCAACGTTGCATGATACAAGAGTAATGACATTTCAACTCTACCATCACCACCACCATCACTACCAGCCCCTCCACCATCATCACACCACCATCACTACCACCCACCCCACTCCACCACCCCCACCACCCCACACCAGTTCCCTCCACTCCCACCACCAGTCCTCCACCACTCCCACCACCAGTACCTCCACCACTCCACCACCAGTTCCTCCTCCACTCCCTCCACTCCCACCACCAGTTCCTCCACCCCACCACCACCAGCCCACCCCACACCAGTTCCCTCCCACCACTCCCACCACCAGTTCCCCACCACCCCACTCCACCAGTTCCTCCACCACTAGTTCCTCCACCACTCCCACCACCAGTTCCTGCACCACTCACTCCACTCCCACCACCACCAGTTCCTCCACCACTCCCACCACCAATTCCTCCACCACTCCCACCACCAGTTCCCCAACCACCCCCTCCCCTCCCCACCACCACCACATATCAGATTACACTATATCAAAAACTCTAATACTAAATAAATAACATAATTAAATAAAGATGATAAACGTAATAACATTCTCATAATATGTATTTACTGACACCATGTAACATAATATAATCCAGATGGTGCTAAGTGTTATATAGTAATTAAATGGGATTAATGTACAGTATATATCAGGTGCCACTAAAAGGGTTCAGACTCTCAGTTGGATCAGTCATGTCGGTGTTATTTTGCATTTTATTTTTTTGTTTCTGGCTAAATAAACTGTTTCAATGTTCATATTAATAATCATCACTACCACCCTCACCACTACTACTATTACTATCATTACTACCACCATCACCACTACCACTAACATCACTACCACTATCACCACTAACACCATTATCATTCCTGCCAGGACCACAGTAATTCCCCATCACCACTATCTCATCCCCATTCCCCACTATCATCACAGCAACCCCCATCACCACTACCACCACCACCACCACCACCACCACCACCACCATATTTATGATGCTTGTGGTGACTGTGGTGGGCGGCCGGTGAGTCATCCTGCTAACCGCGTTCACTCATTCTCAACGTCCAGGCGGCGTTCACTAAGTTCAACCACGGCCACGCTCACTCAGGTTCAACCACGGCCACGTTCACTCGGGTTCAACCACAGCCACGTTCACTCGGGTTCAACTAAAGCCACGTTCACTCAGGTTCAACCACGGCCACGTTCACTCAGGTTCAACCACGGCCACGTTCACTCAGGTTCAACCACGGCCACGTTCACTCGGGTTCAACTAAAGCCACGTTCACTCGGGTTCAACTAAAGCCACGTTCACTCGGGTTCAACTAAAGCCACGTTCACTCAGGTTCAACGATGGACGAGTCCACTGTGCTAAGAAAACCCCGACGATGTGCTCACCAGCCACAACTACATCTTGTGAACGTAATGGCAGGGACTACTGTGAGTAAACTCTTTAATAACAACAAATAAACACCAACAAATAAAAAAATACTGAAAATAACATAAAAATATAAAATCATGTTAAATATCACCGAACTAACATCCCGTCTAAGACCAGGTTAGATTAGTTAAATGTTCGATGGAGTTTTTATCAATAAATCGTATCTATTGTAAGGTGCTGTGTGTGTGTGGCAACATTTACACGCCATTGTCATGTGTTGCATTTAATCGTCTAACTCATATTTTTACCCTAAACTTCCTGAAATAATTGAGGCGAAAATATATACAAAACCGACTTTTTATATGAAATATCTATAGTGGGCAGCACCACCGTATTAATACTATTACTATCCAATCTTTATTACTATTTCTTCCACTACAACATTTATTATAGTATGTCAAGAAAATACTATATGTCTTTGATTAAATCTACCGAATAATGCAATAAATATCGTAAATCCTACGAAAACAAAACAATAAAAGAACGATTAGAATCCGTGTGTCAACAAGGGGAAAAATATAAACGTCGTAAACTCAAGACAGCGAAACAAAAGAGCGAGAGCGGGCGGCCACACAGCCTCCTGGATCCTCTTCCCTCGTGTTATTGGATTCCTCGTCGACTTGCTGACCGGCTGATATACCCGCCCCAGACGACTCCCCCCCACCAGTGATGACTCAGGTGCTTATAATCTAGATAACAGCCTCTCTTAGCATCCATTAATTCCTTATTTCCTTATTACGGCATAATTCAGATGTTTTATTGATTATTTTAGGCGAATCTTGACTCGTTTTTGTGCAGTTTTCTGAACGTTTTCTCTTGGGGTTTCGGCAAATTTATGATCAACTTTAGATTTGTACGAAAATTCGAATGGAAATTGCAAACGTAATTTTTTTTTCATATACAGTATTTATGTATTAAGTATTAAAGTATTATCAATATTTTATTATTGTTCTTATCGTTATTATTATTATTTTATCAACATTAATGCTGTCTTTGTGTGTGTGTGTGTGTGTGCAGACCAGGTATCTCTCCCTCCGTCCCTGTGTCCAAGAAGACGATTCAGGCCAACACAGACAGACAGACATAGACAGGCAGGCAAACAGACAGACAGACAAACAGACAGACAGACAGACACATACATACATATACAGACACACATCACCCCAAAAATACGCACATTACATCACCAGTACTGTAATTACGCCAGGGGGAGACTCGCGTGAGACGGCGTATATGCGTATATTACCTTGCGTTCACCTGGCCTGCGTATGTAATTATCAAATTACCTATAGGGGAGACTTTTAATGTAAACCCATTAAAAAAAATCGATCACGTATCTTTAATGGGAAATGAAACGAAATATGAAGGAAAAAATGGGAAAAGCTCAATCAAGATCAGTTTAACAGCCGAGAATTCCCGGTTAATTTGCATAAAAGTCAGAAGAGGAAACAAATAATAATGATAACAAAATAAACATGAATAATGACAAAAAAAACGATCAATAATGAAATAATGTTCCAGTAAAAATAAGAAAAATCCCTAATATACGATCAATTCCGTAATGTTTCGGACCAAAAAAAAAAAAAAAACATCGATTTCTTATCCTCAGTGCAGGTTGAGATAATACACTTTTTATTGGTTATCGTTCAATGTTTCAGTAGGTAGCGTTCACAGTCAGATGCTTTCATAGGCACGACGGAGGTGTTCATTAACTCACACACTTAAAACCAACACACACTAAGCTTTGTAATATATTGTGTTAATGTTAAAATAACCATATTGTAAACTTGTATCAGTCTTAAGTTACAGATCACATGTACATTATCTCACCCTCGGCAAGACTATCCCCCAGTTAGTCGATATTAAACCCTGGTATTATAAGGCTCCTGGACACCTGGGCGCCCTGGTCGATTCTCAGAGGTTTGTAGAGTCAAAAATTTTCGGATTACCTGAAGATTAAACACCCCGACTTATTTTTACCTATTAATTAACCACGCTAATGCTATCTACTGTACAAGGGTTAGGTTAGGTTAGGTTAGATTAGGTTAGGTTAGGTTAGGTTAGGTTAGGTTAGGTTAGGTTAGATTAGGTTAGGTTAGGTTAGCATTAAGGACAAGATAATATTACTAGTTACAGTGGAGTCTCAGTGAGAATTTGGTAACATCTTGAACTCCTTGTGTGTGTGTGTGTGTGTGTGTCGTGAGATAGTTTAGATGAGGGATATATTAGTCGTAAGATTGTTTTAAAAGAGGGAGTAACAGATCTTGTCTCATCTCTCTCTCTTGATACAACACTTCTGTCACGTCACTACCACAGCTTCCCGTTGTACCGTCACCACCACCGTTACCATCACCACACTAGATACTACCACCTTCATTATCACCACACGCGTCACCGTCACACAACAAGCGTCACCATCATCGTTACCACCATACTACTGTTATCATCATCATCATTATTATTATTATCATCGTCATCATCATCGTCATCATCAATTGGCAAGCGTTGACGAGAGAGAGAGAGAGAGAGAGAGAGAGAGAGGGCAGAGTATTGACTCTCCATGGGGGGTCGTTGGGTGGGGTAGTTGTCTTAGGTCGTGATAGGGGTCGTTGCCTGGAAGGTCATAAGGGGGTTTGCTGACCTGACGGGGTTGTTGTTGCCGGGGAGGGTCGTTGTCTTGGAGTCGTGAAGAAGAGGGGTTATTGCCGTGGGGGTCGTTAAAGAGGGGTCGTGAGGGGTTCGCCTTGTCATAGATCATAATATTAAACTCAACAGCTTTGTGACAGGAACAGCGGGGAGAGAAGAGGGGAGGGAGGGGAGAAAAGAAGGGGAGGTAAGAGAGAAAGGGAGAGGAGGGAGGAGAGAAGGGGAGGGAGGAGAGAAGGGGAGTGGAGGAGTGGGGAGATAGGAAAAAGAGGGAGGAGAGAGAGAGAGAGAGAGAGAGAGAGAGAGAGAGAGAGAGAGAGAGGGGCAAATGGAAGAAAAAGTATCAAGGAACTAGTAAAGGGGGAAATAAAAGAGGGGAAGGTGAGTAAAAAATAAAAGACACGACAGAGAGTGAGGAAGGGAGGAAGGGAGTGAGGGGAGAGTTACGAGGGGACAGTCAGGAGGTAGTGAAGGGGAGGTGAACGTCTTAGAGGGGTTATTTAGACACTGGCAGGAATTTCCCCTCACTATCTCTTTTCTCTCCTTTTCTAAACCCTCTCTTTTCTCCTTCTTTTCCATCCCCTCTCCCATCTTTTCTCTCCCTTTCCATTCCCACTCTCCCCTTCTCTCTCCTGTTCCATTCCCCTCTTTCTCCCTGCCACCTTTTATCTCCCCCTTCCTCTTTTCTCAATCCTTCTCATCCCTCTCCTCCTCCCCTTCCTTATCTCCCCTTCTCTATCTCCCCTCTCCCTCCTTTTCTCTTTCCTATCATTCTCATTTCTCCCTCCTCCGCTTTACCTTTTCCTCATCAGTCCATATTTTCCCCTCATCTTCCCCTCCGCCCTCCCTATTTTCCCCTCACCTTCCCCCCCTCCCTATTTTTCCCTCATCTGTCCTCCTCCCTTCATATTTCCCCCTCACACTTTTTCCTCCACCCTCCTTAATTTTCTTAATCTTTCCTCTCCCTTACCTTATTTCCCCTAACCTTTCATTCCTCCCTTCCCATCCCCCCCCCCATTTCCCCTCATCTCCCCTCGTATAAAATGATGTAGTAGAGGAGAACCAATAAGGGGATCCAACACCCTATATACAGCATTCCAATCCCCTCAAGGTGGTGTCGGATCGCCTTAATTACGACCTATCCACCTGTGCGTTGCCAGGTAGGGGGGGGGGGATCTAAGCGCATGTAGGTGGAACACACGCATGCGTATAATTATAGTAAAGCGCACGAGGTATCGACGTACTGATATGTGGTATTACGCATACATATAGACACATGTGGTATTAACGCATATATACGCATGTGGCACTAACGCATATATACGCATGTGGCACTAACGCACACTAACCTTACCAATGCTCGTCCCAGGTACCATCCAACACTTACCTGGGGAAAGAAAGAAAATAAAATGATTAGTTGTTCAGGTGGATGTTATTAATAAAGCTTTACCACACACACACACACACACACACACACACACACACACACACACACACACACACACACACACACACACACACACACACACACACACACAATAAAACATAAATATATCAAATCTCTTTATTGTCTCGCCTAAATTCCTCCGAGAGACTCCACAATCATCTCTCAATAACCCCAACACTACCTGATTCTCACATCTCTTACGGTAATGTCTCAATGTCTCTCTGTCTCATAACCACAGATGGAAGAATGACTCCAGCCGCTGGTTCACTTAAACTCTGACTCAAGTGGGTTCTCAAAGCTTCCCACCACGTCCTCACACGTCATATGAGCTGAGGGGAGAGGGAAGAAAGGGAAGGAGGGAGAATTCATCTTGCGAATCTTGAGAAGGAAGGAATTATGGAAGAAAGGTTTAGTGAAGTGGGGGGGTGAAGGAGGAGGTGAGGAAAGGAGGAAGGGTGATGGAGTGGGGGAGTGATGAGAGAAGGAGTCGAAACCCAGTGAGCAACTACTAAAGGCGCCGTGATCTCAGACGGGGTTACAAAGGATTCGAAACTTTCTCAATAGCGTGATGATAGCTATTTACAACCCGGCGTCCTGAGGCTCACGTGGGAGTCTTATTCTTATTATTATACTGGCATTATATTAGCTGGTATTGTATGTGGTATAAGACGTGGTATTATAGGTAAGAAATTATATTAGACGCAAAGGAATGATATCTACACACACACACACATACCACCCTCCTCCCCCACACACCTCACCTCCTCCCCCACACACACACCTGTACACCTCCTCCCCCACACTGTACACCCTCCTCCTCACACCTGTACCTCCTCCTCCTCCCACCTGCCCTCCTCCCCCACCACACCTGTACACCCTCCCCCTCCCACACACCTGTACACCCTCCTCCCCCACACACCTGTACACCCCTCCTCCTCCCCCACACCTGTACACCCCCTACCCCTCAGTCAACACTTGGCTGAGGGCAAAATATTTTCATCCTTCCAATGGCATATGAGACAGTGGATCTCCCCTCACTATAGAGATAATCTCCCCACACCCACAAGGTAATCTCCCCACTAAAAAATGATCTCCCCACATCCACAAGGTAATCACCCCTCACTCAAAAGATAATTTCCCTTCACTCTAAAGATAATCTCCCCACATGCTCAAAGTAATCTCCCCGTCTTACATACGTCTTCGTGATCTCCCCATGTAGCACTCCCCTACAAAAATAATCTCCCCATATTCAAGAGGTAGTCCCTTAAATATCACCGTCTATTCAGTCTCTCCATATAGCTCCCCTTAGAAGATAATCTCCCCAACTTACAACCTAAGTCTTGACAACAATCTCCAACGTGCATCCATATATAGATAATCTCCCTGTCCACTATCTCCTCAGAGATAATCTCCCTCTAGCAGCCTTATACGTCAATCTCCCCATAGATATCTCCCCTTTTCATCTTTCACTCCCACGAGATAATCTCCCCATTCAGAGAGATCTCCCAAAAGTCTACCTCTCCTTCCTACATCTGCAACCCCTACACGCTAATCTCCCCAGATCTGCATCCCTACACGATAATCTCCCCAGATCTGCATCCCTACATGATAATCTCCCCACAATCCAGGGTACATTATTAACCTCCAGGGGTCGCTAACGTTAAAAAAATGTCACCCCAAGTTTAGCAGAGTTTCACCAATTTCAGACGTGATGCTGGGTACTTGCGGAAGAATGTGGGGAGAGGAGGAGGAGGAGGAGAAAGAGTGGGAGAAAGAGGTGAGGAGGTGGAGAAGGGAGAAGAAAAGAAAGAATTAAGAGAGGATGAGGTAAGAAAGAATGGATGATGGACAGAGAGAGAGAGAGAGAGAGAACATCAATAACCAACCAAACTCAGGTAGACATAAACAAAATCCACAAAATTGTAACCAAAATAAACATCCTATCCCCCTCACCCCCATCCTCCCTCACCTCCCATCCCCCTCACCTCCCATCCCCCAACCTCCCTCACCTCTACCCCCTCACCCCCCTATTCTCCATATATAAGGTGAAAACAAGGGATAAACGCCATTAACAAGACCATTCTCTCTTTATTAATCTCAACGATGGTTTACAACTTTCACAAACAGACATCATAAACTGCTAAATTATTCCCCGCCTTAATACAGTACAGTTTTCCCCTTATATTTAAATTTCCCCTCCACAATAGTTAAAATTTTCCCTTATCATATATTTCCCCTAAATTATTCCCTCTTTAATACAATTTTCCCCTATTCCCCTCCTTAATAAAATTTGTTTTAAATTATTTCCCCTCCACCATAAAGTTGATTTTTTTCCTATAAACTAAGATATTCGCTAAATTATTCCCCTGGCATCATAAAGTTAAGTTTTCCCCCTAAACCTAAGTTTCCCCTGAATATGAACTCATCACAATACGGTCTAGGGAGATTTACGCTATTCTGTCAACACCCTTAATTCTCTTTTGCCCCTCTTCCTCTTCCCGTCTTCAACACTTTCTTTCTTTTCCCCTCGCAACTACTTCCCAATTCTTCCTCCTCTTTCTCTCTCTCTCTCTCTCATTTCCCTTCCCTCTCTATTTTCGTTTTCTTTTACCACCTTCTCCCTCCCTTGTATTCCTCTTACCCCATCTTCCCCTTCCACTCTCTCCCTCCATTTCCCTCGGCCTCCCTCCCCTCTCCACCTCTCCTTCCCGTCTCCCTCCTTCCTGCCCTTCCTACCCTCTCCCTCCATCTCCTTCTCCCTCTCCTCATCTCTCCCTCCATCTCCTTCTCTCCCTCCATCTCCTTCTCTCCTCCATCTCCTTCTCTCCCTCCATCTCCTTCTCTCCCTCCATCTCCTTCTCTCCCTCCTCCTCATCTCCTTACCCCATAAAATCATGGGGGACTCACTGGCTGTCAGGCACCCCGGCTACTCGTCCCCTCGAAATGGAAAGTACTGTCTTCTTCTTTCCCCTCTACTGCCTAAGTTTTCCCCTCTCGTGAGGCTCTAGAGGGGAGGGAGAGGAAGGAGGAAAGAGGAGGATGGAAGGAGGAGGAGGAATAAGCAGGAGAAGAAGGAGGCGAGAGGAGGAAGGAAAGAGGTGAGAAGAAGGAAATGAAGGGGAGAGAGGGAGGAAAGGAAGGAAGGAGGAGGAAGGAAGAAGGAAAGAGGGAGGGAGAGAAGGAGGAGAGAGGAAAGGAAGAAGGGGGAAGAATGAGGAAGGGAGGTGGAATATGGGGAAGGAGATGGGAGAAAAGGGGAAACAATTAGATAAAGTGAGGGAGAGGGAATAGAGAGGGGGGCGTGGGGAGAGTTATCAGTGGGAATGAAAGAGAAGAGGTGGGTGAGATAATTGTGGGAAGGAGAAATGGGAAGGAGAAAACGAGAGAAAAGAGAAGGAGGAAAGGGGAGAAGCAGAAGGGAGGGGAAAAGAGAGGGACAGGAGAGGGACAGGAGAGGGGTCGTGTAATGGGAGGGTTGGGGGAGGATGGGGAGGAGAGGGGGAGGGCCTGGGGAGGAAGAAGTTAGTGCCATTCACGACAACCAAGAACCGACACTACTGTTTAATTTTCTTCCCGCCTGACTCAGGGTTTGGGGGAAAACAGATGGTGGTGGGGAGGAATGTTGAGTGTGGGGAGAGATGTTGGATATTGAGGAGATGTTGAGTGATGGGAGGAGATGTTGAGTGGTGGGGAGGAATGTTGGATGATGGGAGGAGATGTTGAGTGGCAGGGAGATGTTGTGATGGGGAGGAATGTTGGTGGGGAGGGAATGTTGATTGGGGAGGAGATGCTGAGTGGCAGAAATGTTGGATATTGGGGAGAGATGTTGAGTGATGGGGAGAAATGTTGTTTGGGGAGAGATGTTGGTGGCAGGGGAGATGTTTGGTGATGGGAGGAATGTTGGGTGGTGGGGAGGAGATGTTGGATATTGGGGAGATGTTGGTGATGGGGAATGTGGATATTAGGAGATGTTGGTGGCGGGAGGAATGTTGAGTGATGGGGAGAAATGTTGGGTGGTGGGAGAAATGTTGGGTGGTGGGGAGAAATGTTGGATATTGGGGAGAGATGTTGATGGCGGGAGGAGATGTTTGGTGATGGGGAGGAATGTTGAGTATTGGGGAGAAATGTTGGATGATGGGGAGAGATGTTGAGTGATGGGGGAAAATAAACGTGTGGCGAGGAAAATATGCAAGCGGCAAGAAAATACCATGGCAGGAAAATATACAAGTGTCAGGAAAAAAATACACAAGTTTCAGGGAAACGTTGAATGAGGGAAAATACACAAGTGGTGGGGAAAAACTTGAAAGGTGGGGGAAAAAATAGCTACAGACAAGAACCAAGCATTAAGTAATTTATAAGGTATCGGTAATGGACCTTTCCGTAGACGTAACAAAAATCATTTGGTAAAAAGAATTGATACTGAGAGACGGGGAGGAGGAGGTGTGGGAGGGGTAGAGGAGGAGGAGAGGTAGAGAGAGGGGGAGGAGGAGGGAGGTAGAGACGGGAGGAGGGGGAGGAGGGAGAGAGGTAGAGAGAGGAGGAGAGGAGGAGAGGTAGAGAGGGAGGAGGGAGGGAGGAGGGAGGTAGAGGAGAGGAGGGGAGGGAGGAAGAGGGAGAGAGGGAGGGAGGGGGTGGGGAGAGGAGGGGAGGAGGAGGAGGGAGAGAGGGGCTATGACTACTGAAAGCCTACCACACCCACTAACCTACCATCTGGGAGGAGTTACTACACTACGAGTTTGCTGTTCAAGACCTACATTAATCTGTACGTTCACTGTATGTTCCTTTACCTTTCTCTAATGAAGGCTTTTGTTAAACCACCAATGTATGTAATAAGTCATTTATGTCCAATTATATTTTCAGCCTTCGGGCTGCAGAATTTTTCAATAAACCTCAATTATTATTATTATTATTATTATTAACACACACTGGAACTCTCTACATGACTAAATGCAAACTGCTGGAGGTAGTAAATCTTGCTTGACCCACGCTCCTGTCACCAGACCCTTCCCTGCTGCCCTCCCTGCCACCAGATCCTTCCCCTACTACCCTCCCCTACCAAGAGCCCTTCCCTACTGCCTCCCGTCTCAAACCCTTCCCCTGCTGCCCTCCCTGCCACCAGATCCTTCCCTGCTGCCCTCCCTGCCACCAGACCCTTCCCCTACTACCCTCCCTGCCACCAGACCCTTCCCCTCACTGCCCTCCCTGTCACCAAACCCTTCCCCTGCTGCCCTCCCCCACCAGACCCTTCCCATGTTACCCTAGCTGCCGTTAGAAACCAATTTTGTTACCTCCCTGCCACCAGACCCTTCCCCTACTGCCCACCCTGTCACCAAACCCTTCCCCTGCTGCCTCTGCCACCAGACCTTCCCCCTGCTCTCCCTGCTACAGACCCTTCCCATGTTACCCTAGCTGGTTAGAAACCAATTTTGTTACCCTCCCTGCCGCTAGACCTTTCCCTGTTAACTTCCCTGCCACCAGATCCTTCCTGCTACTCTCCCTGTCACCAGACCCTTCCCTGCTGCCCTCCTGTCACCAGACCCTTCCCTGCCTACCCTCCCTGCCACCAGACCCTTTCCCTGCTACCCTCCTGTCACCAGACCCTTCCCTGTTACCCTCCCTGTTACAGACCCTTCCCTGCTACCCTCCCACCAGACCCTTCCCCCTACTACCCTCCCTGTCACCAGACCCTTCCCTGCTACCCTCCCCGTTACCAGACCCTTCCCCTGCTACCCTCCCTGTCACCAGACCCTTCCCATGTTACCCTCCCTGCCGTTAGAAACCAATTTTGTTACCCTCCCTGCCGCTAGACCTTTCCCTGTTAACTTCCCTGCCACCAGACACCTTCCATTTCACTCTCCCTGCCGCCTAGATTGATATTTTTTTTAGATTGCCCAGAGTATGTTTATTGGGCACCCCCTTACATCCTGTGCAAGGTGAAGCGCAAGCGCAGTGCCCAACTGGAAGCATGTTAAGTTCATGCTTGCTTTCGCCACTCCTAGAGAACCAGCCTACCACTGCCACCCCCGTGACCTCCAGCACCACCAGCACCACCACAATAACCTGAGTGACGTGTGACAACTGTGACGTGACCAGCGTGTGACGGCCGTGACGTAACACCTGACAGACTATACACAAACCCATTCAGATCCTGGACAGTTCTCCCCATCCACCAACCACGTAGCTCCGATGTTTTCCTCTCCCTGACCACATAAATAACAACTTTACGTAAAAAATAATAATAATAAAAATATATACAGACGAAAATAATGCCGTTGAGGAAAAAAGAATATCATATATATATATATATTTTATCAAATTGGTGTTTTTATCGAGTAGGGGACCATTTCTATATTAAGGGTGTGTGTGTGTGTGTGTGTGTGTGTGTGTGTGTGTGTGTGTGTGTGTGTGTGTACTGGTGATGGTCTTGTGACTTGTTTATATTGTGTTAAGTTCCCCTAAAACTATCATTTTCTTCTTATTATTATTATTATCATTATTATTATTGTTGTCACTATATTTTATTTTTATTATAATCCTAGTTTCGTGATTATTGTTATTATTATCGTTGTTATTACCATAATTTGCATTACTACTGTTATTATTATTATTATTATCAAATTTACTTTCACTGCTCTTATTATTATTACAACTATCAATTCTACACTCTTACCATCATCATCATCATCATCATCATCACCATCAATCATCATCATCACCACTCATCATCATCATCATCATCATCATCATCATCATTACAAGGAACAAGAGAGACAGCTTCACCTGAACCTCTGAGTGTTTTACCTGTAATTACCTGCCACCTGTATAAAGCCTTCTGATGTGGGTGGAAATTGGCACTCCAACCCCCCCTCACCCAGGTCTTTCCCCCTCACTCAGGTTCTTCCCCTTCACTCAGGTTCTTCCCATACCCAGGTCCTTCCCTCACCCAGGTCATTCCCCCTTCACCCTGGTTCTCCCAAGGCTGTGTGTGTGTGTGTGTGTGTGTGTGTGTGTGTGTGTGTGTGTGTGTGTGGTGTGTGTGTGGTGTCCCCTAGCAGCCCCTCCTCCCCCGCGCCATCAAAAACCAAAGAGAGACGCCATGAACAGCCGTCGCAGCAGCCCCATCAAGAAACAAAAACAATTATCCCATAACAGTAGAGGAGGAGGAGGAGGAGGAGAAAGCGAGCCAGCCATCCTTCCCCCACCCCTTCCTTCCCTCCCTCACTAACTCTAGCAAGCAACAGCAACGATAACAAGAACACGACAGCACGACTCCACGACCCACAAAAGTAATTACCAGACGACAAAAAACCACGACAGCTAAAGCAACGATACAGATTCCACCGCGTCACAACTTGCAATTCTTCTTCGCATCCTCCTACAAAGAATTAAACTCGTAATTGCACGACTAAGAGACGATGAAGACTACAAGAACACGACAGGAATATGCCACGACCTACAATATCTTATCCTTGAGAGTAATTACATAACAAAGGCAACAAAGAGACGACGACAACACGACAGAACGACTCACAATGTTTCTAGCGTCCTTAAAAATGATATTACACGACGGAAAGACAACGGAGACGACAACAACATAACGACAAGAACACGACGATGACGACAATAATCTAAGAACATCATGACCACAAGAACATGATGACAACAACAACAACACGACGACGACAACAACAACAACAACACGACGACAACACGACAACAATGCCCAATCTACATTATTAATCACCAGCTGTCAAGAAAGTCTCCCTCGCGGAAAAACACTGACGCAAAACGATGCTTCTTTCTCCTTCTCTCCAACCCATTAAGTGTCTTGAGCGTTGGTCGCCGAGTGGGTCTCCATGGCCGCCGCTAAGACGCTCTCCGTGTTGTGGAGACCTGTCATGCGTGGAGACTGTAGGGGAGGGTGGGAGGTCTTAAGAATCTCTGTAATTGTTGTGGAGATTCAGGTCCTCAAGCCTTTGTTGTCGTGGGGATTAACTGCTCATGATTCGTTGCATCTCGGAGATTCAAACACAAAAGAGTCTTAAAAGGTTGAGACAATACCTCGTAGAGACTCAGGTAAAAAGAGAGACTTAAGAGACAATATATCGTGAGAGATTGAGAGGTCAAAATTATCAAAACAATGGCAGAGTCTCGTATAAGACCAAGTGTAAGTTGAAAAAGAAAATAATTCAGAAACAAAGTGAACAACAACAATACTGACAGCTTTTAAGTGCGGACATCTTTTGAGTGCTGACATCTTTCGAGTGCGGACATCTTTTGAGTTGCACATCTTTTGAGTGCTGACATCTTTCGAGTGCTGACATCTTTTGAGTGCTGACATCTTTCGAGTGCTGACTGACATCTTTTGAGTGCTGACATCTTTCGAGTGCGGACATCTTTTGAGTGCTGACATCTTTTGAGTGCTGACATCTTTTAAGTGCTGATATCTTTCGAATACTGTACATTTATCTGAATAAATTTATCATATAACAAGAAGAGTAATGGCGCCACACATTACATTTTTATGGAGTTCACTCAGTGGTCTAAATCGCTGATGGTTCCAAATCATACGCTGAACGAAACCACAACAGGATGTTTCGGTTCTTGAGTTTCGAACGGGAGGTTAGACAGATACTAATGGCTTGTAGAGTTGCTCGAAAATACGCAAGATGTGAACCTCGGATTTGGATTCGACGGTTCTTAGGTCCAAACGGGAGGGAACTGAACGCAACATGAAACTGGTGAAAAAAAAAACAACGAACTGTTCGAATATACAACAAACACAAGACCAACTAAAGTGATTCGGTTTTGGGTTTCGAAACGACACAACGGACAAGCGGTCCCGAAAATAAATCAATTTGTCAAATATACAATATTGCAAACCACACTTGGGGGATTCGAGTCAGAGCTTCGAACAAAATGTCAAACTGGTGACGAAAATAAACCAAATGTTCGAATAATACAGAAGACACAAGGCTCCGACTGACAGGGAAAGGGGGGGGTTCGCTCGGATTCAAAGGGGGTGGTTCGCCTCGGGTTCAAAAGGAAGTGGTTAAATTCAGAGGTTCGAAAGAAGTGGTAGTAGATGTGTGGGTGGGAAAGTGGGCGGCGGCAGGTGTGGGTGGGACAGTGGGCGGGGCAAGTGTGTGAGTGGGACAGTGGGCGGGAGCAAGTGTGTGGGTGGGACAGTGCGGGGCAGGTGTGTGGGTGGGACAGTGGCGGAGCAGGTGTGTGGGTGGGACAGTGGGCGGGAGCAGGTGTGGGTGGGACAGTGGGCGGGAGCAGGTGTGTGTGGGTGGACAGTGGGGCAGGAGTGTGGGTGGGACAGTGGACGGATAGGTGTCGATGAAACAGTGAGGGGGAAGGGGGGCATGTGTGAATGAGACAGTGGGCAGGCGGGGCAGGTGTGTGGGTGGGACAGTAGGCGGGAGATACGTGATCCATTGGGAATTCACAAGATAAAAGGTCAAACACAGACAGAGAGCTTATAGTGTTCCTTCTTCCTTCCTTCCCACCTTCTCCTTTTCCTCCCCTTCCTCTTCCTTTTTCCTACCTCTCTCCTTCTCTTCTCCTCCTCCCTCCTCCTTCCTTCCTTCCCTCCTCTTCCTTCCTCACTCTTTTCCTTCACTCTTCTCCTCCCCTCTTTACATTCTTCCTCCCTATATCCATCCATCCCCCCTCCACACACACACACACGGACATCATGGTTGCAATTATATACTTATTCTTTCTTCTGTCTATCTGTCTGTCCATCTGTCTGTCTGTCTGTCTGTCTTAAACTGTTTCTTTCTTTTCTTTTTTCGGTTTTGGTTCATATAATACGATAAACGCTCCTTTGAAACTTGGAACTTAAGATCTTTTGAGAATCTGGAGGAAGTCTTACGAATAATTGTAGTCCCCAAGACCCAGCCCCTCAACCCTCCCAGCGTCATTGGCTACAGAAAAGACCCCCAGTCAGGAACACTCTTTGTAAAATGATGTCAGTAGTGGTCTAGTGTGTGTGTCTGGCTCTGTCCCAGTGGTTGGCCTGACGGGGTGGAGGTGAGGGGGTGGTAGGGGGAGGGAGGTGAGGGAGGGTGTAGATGTGAATAAGGGAGTTGGGGATCGGAAGGGATGAGGGAAGGAAGGGAGAAGGAGGAGAGGGAGTGAGGTGTGTGTGTGTGGTGGTGAGGGAAGGGAGTGAGAGCGAGGTGAGGTAGAGGGGTGTGGAGGTGGTGAGGGAGTTGAGGGAGTGAGGTGAAGGAGAGTGAGGGGTGAGGGGGAAGGGAGGGAGGAGAGGGAGGCAGGGAGGTGAGGGAAGGAGGTGGGAGGCAGTGAGGGAAGGGAGGGAGGTGAGGGAGGGGAGAGAGGAGCAGGGAGGTGAAGGAAGGAGCTGTGGAGGTAGTGAGGTGAGGGAAGGGAGGGAGGTGAGGGAGGTTCAGGTGAAACGCTTCATAAACAAACTGAGGAAAACTTGTAAACGTATGATCCGTAAACGTCTTATTGGGCGACTCTTCTCCCCCAAGGCAGTCTGGTGGTGGAGGTGGCGGGTGGTGGTGGTGGTGTAGCGGGTGGTGTGGTGGTGTAGCGGGTGGTGGTGGCGGTGTATTTGAATTCTTGCAGCAGACAGCGGCTAGTTCATTGTGCACCCCATACTCATTTTGTGGGCGGTAGTGCTAAAGGATTACATAATAGAGGTCATAAAGGGTGTGTATAACAGTCCCCAGTGGTCAGGATATTGTGGCATATAATGTTACACAGTATTTTCAGTACATTGTTTGTTTAGTTCTGTACATAGTAATTGACTTAAGTTACTCGGTGCAATAAGTGGATACAGTGGATACCATCTGCCTTGCCACCCGAGATAAATTGTGCTTGGAACTGTCCCCAACGTTCTTATTTCTGACAGTCTAGATTCTAGATCATCAGAAAATAGAACCTTTGACTCTAGGACATAGTGTTGGAGTGTGTGTAATATATAGGTTGTTAATATACTTGAAGGAGAAACTGTCAGAGGTACTTATATCCTAACGCAGTGTGTCCTTCAACCTGATGTCAACAAAACTAAATGTAAAGTGTATAACATATTGGAGGGAGGGTGGGGTGGACGGAGGTGGATGTGTTGGTCTGTTGGGAGAGGAAGGAGAAGGTGGTGGGGGAAGGAGGAGGTGGGGAAGGAGGAGGTGGTGGGAAGGAAGAGGTGGTGGGGAAGGAGGAGGTGGTGGGGAAGGAGGAGGTGGTGGGGAAGGAAAAGGCAGAGATAAAAACGTGTGACAAACATAACAGTGAAAGTTGAGAAAGTAACATAATACAGAGAATAAAGTGTGTGTGTGTGTGTGTGTGCGTGCGTGTGTGTGTGTGTGTGTGGGCGCGTGTCTAGGCTTGTATACGAAGGAGGGGGTAAAGCATGCGTGCGTGTGTCCAGCAGTGCGTGTCAGTGCGTGTCTGTGCCCATGCATGTACGTGTACACAGGGAGGACATTTAATTGCGTGATTCGTTCGTGTGCATAGTGTACCAGTATTGACAAGTCTACAATCCATAGAGGGCTGACAAAAACTAGACTCTCTCGTGACAGACAGACAGACATGATGATTGCTATATGCCACTCCACCTCCTCCAAACCCTCCCCTTCCCCCCTCTCTACAGAAATGGCTCTCAGACGGTGAAATCCCCTACAATGCCTCACCATCACCATCCCACAACCACCAACAACCACCACTACAACCACCAACAACAACCACCACAACACTTTTAAAATGAACTTTACACAACCACCATACCATCACCACCACAATCCCTACAGCATTACATTTCAATAGTCCCCCCCCCACTCACTTGTACCATTACCATCACCCCTCCTTCCCCACACTATCAGAACACCCCTCCTCTTCCCACACAACATCCACACCACAACCTCCAAACACCACCCCCACACCATCACAGCACCCCCTAACCCCCCACACCAACACCTCCTCCTCCACCCACAGGTCAGGGCCAGCCTCGGCCGACCCGCCCCCATAACTCACCGCCACCACCAAGTTTGGATTCATGTGATATTGGAAAGTAATTTTACCAAACGAAAACTCAGGCTTACTGGAGGTCGGGCGCTTGACTAAGTGGGCAGGTCCGGTGACGGGGGTGTCAGGGGTTGGGGGAAGACATTCTTAGGGGGAGGAGATTCTCAGGGGAGGAGATTCTCAGGGGAGGAGATTATCATGGGGAGGACATTATCAGGAGGGAGGACATTATCAGGGGAGGATATTATCAAGGGAGGACATTATCAGGAGGAGGACATTATCAGGATGGAGATTATCAGGGGAGGATAGATATTATGGGGAGGACATCCTATGTTTGTGTTATAAAGTGAGTCAGTTGTGTTACTATATTTCCACCTTAAAAAGGAATTCATTGTAAGAGATTCTAAGAACTGATCTTTGTATCGTAAGTTTAAGTGAATCATTTCTACTTAAGGAAAAACTCCCCGCACGAGCCTTTCTGATACCGGGGACCTGATGTATAGTCAACCATCTGTTTATAACGATTCCATAAAGCTTTTATAACATATTACGTACACCTGGCGTCATGCAAATGAGGTAGGATATTACCCCTTTAAGCTCGTAACTGATCGATCGCTCTCATACTCACAAATTCATAAACTTAATTAATGAAAAGGAAACTCTCAATACCTCTATTGCATACTGAACTCGATACGTTAATGCTAGTTAAGTCTTGTCGTGAATTATCGCCTCCTAACTTAACACACAACCCTAGGCCATGAAATATTAAAATGAATATTAACATTTGGTACAACTGAACCAACCACTCGGCCGCCCACCGAACCGAAACGAACCGAATTGTGTGTTAGTTGTTAGGTTGTTAATGATGATGATTATTAGGTTAAGTTTTGGGTAAGTCATACTTGTTAAGATTAGTTGACATAAGGTTAGGTTAGATTAAATTAGGTCAAGTTAGGTCAGGTCAGGTTAGGTTAGGTTAGGTTAGGTTAGGTTAGGCTCTCTCTCATACGCCTCTACCCACCCCCCTCAACCCCGACCACCATACATGATCTATCTAAAGAAGAACAGGTCAATTTTTCACTCACTCTCCTCTACTCTACGGACCTAATCTCTCTCTCTCTCTCTCTCTCTCTCTCTCTCTCTCTCTCTCTCTCTCTCTCGACCTACCCCACCTCCTCCTCCCTCCCCCCACCACGATCTATCTGGAGAGAAGAGTTAATCAATTTTGGTCAACCTGCTGTTCGACGACACCTCCATCACCGGCCGATATATGACACAGGTTCTGGGGGTTCCTCCTCCACCCTTTGACTCTGGGGGCGGGGGTGTTGACCTCCTCCTCCTCCTCCTCCACCACCACCCTGATTCCTGAGGGGGTGTAGTCTCTCCTCCACCCTCAGATTCCTGGGTGGGGGTGTGACATCCTCTCCTCCTCCTCCTCCACCCTCTGATTCTGAGACCTTCCTCCTCCTCCTCCACCACCACCTCTGATTCTGAGGGTGATCCTCCTCCTCCTCCTCCTCCTCCTCCTCCTCCTCCTCCACCCTCTGATTCCTGAGTGTTGACCTCCTCCTCCCTCCCCACCACCCTCTGATTCCTGAGGGGGTTATCTCCTCCTCCACCCTCAGATTCCTGGGGTGGGGTGTTGACATCCTCCTCCTCCTCCTCCTCCTCCTCCTCCTCCTCCTCCACCACCACCCTCTGATTCCTGGGTGGGGTGGGGGTGTTGACTCTTCCTCCTCCACCTCAGATTCCTTGGGTTGGGGTGTTCTGACCTCCTCCTCCGCTGTGACTCCGTGACGTAATGATTTATAAAAGGCAATTGACGTCTTTTTTTATATTGGTACGTAAAGAATGCATCAGTAGTTTCCTGTATAATTATTGTTATTATTAATATTATTATTATTATTATTATTATTAGGAGTAAATGAATGTCTTCCTTGTATGTAGGTAAGAGAGAAAACACACACACACACACACACACACACAATGCTCTCCACGCTCTCACTAGGTATTAGTTAATGGCAGCAGGTTGACTCTTTTTTAAACAACATATTAAACTACTAACGAAACAGGAGACTTTGAGAGAAGTGACTAGTCAAACGGGCCCCAGTCCTAAAGGGCCCCAGTCCTGACAAGTCTAACGCCCGAACAGGTTCTAATTTTAATAGTTAGCGTAGGGTTAGGTTGGGTTGGGTTGGGTTGGGTTGTAGGTTGTTGGGTTGGTTGGGTTAGGTTGGGCCCATTAGGACGTGAGCTCATTTAACCTGCAACCTGGAGGCGGTGTAAGTCAGTGTTAATTATCACTAAGGGCCATCTGGGCTGCCTTTTCCCCTAAGGGTTCATGGAGAGAGGGCCAGAGGGGCCACGAGGGAGGGGGAGGGTCAGTGGTTGGGGAATATGAGGGGTCAGGGTGTGTAATGGTCAAAAGAAGAGAGAGACAGAGAGGAGTCCTACGGTAGATTCAAGAGACAGGTCAGGACGCGCGATCATTACCATCCTAATATATGATCCGTCCTTCCTGTCCGCCTCCCCCTCACTCACTAGCTTCTCTCCCTCACTCCCGGCTTCTTTCCTCACTCACTGGCTTCTTCCCTCACTCACTGGCTTCTCTCCCCTCACTCACTGGCTTCTCTTCCCTCACTCACTGGCTTCTCTCCCTCACTCCCTGGCTCTTTCCCTCACTCACTGGCTTCTCTCCCTCATTCCTGGCTTCTCTCCCCACTACCAGCTTCTCTCCCCTCACTCCCTGGCTTCTTCCCTCATCCCTGGCTTCTCTCCCCTCATTCCTGGCTTCTCCCTCACTCACTAGCTTCTCTCCCCTCACTCACTGGCTTCTCTTCCCTCACTCACTGACTTCTCTTCCCTCACTCACTGGCTTCTTTCCCTCATTCCTGGCTTCTTTCCCTCATTCCTGGCTTCTCTCCCCTCTTCCTTGGCTTCTCTCCCCTCACTCACTGGCTTCTTCCCTCACTCACTGGCTTCTCCCCTCATTCCTGCTTCTCTCCCCTCATTCTGGCTTCTCTCCCCTCATTCCTGGCTTCTCTCCCTCACTCACCGGCTTCTCTCCCCTCACCTCTGCTTCTCCCTCACTCACTGGCTTCTCTCCCTCACTCACTGGCTTCCCCTCACTCCTGGCCTTTCTCCCCCCTCATTCCCGGGTTCTCCCTCATTCCCGCTTCTCCCTCACTCCCTGGCTTCTCCCCTCACTCCTTGGCTGGCTTGGGCCCGTAAACTACCTACCCCAATTATCAGAGAGACTACAACATCCGCCCGTCGTCTCTCTCTCTCTCTCTCTCTCTCTCTCTCTCTCTCTCTCTCACACGGAGAAGGTTTTGGCCTCGTGTTAAGTGTGTTGTTGCAGGAGACCATCTGAGTGTCTTATGGTAAGTTTAATGCCCACACGACGCCCTCACCTGTGACTCTACAATGTACCTACTTCACCCGACACACTCAAGATATGGATAGACTTGGAGTGTGGGAGTGTCTACAGTTCTTAGATAATATACAGCCCCAGTGTGATAAAGTGTGTGTGTGTGTGTGTGTGTGCTCAGTTGTTTGAGTCATTACTACAGATACGACCCACAAAAGTCACACCACACTTGAGTCACCACCACCTACTCCTGGTGGGAGAGGAAGTGAACACAGACGAAGCAGGTGTACACGAGCCGTTCTTAAGAAGGTTCTCTGGTGGTAATTCGAATAAACTATAAAATATCTTACTGAAGTTGATTCGATTCGAGGATCATATATTTCTTTAAATGATTCGAACTGAGGATTTTTTTATTTATTCTGGTTGTGATTCGAACTAAGAATATGAATCTTAAACTGTGATTCGAACTGGGAATTTCATTATATATTCTGGTTGTGATTCGAACTAAAAGTATGAATCTTTAACAGTGATTCGAACTGAAGTTATATTCCTTTAACTGTGATTCGAGACTGACGATGTTGTGTTCATTTTAGTATGATTCGAAGCCGTGGATAACGTCTAATTAAACTCGTGATTCGAACAGGATTGAACACATTGTCTTTAGTGTTTCGAACCAGTGATACAAATATTCACATCCTAAATGAACTGAAAAACGCAACTGCCTTTATTCTCTGTTTACAATAGTTGGGATCTGTTTACATGTTTACGTACCTGTTTACCCTTTTACCTGATTGTTTACTTAATTACTTTTTATATATTTACCTGTATGCTTAACTATTTATTTGTTTACGTGTTTGTTTACATAGTTACTTGTTTGTTTATCTGTTTACCTGAGAGGGATTTAAGGATTTTGAGAAACGAGTTCCATTTAATGTGAGACGAGCTGACAAAAATTGGTTCCCGAGTTGAGGACCTTTAAGTGAGACTCAATACCTCGTCCTCCAACCCCTCGAGTATTATTGTGCACTCTCTCTCTCCCTCTCTCCTGCCTTCTTTCCCGGCTTCTTTCACTGTCCCTTTAAAAAGTTATATTCTCTTCGTCACTTTCCTTTTAAAACTTTCACTTTTTTGTCTAGATTGCCTCTCCCTTTCACTCTTCCTTACTATACCTCACTACTCCCTCTCCCACTCACTACTCTCCGTTACTCACTCACTCCTTCACTCACTACTCTCCCGTTACTCACTACTCCCTCCTCACTCACCACTCAATAAGCCTCACCACCACCCAGGCTCCTCTCCCTCACTGCAGGTCCTAAGAAGCTCTACCATCTCCCCTCTAAGTCGCCAAGAGATACTTTCCCCACCACATGTTATTTACCCTCTCATCAGCTTCTTCACCTCACCTTTCTCTAAATCTCTTCTGTATCCCCATTTATTTTTTACCTACCATATCCGTTCTTCTTTATCGTTCCTCCCATCTTTCCCTGTCCTCCTCTACATCACCCTTCCTTCCTTCCTTCATTCTTCCATCTTCTTTCTCCCCACCACTCAACAGCTGGTCCCCACGACCTCTCCAGCAAGTGAGAGTCAGCCGGTCCACTGATCCCTCTCCTCTCCTCCGTCTTACTAAATATTCTACCTATTCTCACCTCCCCTCCCTCTCATTAAAGCTTCTACCTCTACCTCTCCTCCTCCTCCTCTCCTCACTAAAATCCTTACCCTTCCTTTCCCTCCTCTCTTTCACTAAAATTCTACCTGTCTCTCCTCTCACTATAAACTTCACATTTCCTCTTTTTCTTTCCCTTCCTCCTCTCAAACCATAGAACTCTCCTTCCTTTCCTCCTCCCTCCCTCTCACACATAAGTACTCCTTACTCCCTCACACTAGACAACTCTCTCTCTCTCTCACTAAACACTGACTCATCCATCATTATTCAGTGTTGCTTCACACACTTCACTTCTGGCCCGAGTCTCAAGGATTCGAATCCGGGTTCATGTCTCGTGTTGATGTTTTTTGGATCGGCTGACACACCATTACACGTGGGTCTGTAAACCTTCAGTAGGTAAAATACAAATAAATAAACAAGTAAATAATTACCGGTAAATAAGCTAATAATAATGCACGACAGATATTATATAAATCTCTTAATTGCAAAGAAAAAATTTAATTTGTCCGTAAATTTGTAAAAAAAAATTATATATATATATATATATATATATATATATATATATATATATATATATATATATATATATATATATATATATATATATATATATATATATATATACATATATTCGATAAATCACACCAGGACAGTCCTTAAAGATGGTTGGCCTAAACCTGGTGTTTCTTGCTTCTCCATGGACAGTTCTATGTTGATGCTCCAGAGGAACTGCAAACTGTACATACTTGCTGCTAATGGCAAAACCAAAAATGTGGTCTACCTTAATGCACTACAGTACAATGTGGAGCTCCCGGTGGGCAGTGATCCTGCTAGTATATATAGTATATATATATGTATATATATATATATATATATATATATATATATATATATATATATATATATATATATATATATATATATATATATATCAAGGAAATTAGTGACATTGGGGACAAGAGAGAAGCACTTTCATCATTGGGGGTAGTTTATTTTTTCTCTCTCTCCTCTCTCTCTCTCTCACGCTCACGGGCACATTTATCACACTCGCCAATTACATGTCAATTTAAGGGGCGTTAAAATACCAGGTGGACCAATTTTAACATATTTTACAACTCTCTCGGTATGCTGTCCACACTCTTTATTCACCACTCTGTCATTCCTCCTTTTATTCATCATTATTTATTCATCACTTGGCTATTATTACGTTTATTCCTTGTTGTGTTGTTTATCGTTTATTCCTAACCGGTTCTTCTTCTGTCCCTTGTTATTACGTCATTTATTCCGTATTTTGTTTTTTTTACTTATTCTATTGCTACAATTTGTATTTCTTCCTACGTCATCTCTTTACTCTTCCTCGTTCCCTCATCTCTCCATCATTTATTTTCCCTTATGTCAATCCCTCCCATCAGCGTTATCTTAAGGTGTCTCTTCCTTCCTTTATCCACATCTTGCAATTCTACCATCTTCACAGGCGCCATGTCATAGTGACGTCATGTAATGTTATGGTGTGACGTCACGTGCAATAGACCAATCACAGCGATTCGCGGGAATACAATGGCTCGTGTTCATTGGTCGACAGCTCACAAGGTAAACACACAGTTCTTCCTTACCTGTCGACACCTTCTAACACGATTTAAACAGGTATTTCGTTCATTAATTTATTCATCGTGTCTAAAACAGGTTTCCTCTTGTTTATCGACGTGTTTATTAAGTCTAAATTTATCGTGGTGTTTTATCGACCGCGTCTACTATGGGTAAACCGATGGACCTTGTGGTATCTTTCGTGCTAGGGGGGGAGGTGGTGAGGAGAGGGTGGTGAGGGAGGTGGTGAGGAGGTGGTGAGAGGGGTGAGGGGAGGTGGTGAGGGGAGGGGGTGGGTGAGGGAGGGGTGGTGAGGGGGGAGGGGGTGGAGGGAGGGGTGGTAGGGAGGGGGGTGAGGGAGGGGATGGTGGGGGAAGGTGGTGAGGGGACGGGAGGAGGGGAGGGTGGTGAGGGGAGGTGGTGAGGGAAGGTGGGTGAGGGAGAGGTAGGAGGACGGGGTGTGAGGGGAAGGTGGTGAGGAGGAGGAAAAGAAGAGGAACAATTAAGGGGAGAAGGAAAATAAGAAGATAATAAGGAGAATTAAGAGGAGCAGGAAGGTGTCATGTGGTGTGTGTCACAACCGCTTGAGGTCCTGGTGATACCTTATCTCTCCGCAGCCCCTCTCACCTCTCCCTTCCCCCTCTCACTCACGGTTATCTCTCCCTCTCACTTAAATATTTCTTACTCACACATCTCCTTCTCAATCTCTTTCTCGTCTCTTTCTCCTCACTTTTCTCATCTCCAAAACCTTCCTCTCCCTTTCACCATTTGTATTTCTCTCCTCTCCCATTCATCTCCCACTCTCTACCCCCCATCATCCTTATATTCATCGTCCACTCATATTTCCCTCTCATCCCCCTCTCACCCAACCTCCATATCCCCACTCACCTCCAAGCAGTCACACACCAACCCACACTCCACCCTTTACACATCACTACAACACCTCCAATAACACTTACACCTCCAAGACAACTACACTACTAGATTCCTCCACCTATAGCCATCACTACACCCTGAAGTACACTCTAGTGAACTTTCATTCCCATCTACCACTACACCCATTATATTAGAGCTTCCCTAGCATCTACCGCTACACCTCATGAGGTAGTGTATCACATCCAGGCGACAAACACAACATTTACTACACCCTGTAAACCCTCCACCAGTGTGTCATACCCAGGCGACACACTCCCCTACCACCCACCCACTACACCCTAGCCATCAACACCCCCGGCGACAGACAACACTACCTACAACGTCAAGTGTGTCTCTTTCTCTCGTCGCGTTTTTACTCCTCCGTGTTCCCCGAAGGTCTAGTTGGCATTCTCTCTCCCATAATTGACGTCATATTTTTATGTGGTCGTCACACTACATCACGTCAAACTGGGAGTCCTTGACGTTTTGTGTGTCACTCCCGGCACGACAAGCAGCTACCCGGCACGTCAACTTACCTATACCTAACCTCACTCCCTCACCATTTCGTACGAAGGCTTTTGTTTACATTGTGTCGTCTATGTGATATCGTACTTCCGCATGACTCACAATTTACCCCGTGCGTTCTGGCTATTTCCGGCTATTTATGCTATTCTTTTCTAGTTATCCACCGTCGAAGATTATCCTTTTTTAGTCTGATTTATCATGTTTGTAGTTATCCCTCGCACTATGTCAGATAAAAGACTAAAAGAAACTTATACCGTTGCCCAATCAGAATGCATCTAACACTGACCAATCACAACTATAGTATCTTTCCAATGTACAGACACTCTACTCCCCTCTTTCAAAATTTGGCACTTCCGCTATCAGACACTGGCACCCTGTCTTCCTCCGTTTGTTTGATCCTTTCTCTCGTCACCTCAAAATCTGACACCTTCACCCCAACAGTGCCATTACCCTCTACACTAATTGGCACTCTGTCTCCAAAAAACAGTGTTCTTCATCCCTCCTACAATGGGAGACTTATCTCACCAAGTGGTACCCTTCTCACCAGTGGCACCCTACACTTCAAAAGATGGCACACTTATCCCTCTTCCCAAAACAGTGTGTCTCAGGCTTCCCTAAGTGATATTCTCCTAAAGTGAACTCCTTTAAATCAGTACTCTCTCCCGCGTAAAGTGGCACTTCTCCATTACAGTTACACCCTCCCTAAAGTGGAAGGCACCCTTAAAGTGGCATTCTCCCCCAATGTGACCCCACTAACGTGACACCCTGCCCCTAAGGTGACACCCCACCCTAAAGTGGCACCCACCCCAAAGTGGCACCTCCCTAAAGTGACACCCACCGCCTAAGGTGGCACCCACCCCCAAAGTGGCACTCTCCCAAGTGACACCCACCCCTAAAGTGGCACCCACCCCAAAGTGACACCCACCCCAGTGGCACCTCCCCTGTGGCACCCACCCCTGAAGTGACACCCACCCCTTAAAGTGGCACCTCCCCAAAGTGACACCTCCCCAAGTGACACCCACCCCTAAAGTGGTACCTCCCCAAAGAGGCAGCCACCCAACGAAATGGCACCGTGCCCTGGCCAGTTGTTCACCGCGTGGCTGCAGGCGCCCGTCACCAGCTCCTACATCACCAGCGGCGCCACTAATCTCTACACAAACACCAATATCACTTGGCGTCACCCGCCCTTGAGGGAGAGGGGGACCTAGGTGAGGTATGGGAGAAATAGGGAGAGGGAGAGGGGGCCCTAGGTGAGGTAAGGAGAAATAGGGAGAGGAGGGATGGAGTTCGCTCTAGGTGAGGTGTGAGAGAAATAAAGAGAAGAAAGAGGAGAAAAGGTGTGGTGAGACATAAATAAGGTGAGAAGAGGAGGGAGAGGGAGGCTATGTGGTGAGAGATGGAGAGATAGAAAATGGAAGGAATTATGGAAGAAGGAGGATAATAATCATGATGGAATAGGAAACCCGAAGATTAGATTGAAAAGAACGACAGAAAACGATTGGAGAAGCATTAAGATATGAAGGGAGAGGCGAGTAAGAGAAGCAAACTTAACAAAACAACAAAACAATAAAAAAACAATAAAAACAAAACAATAAAACAACAAAACAATAAAACAAAACAAAACAATAAAACAAAAACAAAACAATAAAAACAAAACAAAACAATAAAACAAAACAAAACAATAAAACAAAAACAACAATAAAAACAAAACAATAAAACAAAACAAAACAATAAAACAAAACAAAACAATAAAACAAACAAAACAATAAAACAAAACAAACAATAAAAACAAAAACAAAACAAAAAAACAATAAAAACAATAAAACAAAAACAAAACAATAAAACACAAACAAAACAATAAAAAAATATAAAAACAATCTCCGTCTCCGATAGCTAAAAAAAATATACATACGAAAAACAAAAACAAACATCAAACACCGTACCATTGTTGCTTTGAAACTTGTGTTTAAATGGCAATGGAAATGTCACCTATTCAAAGTTTCGAAACCTCGTGTGTGTGTGTGTGTGTGTGTGCGTGATTCTGTCTGTCTGTCTGTCTGTCTGTCTGTCGTGGGGGGTAGGGGTCTGTTTAAGTTACTCTACATCACAATTTATAACACAAACGTCCCTTTCGCGACTTTAGAAACCTGATAGAGAGAGGGATACTAACACCTTGTTGTGATTTGTTAATTTAATGTCAGGGTTGTTTTGTTTGTTGTTGTTGTTGTTGTTGTTATTATTAGTAGTAGTGTTCATCTCGTGATCCTAGAGAGAGAGAGAGAGAGAGAGAGAGAGAGAGAGAGAGAGAGAGGAGAGAGAGAGTGTGTGTGTGTGTTGGTTAAGGACCACTCATTTAACACTTTCCCTCTCAAGTGTGTTCTCAAGTACCCGACGTCGTACTGGTCACACTATTCCTTCACACCCCACTCACTCTCACGCATCCCCACTTATTCCACTCATTTCTATATATTAATTCCCTCTCTTTACTCCTGTTCATTTATCATCATTCGCCACTCCAATTCCAATCATTTCCTCCCCTACTCACTCCCACTCCACCACCCACTCACTCGAAGTGCAACACTCATTCTCACTCCATCACCCACTCCACCACCAGCTCCACCTGCCCTCTCTCTCCCACTCCACTACCCACTCACTGGCAGGACCAAACATTTATTAAGTATAATTATCTCAGTTCTTTCAGACCTTTAAGAAAATTAATTATGAGAGTTAACAAAAAATTAATTAATCTGTTTTCCATTTATGTGACGAATTTGTGTAGAATTTATTTAACTAATTCATGTAACGACTTTTCCTTTAAAATGACGGACGGACGGATGGACGGACGGATGGACGGGACGGACGGACGGATTACGACGGATGGGCGGACAGGCAAACGGACAAACGAAGAGACATACTGACAAAACTAACTGTCACAGGTGATTGTTATATGCACCTCCTCCACCATTTGATAGTTTATTATTATATATTATTATTATTATTATTATTATTATTATTTAATACCCCAAACCATTCACCACACCCCCCGTCTTTTACTTAGAGGGGAGGTGGGGCATGGGGCAGGGGGCAGGGGCGGCAAGGGGGGGCAGGGGATGGCGGCAGGGGGAGGAGTTTTTGAAAATAAGTGTGGCTACAGAATTACTGAACCAATCTTGTACAAATCCTTTGTGGGCGTGGGGGCGGAGATATGGATGGGGCGTGGAGGAGAGTGCTGGCGTGGAAGGGGGGCGTGGGGTGAGGCTTGGGAGGGGCGTTGGGTGAGGCGTGGGAGTCTCTGGAGAGTAATTTATTTAGGCCAGATGCTTGTCTCGAGTCTTAAGTCCTTGAACCAGAGACTTAAGAGAAGAGAGAGAGAGAGAGAGAGAGAGAGAGAGAAAGAGAGAGAGAGAGAGAGAGAGAGACATTCAATCCGATGTAAAGAAGGAAGAGGAAGAAAGCGATAAAGAGTTGGAAGAAAATCAACAAAAGAGCAGGAGGAGGAGGAGGAGAGGAGGACTAGGTAGAAGTAAATAAATAAGAAGAGGGCGAAGAAGAAAGAAGAAGAAGAAGAAGAGGAAGGAGGAAGAGGTGGAGAACAAGGTCCAGAAAAATATTGATTCTGGCTGGTATACAAAAGCACATCAGTCCGCTCGTCACTCCAGTTATCAGCAACAGCATCTGACGTCTGGTGTGAGAGGTGAGGGGTAGAGAAGGGGAGGGCAGGTAGGGAGAGGTGAGGGAGAGAAGGGGAGGGAGGTGGGGAGGGTGAGGGGGGAGAGAAGGGGAGGAAGGGTGGGGAGAGGTGGGGGAGGGGGAAGGTGGGGAGAGGTGAGGGAGAGAAGGGGAGGGAGGGTAGGGAGAGGTGGGGAGAGAAGGGGAGGGAAGGGGAGTAGGGAGAGGTGAGGGGGAGAGAAGGGGGAGGGAAGGTAGGGGAGAGGTGAGGGGAGAGAAGGGGAGGGGAAGGTGGGGGAGGGTGAGGGAGAAAGGGAGGGGGAGAGGTGGGGGAGAGGGGAGGGAGGGTAGGGAGAGGTGAGGGGAGAGAAGGGGAGGAAGGGTAGGGAGGGTGAGGGAGAGAAGGGGGAGGAAGGTAGGGAGAGGTGGGGAGAGAAGGGGAGGGAAGGTAGGGAGAGGTGAGGGAGAGAAGGGGAGGAAGGGGAGGGAGAGGTGGGGGGAGAGAAAGGGGAGGGAAGGTGGGGAGGTGAGGGAGAGAAGGGGAGGGAAGGTAGGGAGGGTGAGGGGGGAGAGAAGGGGAGGGAAGGTAGGGAGGGTGAGGGGAGAGAAGGGGAGGGAAGGTAGGGAGAGGTGGGGGAGAGAAGGGGAGGGAGGGAGGTGAGGAGAGGTGGGGAGAGAAAGGGGAGGGAAGGTAGGGAGAGGGTGAGGGAGAAGGGAGGAAGGGGTAGGGAGGTGGGGGAGAGAAGGGAGGGAAGGTAGGGAGGGGTGAGGGGAGAGAAGGGGAGGGAAGGTAGGGGAGGGTGAGGGGGAGAGAGGGGGAGGGAAGGTAGGGGAGGGTGAGGGGGAGAGAAGGGAGGGAAGGTAGGAAACTGAGGGAGAGGTGAGGGAGAAGGGGGAGGGATGCGGAGGGAAGGAAGGAGGGAAGGGAGGGGTGAAGGAAGACGTGAGGGGAGGGATGGGAAGGAAAGTAGGGAGGTGAAGGGGAGAGTGAGGGTGGGAATGGGGAAAGGAGGTGAAAGGTGGGAAGAATGGGGAAAAAAGGTAGGGTTGGGAAGAGGAGAGGTAGAAGGAGAGAGATGGGTGGGGGATAGAGGAGAGGGAGAAGGAGAGGTGAGGGAATGAAGGAGTAGAAATTAAGGTAAATGGGAAGAGTCAGAAGGGAAAGGGAGAGGATGGGTAGAACTGGAAGTGAAAAGAGGTGGGAGGAAGGAAAAGAAGAGGAAGAGAAAGAAAAAAGGAGGAGGAGAAGGAAAGAGGAATAAGAAGACCTCCTCGGCTAACAAGAAGGATTTAGAAGGTGCAGCGTCGTCACTGGAGTAGGTTGGTAGGGGAGGAGGAGGAGGAGGAGGAGGAGGAGGAGGAGGAGGAGGAAAAAAAGAAGGAGGAGGAGGAGAAGAAAGAAAGGAGGAGGAGGAGGAGGAGGAGGAGGAGAAGAGGAGGAAGGAAGGAGGAGGAGGAAGGGAGAAGGAGGAGGAGGAAGAGGAGGAGTAAGGAGGAGGAGGAAGAGGAGGAGGAAGAGGAGGAGGAGAGGAGGAGGAGGAGGAGGAGGAGGAGGAGGAAGAAAAAAGAAAGAGGGAGGAGGAGGAAGAAAAAGGAGGAGGAGGAAGAGGAGGAGGAGGAAGAAGGAGGAAGAGAAGGAGGAGGAGGAAGAGGAGGAAGAGGAGGAAGAAAAAGGGAGGAGGAGGGAGAAGAAGAAGAAGAGGAGGTGGAGGAGGAGGAAGAAAAGGAGAGGAGGATTCTCAACACACGTACATCAAAATATTCTCTTAACTTGAGCTTATAGAAAGAACCTAACCTAACCTAACCTAGCATTTAGAAGACTAGGGACCACCAAGACGCAGCCTAATGAACCCTAAGAGTTGCATATGGCGTCAGAATGGTACTGTAACTCGACCTTAAAAGGTTTGTCTTATCTCACGTTCATTGGTGGAAAAGAAAACAATTCATTAGATTTTATGGAAGAGAAACGACTAGATAAAAAAATAACAAATAAATAACAGAATAAAAAATAACTTATGAATCGTACTCAGAAAATCTCATCAGAAAACAAGAGAGAAAATTACAGGGTGTCTCAAAAAAATGTATACATACTACTTTATATATTTTCATGGTGATCAGGTGAACTTGTGCATTGCATTATTCATAGGTGAGGCAGTCTGGATACATTTTTTTGAGACACCTTTATTATGTTTACGAATCTCTCATCCCTATAACTTAATATATATCACTCTCTCTCTATCCTCTCATAATCTCTCTCTTCTCTCTCTCTCTCTCTCTCTCTCTCTTATCTCTCTCTCTTTCTCTTTCATCCTCATCTAAAATCAATAATAATTATCTTAGCTTTATTTAAGTTCAGGCGATAAATGGTACTTATTACCTTGGTCACGTCTTAACACGATAATTTTAAAAAATCCAAAGAGGAGTTAAGTTATTTTAAGTAGTTTAGAATAAAAATAAACTTACGACAAAAGTTATCCTACGAACCTTTCAGAATCCAGGTTAAAACATCTTACGTTAATTAGACCAGATTTAATTCAATTCATTTATACCTACGAGAACTTCTCCTCTACGATGTTCTCCTGAGGGATCTCCACCCAGTGATCTCCTTGATCTCCTCCTCAGAGGAGATGGAAGCCCGCTCAGTGTGCCTTTTGTCTCCATTTGCACATTAGGGAGCCATTGAACTCTCCTGCGTCTTTATGTTCCCTTAATTTGTTGCAACTGCTTCTTCTGTTGAGTTTTATACGGTGGGGGTGTTCAGTGCCTGGGTGGAGCCTTTGTGAGTCCAGAGTGCCTGATTTATTCGTTTGTTGGTGTTTGTTTGAGAGGAGAGGGAGAGGAGGGAGGGAGTGAGGAGGGAGAGGAGGAGGGAGTGTGGGAGTGGTGAGGGGAAGGGGGAGGTGTGGGGAGAAAGAGGGAAAATTGCCAGGGATATGAGGGGAGTAAATGGTAGGAGAAATGTGGGGTATGTATGTATATGTATGTATGTATGTATGTATGTGTGTATGTATGTATGTATGTATGTATGTAATATGTATGTATGTATGTATGTATGTATGTATGTAGTTCAAGTGGCCCAGGTAACATACAGGGGTCAGCTGTACTATGCCAAGTACCAATGGGTCACAAGTACTAAGCCACAGTACCAGTGAGTCACAAGTACTAAGCCACAGTACCAATGGAGTCACAAGTACTAAGCCACAGTACCAGTAGGTCACAGAAATGCCTAAGACAGAGTACCAGTGGTGCAAGTACTAAGACAGAGTACCAGTAGGTCACAAGTACCAAGCCACAGTACCAGTAGGTCACAAGTCCAAGCCCAGTACCAGTAGGTCCAAGTACCAACCACAGTACCAGTAGGTCACAAGTACTAAGCCACAGTACCAGTAGGTCCGAAGTACTAAGACAAGTCCAGTGGGTCACAAGTACTAAGCCACAGTACCATTCAAAGTACTAAGCCACAGTACCAGTAGGTCACAAGTACTAAGCCACAGTACCAGTAAGTCACAAGTATAGCCACAGTACCAGTAGGTCACAAGTACTAAGCCACAGTACCAGTAGGTCCACAAGTACTAAGCCACAGTACCAGTAGGTCACAAGTACAAGCCACAGTACCAGTGGGTCACAAGTACCAAGCCACAGTACCAGTAGGTCACAAGTACTAAGCCACAGTACCAGTAAGTCACAAGTACTAAGACAGAGTACCAGTGGTCCAAGTACTAGCCACAGTACCAGTAGGTCACAAGTACTAAGCCACAGTACCAGTAGGTCACAAGTGCTAAGCCACAGTACCAGTAGGTCAGAGTACTAAGCACAGTACCAGTAGGTCACAAGTACTAAACAAGAGTACCAGTAGGTCACAAGCACTAAGCCACAGTACCAGTAGGTCAAGTACTAAGCCACAGTACCAGTAGGTCCAAGTACTAAGACAGAGTACCAGTAGGTCCAAGTACGACTGCTCATACTAACAGCTGGTGGGGGGTGGGTGGGGGTGGAGAGGGGGACGTGATTTAACCCCTACTATTATACTGTCACATAACTCTGTCTCATGATGGCTGCCTCTGTCACCCTCACCCCTCATTCCCTCATGTAACCTCCTGACTACTCTATCACACACACACACACACACACACACACACACACACACACACACACACACACACACACACACAGAGGAATTTTCTGCACGATCGGGAATCCTTGGTGGGGGGGAGGGGGAGGGGAGTGTGGTGTAACTCTCAGCACCAACCTAACACCTAACCTAACCACCAGCACAACTTCTTCTTCTAACCTAACCCAACCCTAACCCTAGCAACCTACCAACCTGACCTAACCTAATGACAGTCTTATATTTTTCCAGTTAATAATAATAATTACGATCATGGATGCAAAACTCAGACGGACGAACGGACGAACTAACTGATTCTTGACTGACTGACTGACTGACTGACGGAACCCATCAATATTTCCTACAACTCTTAACTTTTCGTATAGACTGGTAGGTAAACAGATCCCAGGCACCCAGCAGGCACCCTGACCCCTGAAGGTCCTACAATATTAACCCCAAACTTTATAAACAGTGTGCGTGAGAACGGCTCTCCCCACCTACTTAAACTCCCCGTCTCACTTCACACACTTAATAAAGTAAGTAGACGGTGTAACGGGAGGAGAGAGGGTTAAGTACATGTCGGAAGAGCTGGGTACACATACAGAGAGAGAATACCAAACAGACGTAACATAAAAATAATAAAAATAATAATAATAATATAATAATAATAATAATAATAATAATAATAATAATAATAATAATAATAATAATAATAATAACAACTCACATCACAACACACCGTCACTCACAATCATGACTCGTTCCTCACGGTGGTACGCGGGACCCCTAAAACGACACCAGGTAAGTGCCAGGCTAATTAACGTGCCGAGGTAGGTGGGGGACAGATGTAACAGGTGTGCCGTGCAGACGCTAAAAGCAACAGCCTGCTGGATCATAAGTCACATGTCATAGGAGGAGGAGGAGGAGGAGGAGGAGGAGGAGGAGAAGGAATATATGAGTAAGTGGAAGGAAGGAACGGAGGTAAAGAGAGAGAAAGAGATGGAGAAAGTGAGAGAAGTGGAGAGGAAGAAAGTCTATGTCATTCTCCTCACTTTCATCAACCCTTTTCGTTCTCTATTGCTATTCCTCCTTTATCACTCTTTGCTACTTTCTCTTGTCTTCGTATATTCTTCTCTTTTCTCTATTTCTTCTTCTTCTCTCCCTCTCACTCTCTCCTTTCTTCCAGTATTTTTTCCTCTTTCTTACTTGTTATCCTCTCTCTAACTCACTCTCCCTTCTCCCTTCCTTTCTCTCTCTCACTTCTATCTCCCTCTTTCACTCTCTCAGCTCTCTCCCCTTTTCCCTTCCCTTGCTCCTTCTCTCCTCTCCTCTCCTCTCCTCTCCCTATTCCCCCTTCTCTCTTTCCACATTTCTCTCTCACTACTCTCGCTTCCTCTTCCTCCTCCTCCATCTCTCTCTTTCTCTTTACTCTCGCCCTCTTCCCTCCTCCCTCTCTCTTCACTCCCGTTCTCTTCTTCTCCCTCTCAACCCTCTCCCCTCTCATGGACCCCACCCCCCCCCTGCCTTGAATCCCACCATCCAATTTCTTGACTAAATTCCTTTTTGGAGGACTTTTGTTAATACTCCAGCCTCCTCCTCCTCCTCCTCCTCCTCCTCTTTCTTCTTCTTCTTGTTCTTCCTTTCTGTTCTTCTATTCCATTTTATTTTTATTCTTCGCACTGTTACTATGTTAGGTTAGGTTAGGTTAGGTTAGGTTAGGTTGAATTCAGTTAGGTTAAATTAATCTTGGTTGGGTCAGGGACAGTTAGGTTAGGTCAAAGTAAATTAAGATGGGTAAATCAGACATGGGTTAGAGGGGTTAAAACAGACATGGGTTAGGGGGGGTTAAAATAGACATGGGTTAGAGGGGTTAAAATAGACATGGGTTAGAGGGGTTAAAATAGACATGGGTTAGGGGGGTTAAAATAGACACGGGTTAGAGGGGTTAAAACAGACATAGGTTAGAGGGGGTTAAAATAGACATGGGTTAGAGGGGTTAAAATAGACATGGGTTAGAGGGGGTTAAAATAGACATTGGTTAGAGGGGTTAAAACAGACATGGGGGGGTGAGGTGAGAGATAAAATAGACCCCCTCCACCTGACTCCAACACAGAGGGACATAACTCATCGATGATATAATCAATAATGCCTAAATTTGTTGAGGCAATAAATCAGACACTAATGAACAAACACAACAAACAAACACAAACACACACACACACACACACTTCTGATAATGGTTGTTTACACACACACACACACACACACACACACACGACTAGTTCTATAGATAAGGATAAAAATCATGTCGTTCTGATAGACCAATAATGTTAATAAATGTTTCTTCAACTTTATAAAACTCTGAAGCATCCCATCTAGACTACAGTATACGAGGCTACACTTACAAGATGACTTAATATCCCTAGAAAAGGAGAGAAAAGATGCAGAACAGAGTAACGCTTGAACTAAATCATCTCGATGTACAGGTATAGTGAGAGCCTTAGGACCGACAGCTCTTGAGACACGACACAACAGGGAGGACCTCATAGATGGAAGACGTAAACCATCAGGATGTCAGGCGTCACAACACAAGGTCACTGCCTCAAGCTCGCCAAGTTGTTATGTTGAACCAATACTGGGAAACATATGTTAACGCAGAGGATGGTAGACCTATGGAACAGTCTACTAGCTGAAGTGGTGGTGGTGGTGGTAGACCTATGGAACAGTCTACTGCTGAAGTGGTGGTGGTGGTAGACCTATGGAACAGTCTACTAGCTGAAGTGGTGGTGGTGTGACCTATGGAACAGTCTACCAGCTGAAGTGGTGGTGGTGGTAGACCCTATGGAACAGTCTACTAGCTGAAGTGGTGGTGGTGGTAGATCTATGGAACAGTTTACTAGCTGAAGTGGTGGTGGTGGTAGACCTATGGAACAGTCTACCAGCTGAAGTGGTGGTGGTGGTAGACCTATGGACAGTCTACCAGCTGAAGTGGTGGTGGTGGTAGACCTATGGAACAGTCTACTAGCTGAGAGTGGTGGTGGTAGACCTGGGAACAGTCTACTAGCTGAAGTGGTGGTGGTGAGAGATTATGGAACAGTCTACTAGCTGAAGTGGTGGTGGTGGTGACCTATGGAACAGTCTACCAGCTGAGTGGTGGTGGTGGTAGACTGTGGACACAGTCTACTAGCTGAAGTGGTGGTGGTGGTAGACCTATGGACAGTCTACCAGCTGAAGTGGTGGTGGTGGTAGACCTATGGAACAGTCTACCAGCTGAAGTGTGTGGTGGTGGTAGACCCTATGGAACAGTCTACTAGCTGAAGTGGTGGTGGTGGTAGACCTATGGAACAGTCTACTAGCTGAAGTGGTGGTGGTGGTAGATCTATGGAACAGTCTCTAGCTAGTGGTGGTGGTAGACCTATGGAACAGTCTACTAGCTGAAGTGGTGGTGATGGTAGACCTATGGAACAGTCTACTAGCTGAAGTGGTGGTGGTGGTAGACCTATGGAACAGTCTACTAGCTGAAGTGGTGGTGGTGGTAGACCTATGGAACAGTCTACCAGCTGAAGTAGTGGTGGTGGTAGACCTATGGAACAGTCTACTAGCTGAAGTGGTGGTGGTGGTAGACCTATGGAACAGTCTACTGCTGAAGTAGGTGGTGGTAGACCTATGGAACAGCTTACTGCTGAAGTGGTGGTGGTGGAGATCTATGGAACAGTCTACTAGCTGAAGTGGTGGTGGTGGTAGACCCATGGAACAGTCTACTACGAAGCGGTGGTGGTGGTAGATCTATGAACAGTTTACTAGCTGAAGTGGTGGTGGTGGTAGACCCATGGAACAGCTCCACCAGCTGAAGTGGTGTGGTGGGTAGACCTATGGGAACAGTCTACCAGCTGAAGTGGTGGTGTTAGGACCTGGCGTGAACAGTCTACTAGCTGAAGTGGTGGTGGTGTTAGACCTATGGAACAGTCTACCAGCTGAAGTGATGATGGTGGTAGACCTATGGAACAGTCAACAACAACAACACGAAGGTCAACAACCCACAAAAGTACAGGAAAAAAAAATACTTGCATCATGTCTTGTTTCCTCTCCCAGTACATCCGTAACCTGGTCCTTGAAACCCGAGCTGCTCCTTGGTACTCGAGGACCACCTGTCTCTTCCTCTTGCCCTTTCAGCTTACTCATTCCTCCTCCTCCTCCTCCTCCTCCTTCCCTTCTGCTACTTCCTCTCACCTCTTCCTCCTTCTCTTCTACCTCTTTCTTTCTCTTTCCTTTTACTCTCATGCCTTCCTCCTCCTCCTCCATCACTCCCTCCTCGTGTCTTTCATGGACAGAGACAGACAGACAGGCAGACAGAATATCTTAATCAAACAAACACACGGTAAAGCACGTAAGGGTAGACAGAGCAACAGACAGCCAAGCAAGCAAAAGACAGACAGACAGACAGACAGACAGACAGACAGACAGACAGACAGCTATATTAACACATACTCATTTTCTCTCTCTGAACCTCCACCCCCCCCTTGCAATACATCCGCCCCCCCCTCCCTCTTGACCTCTCTTGACCTGTCTCTCCTTAGCCGCAGGTGAGGGATTGAGGAGAGAGAGAGAGAGAGAGAGAGAGAGAGAGAGAGAGAGAGGATAGGAGCAAGAATTAGAGGATGGAGTAAAGAGGGGTGTGAGGGATGACGGAGGAGAGGGAACATTACACAGGTGGGAACCGGATAGGGGATGTAGGGAAGGGAGGGGATAGGACGGAAGGGAAGGGGAGGAAAGAAGAAGGATGGGAAATGAAGGGAAGGGAAGGGAGGAGAAGGGTATTACAACATGACAGCGTCTTGGTCAGGTCTTACAAGAAACTCCCAGGACCTGACGGAGGGAGGATAGACCCTCATTATTCACCCAACAAGCCACAGGGAGCTTATCCTTGTCTCCCTTCCTCCCTTGGTTTATTATCCTCCCTTCCTCTCTCTCTCTCTCTCTCTGTTACTCCTAATATTTATACTGAATATCTATAAATCAGTCATACTTGTCAGTTCTATTACGATACTTATAGTAGATAAAAGAGCTATTTATCTTAGGTTCTCGTGGAGGAGAGAGAGAGAGAGAGAGAGAGAGAGAGAGAGAGAGAGAGAGAGAGAGAGAGAGAGAGAGAGAGAGAGAGAGAGAGAGAGAGAGAGAGAGAGAGAACACAATATCAGACAACACAACACTGTATACCACCCCCACAACACAGCAACACCACAACACAGCAACACCACAACACAGCAAATACCCACACCACACTGCCACCAGGCTCCATATCAGTGTCGGGGGGGGGCTTGTGGTCAACCAGTGTCACTCTAATCTGTAAGTTGACACCCATCCCTGGCGTCTTGGTGACCGACAAAGAAAACAACTTGGCCTACAACTATGACGTAAGGAAGAAGAAGAAGAAGAAGAAGAAGAAGAAGAAGAAGAAGAAGAAGAAGAAGAAGAAGAAGAAGACGAAGACGAAGACGAAGAAGAGGAAGAGGGAAGGAGGAGGGGGAGGAAGAGGAAGATATTTAGTGTCCTCGTCTCACACACCTCCTCAGTCCATACTCCAAATTCCACGTTAATTCTCTCGGGTGTCAACATAGATGGCTGGTTAACGATGGCTGGTTAACGATGGCTGGTTAATGATGGCTGGTTAATGATGGCTGGTTAATGATGGCTGGTTAACGATGACTGGTTAATGATGGCTGGTTAATGATGGCTGGTTAATGATGGCTGGTTGGCTGGTTAACGATGGCTGGTTAACGATGGCTGGTTAATGATGGCTGGTTAATGATGGCTGGTTAATGATGGCTGGTTAACGATGACTGGTTAATGATGGCTGGTTAATGATGGCTGGTTAACGTTAAACGAGTCTTTGGGTTAATGTTGTGGTTCTGACCTTTACGTAATGTTGTCTGTTTTAACGTTAAGGGTCTGAACCTTTAAGCTCTAACCTTTACGAAAAAAAAACCGGGGCCATTAGGTGTGAGGACCATTAGGTGTGGAGACCATTAGGTGTGGAGACCATTAGGTGTGGGGACCATTAGGTGTGGAGACCATTAGGTGTGGGGACCATTAGGTGTGGAGACCATTAGGTGTGGAGACCATTAGGTGTGGAGACCATTAGGTGTGGAGACCATTAGGTGTGGAGACCATTAGATTGTGGGGACCATTAGGTGTGGAGACATTAAGTGTAGAACCATTAGGTGTAGAGACCATTAGGTGTGGAGACCATTAGGTGTGAGGACCATTGGGTGTAGAACCATTAGGTGTGGAACCATTAGGTGTGGGGACAGCCATTAGATGTAGAACCATTAGATGTGGAACCATTGAATTAGCAGAACCATTAGGTGTGGAGACCATTAGGTGTGGGGACCATTAGGTGTGGAGACCATTAGGTGTGGAGACCATTAGGTGTGGAGACCATTAGGTGTGGAGACCATTAATACTTTGGGCCCATTGGGAATGGGTTTCATTCCTAATAGTTACGTTAAATTACGTGAAGTTGGGGCCTATTAGGACTGGGGCCTATTAGGACTGGGGCCTATTATGACTGGGGCCTATTATGACTGGGGCCTATTATGACTGGGGCCTATTATGACTGGGGCCTATTATGACTGGGGCCTATTATGACTGGGGCCTGTGTGACTGGGGCCCTGTGTGACTGGGGCCTGTGTGACTGGGGCCTGTGTGACTGGGGCCTGTGTGGCTGGGGCCTATTAGGACTGGGGCCTATTATGACTGGGGCCTATTATGACTGGGGCCTATTAGGACTGGGGCCTACGTGAGGTGTCGTCGACATTTTAAACGTGGCCAGAAGTCGACATGTTAGAGGCTGACCTATATACATGGAGAGTGTTCACCTGTCTTCTTTATTAACCTGTTTGTTGTCTCTCTCTTTTATCACTCATTTTCCTTCTATTCCTCACATTCGTATCATTCATTTTCCTTCTTGTCACCTCTTCTTCTCTACTTCTTTTCTTATTCTCCTTTTCTTTCTTTCATTTTTATTTTCTTCCTTTCAATCTTTCTCCTCTTTTCATTCTCTTCCTATCACTCTCTTTCGCTTCCTATCATTCTTCTTATCTCCCTATCCATCTCCTTCCCTTCCTCTCATTCTATCTCTTTCTCTTCCTCTCTTTTCCTTTCCTCTCTCTTCTCTTCCTCATTTTCCTATCACTCCTCTTCCTAACTGCCCATTCCAGTCATTGGTGGTTCCTCCTCATTATCTTTCCCCATCTGCCTTCCCCATTATCATCATCAACCGTGGTTACCTTCCTCCTCCCCACGACCTCTCCCCACCTTCCCTACCCTCTCACCTCCATCTCCTCCCATCTCCCCTTCCTCTCCTCCCCTACTTGCCTTGCCTCCCCTACCCTCCCTACACATCAACCCCTCCCCCCATACTTCCCCTCCCCACCTACCCCTTCACCTCTACATCCCTTCCCCACCTCGCCTCTCCACCCTCCCCTTGCACAACAAACCCTACTCCCCTATCTCCCCTCCCCACTTACTCTCCCCATCTCCCCACGTATTGTTATTGGCCGGGCGCTGCCAACCTAAAAAAAAATCTAAGTCAATATTTTCAACTTCGTCGGCATTTTTCATCTTATTTCTATTCTTTATTTCTCGTTCCTTTATTCGTTGTTCTCTTTCACTGCGTCTTATTATTGTTTATTTCGTGTCTCACTTATTTCTAATATTTTATGGTTAATAATAAATGACCATCAGACGCTATGAGTATTGTTGCTATTTTATTTATTTATTAATTATTTATTATTATTATTATTATTATTATTATTATTATTATTATTATTATTATTATTACCTTTAAAGACACATAACAAACATGTCCATATATTGAAGTAGCACTTATAAACAAGCGCTTCAAGTGTTACCTTCAAGTCCCACTCACTCTCTCCTCTCTCACAGCTCTCCCCATTACTGGGGCGTTCAATATTTCCCTGCTCCTTAGACGGCCTGGGGTCGTTTGGATAATCATGCAGGATAACTCCTGACTAGGGTTTGCGGGCAGAAGTCAATTGAAGGATAGATTAGTAAGGCGGGTGGTGGGGATGGGTGGTGAGGGTGGGTGGTAAAGGTGGGTGGTGAGGATGGGTGGTAAAGGTGGGTGGTGAGGGTGGAGGGGAGGAAGGACTGGTTAATAGTGGGGAAATGAGGCAAAAAATTAGGTTAAAGGTACACACACACACACATATCCTACCTCCTACCCAACCCCCTTCCCTCATTCATATCCACCCCCACACACACCCACCCACACCCACAAACCATACAACCTACACCCACACACCATACAACCTACACCCCTACCCACACACCCCAATACCCACCTACACACCCATGTCCCCCTATCCACACATCCTTACCCACACGACACACCCACACCCACCCACACGGACAGACAATAATGACATATCAGCAGGTAGTGAAGGACCCCGCCTGGCCCACATTTTTGACCAGGTGGTAATTAAAAAGAGCAAGGTAAAGATAACAGGTAATATTTTCTTGTTAAACCTTCACCCAATTGAACTGTCCACTTCTTTAACTGTGAGTACTGAAGTGACTGGTCCATCCGCCTCCCTGACCCCCTCCTCCCCTCCCTCTCACCCCCATATCCTCTCTCTCTCTCTCTCTCTCTCTCTCTCTCTCTCTCTCTCTCTCTCTCTCTCTCTCTCTCTCTCTTCCTGCTCCTGATCACTTTACTCTCCCAATACTATCCTCTCTCTCTCTCTCTCTCTCTCTCTCTCTCTCTCTCTCTCTCTCTCTCTAATAATAATAATAATAATAGAACAGATGAATAAAAAATAAAATAAATAAATGGAATAATAATAATAATAAAAAAACTTAGTAGCAATTATGGAAAGTACTTTACATATTATAATTATCAATTTAATTCCCAACAAAATTAATTAATTCTTAAAACGTTCACCACCAATTAAATGTAAGACTAGTACTAATGATATAAAGGTATTGATACAGTACCAGGTATATACAGGTACAGGTATAGTACTAGGGTTTATACATGTTCAGTACTAGGTATATTAAGAACAGGTATAGTACATTACTTCGTTTACATTAATGCAATTTACAATAGTCAATCAATTTATACATTTACATTTACAAAATTATTACCGTTTAAATTAGCAAAAAAAAACAACATTTACTGTACATCTCTTTGCATTTACAGGATACTTATTTACCGTTCACATTTACAAAATTAAAAAAAAATCACTTATTTCCATTTACATTATTTAAACATTTACAGTCTTACCGTGACAGCGTTCGTGATGGCGCCAAGACAATAGTATAACAACTTACCTGAAACAAAGGAGAATATTGAAGTTAGGTTAGGTTAGTATTGTTGTATTTACATAATGAACACACACACACACACACACACACACACACACACACACACATATACACACACACACACACACACACCAATAAGTAAAAAGCAAATTAAATAAATATTAATAGAGAAATAAACATGACAATAAATATAGATTAAATACGAAGATATGAAAAAAAAAATACACAGGTAATTAACTAAGTAATTATCAATGTCATATAATCAATATAATCAGAAATTATATTATTTGAGAATTATATAACACGAATGACACTTAGTCATAATAATAGAAAATAAAACAAGAATGTATTACAACAGGAGATAAAACGGCTCTCTTAACCAACAGATAAACAGATAACGGTAATGAAAGAGAAGGATTAGAATCTATAAAACCTCTTATATACGCTAGCTATAGGATCAGGACATACGCTAGCTATAGGATCAGGATATACGCTTTTTATATTAAATTATTTATAGTCGTTTTCTGTTTGTTCTCAGCGCTGGGGTGAGGGAGGGAGGGAGGAGGAGGAGGGAGGGAGGGTGGGAGGGAGGGGAGGGTGGGAGAGGGAGGGAGAGGGAGGGTGGGAGGGAGGGGGTGAGGAGGGAGGGTGGGAGGAGGAGGTTAGTTAGGAGAATTAACAGAGGGACTTAAATAACAATTGATGTGATGACCATAGGGATGGTACTGTATGTGTGTGTGTGTGTGTGTGTGTGTGTGTGTGCAGTGAAAAGAAATTCCCAAGAAAAGGATTTTAAAGTAATTGTGAATCTGTTAGTGGCAATAGTTGATTTGATAGTGATTATTAAACTGTAACTTTTGAAACGGGTACTGTACTTTTTTTTGGTAATTATAGTAAAGTGTTGACAATACATGAGGTGTGATTGACTGTCATTAATGAAGTGTTTTTTGTTTTATTTTGATGTAATATTACTTGAAGAACTAAGACCTCCTCCCATTTTATCTCCAAGACCTTCCTCATTATCTCCAAGACCTTCCCCATTATCGCCAAGACCCTGCCCCATTTATCTCCATGAACCTATGCCTTATCTCCAAGGCCCCCCCCCTTTATCTCCAAGAACCTATCCCTTATCTCCAAGACCCTCCCACATTTATCTTCAAGACCCCAACCCATTATCTGTAAGTCCCCCTTATTCCCAAGAGCTTCCCTTACTTCTATGTCACCATATCCCACGACTCTTATCCCACGACCCCCCTTATCCCACGGCCCTTCAACAGGACGGTATTGGAGAAGCCATTACCAAACTGCTGTGTAATACGACCCCGAGAAGATGGTTCCTGATAGATAGTGTTGAGGGTGTGGGTATCAGGGAGCAGGAATGGGCGGCGATGGGTGGCAGTGGGTGGCGTTGGGTGTATTGAGGAGCGCGTGTGTGTGTGTGTGTGTGTACAAGAAGCCCCTCCTCACCACACGCCCATATCACGCCCACACGACACTTCCACTCCCTCCCTCACCACACGCCCCACACGTTTCCCTCCCATCTTCACTCATCCCTTCCTCTCACCCACACCCTCTTCTCCATTCTCCTTCACACACACACACACACACACACACACACACACACACACACACACACACACACACACACACACACACACACACCACCCCCACCACTAAATCTCCATCTCAACCACCCTATTTCCTCTCCTCCCACACAAACCCTTCAAACCTCCCAACCTTACTCCAACAGACTTCTACTCCAGACCCACACACTCCATCCCTCCCAAATTATCTCTTCCATCCACCTTCTCTTTTACATATTCCCATCCACACACCCCTTCCTTCTCACACTACTCCTCTTCCACACCCACCTCCCTCCCCCTCCCTCCCACAGATCCCTCCTTCCCAAAACCCCTCCACTACCTCTCTTCCCACCCAAAACGCCCACCTGTCCACCCCACACGCCTCCACCCATCCCCTCACCTCACTCCCACATCACCCCCCACCCCACACACCCACGGTCACACGTGTCACTTGACGGTGGAGTAGCGTGAAAATTCTCACTGTAAAATGTTCGTCCATTATCAAATGTCTGTATTTGGAGGTGAGGACTGTCTGGCCTATGGGTGGGTGGGTGGGAGAGGGGTGGGTGGGATGGGTGAGGGTGGGTGCCGTGATGGTGGAGGTGGAGGGGTAGAGGGTGGGTGGGTGGGAGGCTGGAGGTGGGTGGTGAGAGGGTGGATGGGTGGTAGTGGTGTGTGGTGGTTTCTACATGTCTGTATGTCTGTCTTAGTCTACGATTCCCCATCTTTTTTTTGTCTGTCTCTCTCTCTGTCTCTGTCCTTGTCTCTCTTTCTGTCTCTATCTCTCTCTCTCTCTCTCTCTGTCTCTCTCTCTGTCTCTGTCTCTTTCTGTCTCTCTCTCTCTGTCTCTCTTTCTGTCTCTCTCTATCTCTCTCTCTCTCTCTCTCTGTCTCTCTCTCTCTCTCTCTCTCCTTCTCTAAGTTACCACATGTTTGTACTTATTTACTGTATGTGTGTGCTCTCGTTTCTTCTGTCAGTATCTCTCTTTAACACACAATCTCACTGTCTCATGATACGACCTGATTAATTTCTTTCATCTCCCTTTCTTTTCTCGCTCTTTTCATTTCTGTATCCCACATCTTTTTTTCTCTCTATCTCGTTCATCCCCTTACTTTCTTTCTTTCGTTCCTCCTTACTTTCTTTCTTTCGTTCCTCCCCTACTTTCTTTCTTTCGTTCCTCCTTATCTCTTTCTTTCGTTCCTCCCTTACTCTTTCTTTCTTTCTTTCGTTCCTCCCCACTTTCTTTCTTTCGTTCCTCCCCTTACCTTCTTTCTTTCGTTCCTCCCTACTTTCTTTCTTTCGTTCCTCCCTTACTTTCTTTCTTTCGTTCCTCCCTTACTTTCTTTCTTGCCTTTTTTTTCGCTTATCTCAATCTTGTTTCTTTCTCCTACCACCACCATAACCACTATCATCACCATTACCATCACTAATGCCACCATAATCATCACCTTCACCACCACCATTACTACCACGATCATCATCACCACTACCACCATTATCACTACCATCATCACCACTACTCACCATGTACAGGCGTCTCCTCTCCCTCTCCCCCCACCCCCAGTCATCAACAGCCTCTCCCCCCACCCCTCCTCTCTCTGACCTCTCTGCCTTTTTTTACCTTACCCACCTGACCCATGCTCATTCCTTCTCTCCTCTTCTCCCTCTTCCTCCTCCTCTTTCTTCCTCCTCATCTCCCTCCTCCGCCTCCTCCTCCTCTTCCTCCTCCTCCTCCTCCTCCCGCCCTTCATGCAACTTCCACTGTTATTAAATTTTTAGAGGCAAACATTTTCTTAATCATTCATTTGTCTTTATCACACACACACACACACACACACACACACACACACACACACACACACACACACACACACACAAAGAGGCCTGGCAACTGATGACAAACTAAGGAAGGGAGGAAAGGGAGTGGGCGTGAGATAGATAAGAGATGGGAGGAATAGGAGGAATAGGTGGAGGGGGAAAAGAGAAGGGAATAGCATAGTTTGCCCTCCTAATGTCAACATCACTCCGGGTCATTTCTGTTGACTTACCTCAAACCTCCTCCCTCCACTCCTATACAAGTTCACTGTACCTTAACAATGATATGTGTGTGTGTGTGTGTGTGTGTGTGTGTGTGTGTGTTCAAGACTAGACTGGGTCTTTTCAGGCTGGCGAACACAGACCTCTGCCCGTGCAAGCAATCACCAGCGCCAGTTCAAATAATCTACAGCACCTGGTTGTTAATTTTTACCCCTCCTTCCCTTTCATCTACGCCAGACGAAGCAAAGTTCGCCTTACCTCCCCAAGATTCATGAAGACTTTAGGCCTCTTCCACTCCCCTTCCTCCCCTACTAAGACCCATGGGGACACCACATTCCTCCCCAGCTAAGACCCCCCCTCACCCCCTCCACCTAGCGGCTGAACTTGAACCATCTCCCGTAAACACATACCCACGCATAACCTTCTCTGTGACGTCATTCATCCATCACATTCTGACACTCACGTCACCACCACCACCATCTCCTTCCACCCACCACCACCACCACCACCACCACCACCCACATCTCCTCTTCCACCACCACCACCACCACCACCACCACCACCACCATCATCACCACCACCACAACCACCACCATCACCACACACCAAAACCACCACCACCACAACCACCACCACCACCATCTCCTCTTCCACCACCACCACCATCTCCTCTTCCACCACCACCAATCTCCTCTTCCACCACCCACCCCCCCCTGTGTTCCCACGCTCCTTCCACACGACCACTCCTCACCACCTAGTAGCTCAGTTCCCACCCACTTAGTTATGTCATTCACACCCACTCTACCACCCACTAATACCAACCTCGCCTCCACTTCACCATTATCCTCTGCCACCCTCCACCCTGCCTCCCTTATCCCCTTCCTCCAATCTCACACCCTCCCTCCACCCTTCACCTCCTCCACCCCACACCCCCCTCCACCCCACACACCTCTCCCTCCCACCCCCACACCTCTCCCTCCACCCACACACCCTCCCTCCACCAACACACCTCTCCCCCCCTCCACCCTCACACCCCCTCCTCCACCCACACACACCCTCCCTCCACCCTCACACCTCTCCCTCCACCCCACACCCCCTCCCCCCCACACACCCTCCCCTCCACCCCCACACCTCCATCCACCCCTCACACCTCTCCCTCCCACCCTCACACCTCTCCCTCCACCCCTCACACCTTTCCCCTCCACCCTCACACCTCCTTCCACCCTCACACCTTCCCTCCACCTTCACTCCCTCCACCCTCAACCTCTCCCTCCACCCACACACCCCCTCCACCCTCCACCCCTCACCTCCCACCCCCACACCTCCACCCACACACCTCTCCCTCCACCCCACACACCCCCTCCACCCACACACCTCTCCCCTCCACCCTCACACCTCCACCCACACACCTCTCCCCCACCCTCACACCTCTCCCTCCACCCACACACACCTCCTCCACCCTCACAAATCATTTATCGCCATCTATTTCCAGTTATCGCCTGCCATCGCTCGCCAACTATCGCCTTTTTTCATCACCAAAGATTTACAGTTAATTTATAACTTGTCTTAACTAACACAAACTTACCCCATTAATAATGATGATGTGATAATAATGATGATGATGATGATGATGATGATGATGATGATGATGAAGATGGTGAATATTGATAGGAAGATTTCTACAACTACCATCATCACTATCACCACTATTATAACCACAATTACCAAAACAATTACTACTTATTCTCATCACCACCCCCCCACTACCACCATTACTACCACCCCCTCAACTACCAGTATTACAACCACCACCACATTGACAACACACTCTTCACCACACCCAAACACAACAAATAAAAACAAACAACAAAAACAAACAACGAAAATGACAAACAAACACAGGGAGCAACAAGGAGAAAAGAGACAATCACCACCTACTTCTCCTTCTCTCCCTCTCCTTCCCTCCCCCCTTCCCCTTCCCCTTCCTCTCCCTCAGGTGTTAATGGTCGACAGTAACCAAGACCAGGTGAACACCGGGCCTAGTGGTGAGAGGGTGAAGGAGAGAGAGAAAGGAGGGGAGGAGGAGAAAGGAGGGGAGGGGAGAGGAAGGAGAAGAAGGAAAGCAGGGGAGAGAAGTGAGTAAGAGGGTGGAAGGAGTGGGATCATTACCCCGAGTGCTCCTGGAACAAGTAAAGGGAGGAGAGAGAGAGAGGAGGATGTTTTGGGAGAAAAGAAAGGGAGACATAGAGGACAAGTGTTGGGAAGGGTGGGAGGAAAAAGGGAGGAAACAAGGGAAAAATGGAAAAACGTATAACTTACATAAAATTCAAAATACATATATGTCTGTATTAAGTAAAAAGCAAGACCCATCTGCCGACAACACCATCAAATTTATTAAGAGAAATCAACACAAATACAGGTTTAACAGGTTACAGGTACAGTCATAATACAGTATAACTTCATCTGGCGACAGTATCAGAAGCGCCCCCCCCGTCTGTACTCCGAGTCATGGAGTTTATTAAAAATATCAATACAAACAGGGTTTAACCAGACATATAAACCACACACACACACACACACACACACACACACACACACACACCTCACTTCATCAAGGAGACATCAAAACCACATATCTTATCTCCTCCTCCTGGGTAGCAAGACAACTCTTGGGAGTTTAGCTTAAAAAAACAGGAAAAATATATATTGTACCGTATTTAACCTCAAGTGTCAGGGAAGGGGAAGGGGAGGGAGGGAGGAGGAGGGAGGAGGGGAAGGGTAGGGAACCACGTAAGTGTACAGGTGGAGAAGAAAGATAGATAAATACGGAGAGAGATATAAACAACACACAGGAACTGAAAAGATCTAGGTATTTCTGTAAACAAGCCAACATTACACGTGTTCTGTCCTCAGCTCACCCACTCGAAGTAATCACGCCATAGTTCTCTCAGCTGCGTCGCTCTCAGCAGGAAATTGCTACTCCGCCTTGTATAAAAAAAAATTGCCCTAGCGCTATACATGTCTCTCAGCACTATACTTCACTGGATTTACATCTCTCAGCGCTATACATCACTTAATTTACATAATCTCTCAGCACTATACTTCACCGAATATTAATCTCAGCGCTATACACCAAACAATGCATATCTCTTAACTTGTCTCAGCGCTATAACCCAAAAAACTAACACCTCTCAGCTCTCCGGTAATCTGTGAAAATATCCAAGAACGCTAACACAAAATTAACAGCAATTATCGTCCCCAGATAATCACCTAGCTGTACTAATGACCTATGATAGCTTTTGAATTAAACTAAGCTTTCTATGTACTCTTTCTGTTAACGGGAGATTATGATGTAAGCTGATCCAATTATCATATGCAAATAACTTACTTCTGAAGGATTTGGGTACGTATGTTGGGTTTTTGAGTACGTATGTTTAGGTATGTGTTAGGTTTTTAGTACGTGTTGTTTTAGGTACGTGTGTTAGGTTTTAAGTACGTGTTTTTTTGGGTACGTGTGTTAGGTTTTAGGTACGTATTGTTTTTGGGTACGTGTGTTAGGTTTTGAGTACGTATTGTTTTTAGGTACGTGTGTTAGGTTTTAGTACGTGTTGTTTTTAGGTACGTGTGTTAGGTTTGGTACGCTATCTGAAGGTTAGGTTAGGTTACGTTATCTTAAGTTAGGCTAGTGTTAAGTTAAGTTAGTTTAGGTTAGATTAGATCAGGCTAAGTTAGGTTAGGTTAATATTAGGTAACGTTATGTTAAGTTAAGTTAAGTTGTAGGTTGAGTTAGGTTGGGTTGGGATTAGGTTAGGTTAGGTTAGGTTGGGTTAGGTTAGGTTAGGTTAGGTTGGGTTGGGATGTTAGGTTAGGTTAGGTTAGGTTAAGTCAGGCTAGTGTTAGGGTGGATAATATTCAGGTGATTCATAAATTCTTCCTGAAGCTGAGTTGTGTGCATATTGGTAAACTCATCCTCGGGGTCGATGGTTTGTAAACAAGAGCCTCGCCAGAGTGGAGTTGTTCCGTCAAGTTATAAACAAGATCGTTGGTTTACTTCTCCTCCCACCATAAACAAAGTGTCGGGAACGTGAGCTGAGGTGTAGACAAGTCCTAGTGGGTCCCAGCTCAGACCGTTCCCAGACCAGCCCGGACCAGACCAACAGGATCAGCCTAAACAGACCCAGCCAATAGGACCACTCAAGACCAACAGGACGAACCGAGACCAGCAGGGCCAGTCAAGTTGCCAGACCAGACCAGACCAGTTCCAGCACGACCAGACCAAGAGAACGAGACGAGACGAGACGAGACCAGACCAGACCAGGAGGACTCGGGTACAATTATAAACACATTCGTCAGGAGGGAGACGCAGGAGGGCCTCTCAACATGTCTTCCTTACTCCTAGACGCCTCCTTTCCCACGAGGCTTTTTCTCTCCCTCTCACTTACTGCCATTCCTCCCTTCTGTTGTTTTCCTTCCCCGTCCCCTTCCATCTACCCATTCATTCCTTTCTTGTTTTTTCTCCTTTGTATTTTTTTACTCCCTGACCAAAATTCTCTCTCTCTCTCTCTCTCTCTCTCACGTTCCTCTTCCCCTTCCTACGTTCCTTTTCCCTCTCTCCCTCCCACTCGTTCCTCTTCCCTTTCTCCCTCTCCCACCTCTCTCACCCAACGCCCCCTCTCCCCAGGCAGACGCAGAACACCCTGGCACAAACAAGATTCGCCTCCCCCCCCCACGCACATAGAGGTCATGAGGCCACCGCTGACGGCCTCCTGACCTTCCTCCTGACCTCATCTGACCTTTCCCCTGACCTCGACAGACCAAGTTTAATAATTTTCAGAGCCGTGTTGTTGTTGTTCTGTTTTAGGTACTTCAGCTGCCTCAGGATTATGAAACACCATTTTCTACGTCTTAGTATTAGGGGTTTTAAGTGACCCAGGATTATGAAGCACCGTGTAATAAGTCAAATTTTTAAGTGCTTCATGTGATCCAATGTTATGAAAGCACCGTGTAATAAGTCAAATTTTAAATGCTTCATGTGATCCAATGTTATGAAAGCACCGTGTAATAAGTCAAATTTTTAAGTGCTTCATGTGATCCAATGTTATGAAAGCACCGTGTAATAAGTCAAATTTTTAAGTGCTTCATGTGATCCAATGTTATGAAAGCACCGTGTAATAAGTCAAATTTTTAAGTGCTTCATGTGATCCAATGATATGAAACACCGTGTAATAAGTCAAATTTTAAGTGCTTCATGTGATCCAATGTTATGAAGCACAGTGTAATAGGTGCTTTAAGTGCTTCAATTGACCCAGATATAAGAAGGTTATTATGTTAATGATTCATTGTCTTCTTAGGGAGTATATCTTATATTATTATTTACAACTTTCTTAACTTATTTCTATTAGCGTATCATCAGAAGAGATTATAATGTTTATAACCTTAGTCATTCTTGTGTCTTCATTAGAAATAAGAGAATAATATCGTTACCTGTCCATCACCTGTGGGGGGGGAACTCCGGCTCGTAATTCTTATATAGGTTAAAGGAATTTATAACCACAAGATCAAACGTCTGTGTGTTATGGGCGTGGGCGGGGGGTTATATTAGGGCGGCTGTGGATGTGTGGGCGGCCCCTAATGTTACATAAGAGGTTAATGGGTCTTAAATGAGGGAATGTTTATTATATTTTTAATATTATAAACTATAAGTAATTTGTGATGTTATTTAATTCACTTAATATAACGTTATCATTAATGCAGTCCTCTCTCTCTCTCTCTCTCTCTCTCTCCCTCTCTCTCTCTCTCTCTCTCTCTCTCTCACCTTTGTCCACATTACTAGACTGTCTCTTTCATCAAACCCTTAGGTAAACTCTAGGTGGAATTCAGGTAAAGTCTAAGTAAACTTCAGGTAAAATTCATGTAAATTCTGGGTAAACTCCAGGTAGAGTCTTCTAAGTAAACTTCAGATAAGGCTCTAGGTAAACTCCAGGTAAACTTCAGATAAGGCTCTAGGTAAACTCCAGGTAAGTTTCAGGTAAATTTGGGGTAAACTCCAGGTAAACTCAGGTAAGTTCAAAATTTGGGCTAAACTCAGGTAAACTCAGGTAAACCAGATAAGGCTCAAGGTAAACTCCAGGTAAGTTTCAGGTAAATTTGGGGTGGCTCAGGTAATCCAGGTAAGTTTCAGGTAAATTTGGGGTAAACTCCAGGTAAACTCCAGGTAAACTTCAGGTAAGGGTCGCGTCCTATCACACACCGGATCAGGGAGGCGGGCGGGTGATCGTGTCTGTCTGTGCTCCCCCTCCTCCTTCTCCATCCTCTTTCCCCTTGTTCTTTCCTTCACCATTATATCTGTCTGTCATTTTCCATCTTTTCTATTCTCAATCGGCTCTCTCTCTCTCTCTCTCTCTCTCTCTCTCTCTCTCTCTCTCTCTCTCCTCTCTCTCCCTCTCTCTCTCCTTTTTCTCCTCTCTCCTCCTCACACCCATGCATTATCTCTCCCCTCCTTCTCCCCTCCCTAGAACATGTCTCTGAGCCCCTACCCTTCCTTCTCTCTCCTTCCTCTCTGTTTCTCCCCATCCTTGCAGCATCTCTCCCTCCCTTTTTTCCTCCCTCTTCTACAAATCTCCTCCTCTTCTACAACATCTCCTCCCTTCTACAACATCTCCCTCCCTCTTTCCCTCTACAACATCTCCTCCCTCTTTCCTCTCCATCTCCCCCTCTACAACATCTCCCTCCCTCTTTCTCCCTCTTCCTCTCCCTCCTCTTCACAGCATCTCCTCCCTCTTCTACAACATCTCCGTCCCTCTTCCACAGCATCTCCCTCCCTCTTTCCTCCTCTTCCACCACACTCTCCCTCTTCTCCTCCTCCCTCTTTACAACATCTCCTCCCTCTTTCCTCCCTCTTCTACAACATCTCCTCCCTCTTTCCTCCCTCTTCTTCCAACATCTCCTCCCTCTTTCCTCCCTCTTCTACAACATCTCCTCCCTCTTTCCTCCCCTCTTCTGCAACATCTCCCTCCCTCTTTCCTCCCTCTTCTACAACATCTCCTCCCTCTTTCCTCCCTCTTCTACAACATCTCCTCCTCTTCTCCAACATCTCCCTCCCTCTTTCCTCCCTCTTCTTCAACATCTCCCTCCCTCTTTCCTCCCTCTTCTTCAACATCTCCCTCCTCTTCTACACCCCCCCTCCTCCCCTTCTGACCCTCCCCCTCCCTCTTCTACAACATCTACCTCCCTCTTCTACAACATTCCTCCCTCTTTCCTCCCTCTTCTAACATCTCCCCCTCTTTCCTCCCTCTTCCAACATCTCCCTCCTCCTCCCTCTTCCACATTTCCCTCCTCTTTCCTCCCTCTTCTGCAACATCTCCTCCCCTCTACAACATCTCCTCCTTCTTTCCTCCCTCTTCTACAACATCTCCCTCCCTCTTTCCTCCCTCTTCACAACATCTCCTCCCTCTTCTACAACATATCCCTCCCTCTTTCCTCCCTCTTCTACAACATCTCCTCCCTCTTCCTCCCTCTTCTACAACATCTCCCTCCCTCTTTCCTCCCTCTTCTCCAACATCTCCCTCTCCTCCCTCTTCTACAACATCTCCTCCCTCTTTCCTCCCTCTTCTACAACATCTCCCTCCCTCTTCTACAACATCTCCCTCCCTCTTCTACACTTCTCCTCCCCTTTCTCTCCACGCTGCACCCTCCATCTCTCTCTCCTTCTCTTTAGTCGTTCACAGCATCAACAGCATGACTAAAACTAGGAGGCGTGTTGAGGTCAAGCTCCCTGAAGCCACTACAAGATGCATCCCTCCCTCCCTCTCTCCCTCGCCCTCATGATGTAGTTCACTCCTTCCCTCCTCTCTTGATGCATGCTTCTCTTACTGCTCCCTCCTTCTTTCCTTTCTCTACTTCCTTTCTCCATTCCTCCTTCCCTCCTTCATCTCTCCTTCCCTCACTTCTATCACTTTTCCTCCCTCCTTCTATCACCTTTTCCCTCCTTCTTTCACCCTTTCCTTCCATTCTTCCTCCCTCCTTCTCTTTCTTCCCCCTTTTCTCCCCTCCTTTCCTCCCTCCTTCTCTCCCCTTCCTCCTTCCCTCCCACCAGAGTTCCATCTCGTCTCTCTTAATCTGACATTTTGGCAACCGTGTCAGGCCTTCTCCTTCCTGATAATGGAGAGAGAGAGAGAGAGAGAGAGACACTCCCTCATCCTTCTTTCACTCCTTTCTACCTTTCCTTCTTCCTCCCCTCTAACATTTTTTTTTCTTTTTTTCCTCAGTTTTTTCCCTCAATCCTCTTTACTAATCCATTTTTTTTTTCGTCTTTTTTCTTTATCAACTTTTCTTGGACTTTCTCTTCTCCTCACTTTTAGTTTTGAACACTTTTATCCATTTTCTTTTTAAGACTTTTTCCCCTCTGAGCTTTTTTTCCCTTACTCTCTCTTTCTCTCACAACATGTAAACAAAACTCTCCCAGCCACTCTCCCTGTACTCTCGCAACGTCAACAACCACCACCACCACACCGATACTCTAGGTAAACATTGTTCAATATTTATTCTCTTTATACTTGAACAAGAGAAGTTAGGTTAGGTTAGGTTAGGGTTAGGTTGGGGTTAGGTTAGGTTGGGGTTAGGTTAGGTTGAGGTTAGGTTAGGTTAGCTTAAGACACGATGGGTTTAGGTTTAATCTTTAAAAGTTAATGTTATTTATAAGTACGAATTGCCAGGTTTAAGCTGAGTTTAATTCAGGTTAAGTATAAGACTAGAGTTAGGTTAGCTTATACTTAACTCCCACAGTGTTTACTAACTAACAAAAATTCCTGAACAATTGGCACTACCGGACACCTTCTACGAGTCAGTCAGGTATACAACAAGTGAATACTGTTACTACTAGTCATATATATGTCAGATATACAACTGGTAAACAATGCTTCTTTTCATCATTAATTACGTGAAAACAACATCAAATAACATACACTTCATAACATAAAAGAAAATCACAATAAATAGATGTTGTAATCCCAGTTGTAATTTTGTCCACAACTCTACTTAAATATCTTCACTCCGGAAATTAACAGAAGTGTCCAGAGAGTTTTGTCCATTACTTTAGTCCCGATGTAAATAACATTGTCCAGGGTTAGGTTGAGTGCCCTAATTAAGGAGAGGTTAGTATCTATTAGGACTGGGGTCTATTGTGACGGACGCCCATTAAGAGAGGAATCCAACCTAATGGTCTGGTTAAGGGAGTTTATAGTACTAGTACTACCAGTCCATTAACACTATGGACCATTATCTAGGCCCATTAACTGGGGTCAACTAACACTGGGGCTATTAACTCTGGGCCCATTAACTAGGGTCTATTAACCTGTGCCCACTAACACTGGGGTATATTACCTGGGCTCCATTAACTGGGGTCAACTAACACTGGGGTCTATTAACTCTGGGGTCTATTAACTCTGGGGTCCATTAACTAGGGTCTATTAACTCTGTGGCCCACTAACACTGGGGGTCTATTAACTCTGGGATACATTAACTTGGATCTCTTAACTGGGGTCCATTAACTCTAAAGCCTATTAACCCTGAGGTCTATTAACCATGGGGGTCTATTAACACTGGGGTCCATTTGATCAGCTCTCAAGACTAGGAGTACACCCTTGAGCGCTCCCCCCAACTGCTCACACTCCAACCTCGAACGAGCGTTATATGTGTCCCTTGAGGGTTGGCCCGAGTGTTAGCTTAAGCGTGTTGAGGTGTTGGTCTTGGCTGGAGATATTAAATGGGGGAGGAAGAGGAGCAGGAGGAGAAGGAAGAAGAGGAGGTGGAGGAAGGAGAGGAGGAGGAGGAGGAGGAGGAGGACGAGGAAGAGGACAAATACAGTGAGGAGGAAGTGAGGGGAAAAGAGGAAAACAGAGGTAAAAGAGGAGAAGGAACAGAAGGAGAAGGAAGAAGAAGAGCAGTAGAAGGAGGAGGAGGAGGAGATGAACCCAGATAAAGCGATGGTCAAAACAAAACAATTAATAAACTTCCTGAAGCCAGCCATTACCGAGGTCGTGAAAGACTTGGGGAAATTATATAGTAAGAACTTCACAGATGACAGAAAATAAATAAACAAATAAATCAATAAATAAGAAATACATATATGTTAGTGGGAAAACATATGTAAGTTAATATATATGTAGAAGATGAATAAGAAAATAAGGAAATATAAATTGAATTACGAGAATTTATCCAATAGAACTAGTTTTTTCCTCTCTCTCTCTCTCTCTCTCTCTCTCTCTCTCTCTCTCTCTCTCCTACCCTTCACTTCCTATCACCTTCCTTCTCACCCCTTTTTATTTCCTTTCTCTCCTCCCATTCACCCCACACACACACACATACAGGCTTTACCTATGCAACAAGTGTGACAAGTTTGAAGCCTGTCCATTGAATACTGTATATATATGCTCTGGGTGTTATTGACGGTTGGACGGACAGACAGACGGAAGGACGAATCTGTTTTACTGTACCCTCCCCCCTTGCGTCGTGTTCCAGGAGAAGTAAAACTACATCTTCTAAAACTGTTAAATACAAAAATACTGATACGTGTCGAGTAATCTTAGTGTATAAAATGTTGCAGTACCAGACGATTCGATAATAATGGTTTATATAATCATAGTAAAACGTAACTCATCAATATAATTAATGAAGTACAGAATAATAACAAGAAAATAAGAGACAGAGAAACATATATTCGGAAAAAAATGCTAAAATTATTTAATCCTTTACATACCAGAATCGCGACCTATGTCAGAGGGGGCGCGGGAAGGGCTTCTCAGGACCCCGGCGACGTGGACCAATCAGAAGCATTCCCGCAGTAAATCAAGTGGTGGCTTTTGAACGCGCCGCCACAGACCGCCCCGCCGCCCTTTGTTACCCCCGACGTAATCCCCGACTCTGGCCGCCGACACCGCACCATCACCTGTTTATACACCCGCGACACGACGCTACACACCTGCGGCGACCCCTTATCTAAGCGCGCATGGGAAAATTTTGCCGTAAGGGAATGATCGTGCGAGGCCATGAGAGACGATGGCCTGACATTTTCCTATATTTTTTTTTAAGAAATAATATAATTTAACAAAGTTTCTAATGTTTTTTTTTTGTACGAGTGAACAACAATTATTTGAGAATCTAAACAATTTAACTGTATTTCTCAGCCAAATGTTGTGTGCTTGGTTGGATTCTGTTGAGTTATATTATGAATATTTCCACCAAGCTAAGTCTCAGTTCCTAAAGCGACTCATACGGGTGAAAGGAATAATCTTCAGTGTATGTGAGAGACGCCGCAGCTCAGGTACATCCCGTCTACGATTTAACACATTAGAAAAATTTCGACTTGTTAAAAAAAACCTTGCTAGGTGTGTTCAGCCAGCGAGACACATTCTAATTTAGAGTTTTTGTGAGAGTAAACGACCGGGATTTTTTCTTTCCTGAAACATTAGAAGAAAACAAGGCCGGATTCCGTGTACACAAGATTACTTAGTCTGTGTTTACAATGCACAGTCTCAGCCAATCAAAACACAGACCTCAAGAGTTGGGCTAATTGCCAGGCCTCACCAGCATCACATTCTCAAACGTTCCCACGATAATTTTCTGCAGAAACGTGAGGCGACCTATACACCGACTCCTTTATGATACAACACAAACACGGCCACTGAGACTATCTTATGCATTCTTTCACGTGGAGATTACCTTTAGCCGACACTGGGTGCTCTACCGCCACCATCTCCCAGGTTAGGTGAGGTTAGGGCCCAATAGGACAGATCACTTACGAGGAAAAAGATACGATAAACCTTTGAGAATCTGGCCACTGACTTAATCCTGTCCTCACTCAGTGGTAAAATGTCCTCTAGAGACTCACAAAACAAACCTGTCTGAGGGGGGCTTATAGGAGGTGAGGGGTGAGGCGTCATGACCCTTGTTAGCTGTCCAGGTAGTGTCCAGGTATGTCAGGGGGGGAGAGAGGGGAGGGAGGGAAGGTGATGGAGGGAGAGAAAGGAATATGGGAAAGGGAGGAGGGAGGAGGGAGGTAGAGGTACGAAGGAGGAGAAGCAGGAGGGAATATGGGAAAGGGGAAGGAGGAAAGGGCAAGAGGAAAAAGAAATTGGTGTGGAGGAGCAAGAGGAGACATAGTTTTCACCTTTCAATTTTAAAATCATCTATTATGATATTTTGACACAATGTTGATACCTTACTTAGTTAGTATTAGATTTGTATATATTGAGAGAAGATTCTAACTACAGTCTTTCTACAGCAAAATAAATAATAGTGGAGGAGTTTATATTGAGATTAATACAACGCTAAGAAAAAAAAAAAATCTTTAATTTAATCTTCTGTACTCAAATCTAATCATGTTTACTTTAGTGGCCAAATGTAAACACAACAACGCGACTCATTCATAACAGGACAAATGTAAACACAACCACGTGACTCATTCATAACAGGACAAATGTAAACACAACCACGTGACTCATTCATAACAGGACAAATGTAAGAAGAGCCACGTGACTCAGGACAAATATAAACAGAGCCACGTGACTCAGGACAAATATAAACAGAGCCACGTGACTCAGGACAAATATAAACAGAGCCACGTGACTCAGGACAAATATAAACAGAGCCACGTGACTCAGGACAAATATAAACAGAGCCACGTGACTCAGGACAAATAACAGAGCCACACAAATATAAACAGAGCCAGACTCAGGACAATATACAGAGCCACAAGAAAAACAGACGTGACTCAGGACAAATATAAACAGAGCCACGACTCAGGACAAATATAAACAGAGCCACGTGACTCAGGACAAATATAAACAGAGCCACGTGACTCAGGACAAATATAAAACAGAGCCACGTGACCAGACAAAAAAACGACCACGTACTCAGGACAAATATAAACAGAGCCACGACTCAGGACAAATATAAACAGAGCCACGTGACTCAGGACAAATATAAACAGAGCCACGTGACTCCAGGACAAATATAAACAGAGCCACGTGACTCAGGACAAATAAACAGAGCCACGTGACTCAGGACAAATATAAACAGAGCCCGTGACTCAGGACAAATATAAACAGAGCCACGTGACTCAGGACAAATATAAACAGAGCCACGTGACTCCAGGACAAATATAAACAGAGCCACGTGACTCAGGACAAATATAAACAGAGCCACGTGACTCAGGACAAATATAAACAGAGCCACGTGACTCAGGACAAATATAAACAGAGCCACGTGACTCAGGACAAATATAAACAGAGCCACGTGACTCAGGAAAAATATAAACAGAGCCACGTGACTCAGGACAAATAAAACCAGACTCAGGACAATATAAACAGAGCCGACTCAGACAAAATAAACACTGACGACAAATATAACAGAGCCACGTGACTCAGGACAAATTTAAACAGAGCCACTGACTCAGAAAATTAAACAGAGCCACGTGACTCAGGACAAATATAAACAGAGCCAGCAGACAATATAAACAGAGCCCGTGACTCAGGACAATAAACAGAGCCACGTGACTCAGGACAAATATAAACAGAGCCACGTACAGGACAATATAAACAGAGCCACGTGACTCAGGACAAATTTAAACAGAGCCACGTGACTCAGGACAAAATATAAACAGAGCCGTGACTCAGGACAAATATAAACAGGCCACGTGACTCAGGACAAATTAAACAGAGCCCGTGACTCAGGACAAATATAAACAGAGCCACGTGACTCAGGACAAATATAAACAGAGCCACGTGACTCAGGACAAATGTAAACAGAGCCACGTGTCTCATTCATAACCGTCAAGGTAAACACTACTACTACGCTCCTCATTCATGGACAGGTTCCCTCACCTCCCCGTCTGACCCTCACAGCCTCCATCCTCGGTAAGGTAACTAACTCCCCTTCCTGCCCACACACCCATGTCCTCTACTCACCTCCCACTCACACACACCCCCCAGCCATCCATCCCACCCCACTCATCCCCCACTCCCACACATCCCCAATCCCCTCATTCCCACTCATTCCCCAACGCCCACTCATCCCCCTACGCCTACTATCAACATGTGTGAAAATCCATGTCTCGTCTATACGTTAATAACCCTTAAGGGCCTCATGTGGGTTGCCAAGGTGTGTGTGTGTGTGTGTGTGTGTGTGTAAGTATGCAGGTATGTCTGTGTGTACGTTTCTCTGCATACAGAACAACTAACTTATCTAACATACATGCACCTGTGTTCACACACACACACCTCCCCCTAACCACCACACCCCCTGACCATCACCAACCCCTCCCCACCACACCCCCTGACCACCACAACCCCTCCCCCACACCCCCTGACCACCATACTCCCGGATACCCCCCGACACATATAGCCACTCGGTAAATACTAATTCTCAGCTGGGCAATTAACGTAACAAAATACTGACTGCTTCTGCATAGGAATTAAGGCGAAGGCAACATTCTCATCATGGGTGTGTATGATACTATGGGGTGTATGATACTATGAGGGTGTATGATACTATTGAGGTGTATGATACTATGGAAAGTATATACTATGAGGTATAATACTGGGGTGTGATACTATGGGTGTATGATACTATGGGGTGTATGATACTTTGGGGTGTATGATACTATGGGGGTGTATGATACTATGGGGTGTATGATACTATGTGGGTGTATGATACTATGGGGGTGTATATGATACTTTGGTGTATGATACTATGGGGGTGTATGATACTGGGGTGTATGATACTATGGGGTGTATGATACTATGGGGGTGTATGATACTAGGGGTGATATATGGTGTATGATACTATGGGGGTGTATGATACTATGGGGTGTATACTTGGGGTGTATGATACTGGGGTGTATAATACTATGTGGGTGTATGATACTATGGGGGTGTATGATACTATGGGGTGTTTGATACTATGGGGGTGTATGATACTATGGGGGTGTATGATACTATGGGGGTGTATGATACTATGGGGTGTATGATACTATGGGGGTGTATGATATATAGGGTGTATGATACTATGGGGTGTGTATGATACTATGGGGTGTATGATACTTTGGGTGTATGATACTATGGGGGTGTATGATACTATGGGGGTGTATGATACTATGGGGGTGTAGTACTATGGGGGTGTATGATACTATGGGGTTGATACTATGGGTGTATGATACTATGGGGTGTTGATACTATGGGGTGTATGACTATGGGGTGTACTATGGGGTGTATGATACTATGGGGGTGTATGATACTATGGGGTGTATGATACTATGGGGGTGTGATACTATGGGGGTGTATGATACTGTAGTCTATGGGGTGTATGATACTATGGGGGTGTATGATACTATGGGAATACAGGTGTATGATACTATGGGGTGATGATACTATAACTATTAAGGGAGTATATGATACTATGGGGTGTATGATATATGGTAAGATACTATGGGGTGTATGATACAAGTGTATGATACTATGGGGGTGTATGATACTATGGGGGTGTATGATACTATGGGGGTAGCTCCACAATCCGCCATCGAAACGTAGCTCTTTCATACAGCAAATGTTGTTCGGAGCTCCATAATACGCCATTAAAAAGAAGCTGCACAATACGCCAGTGATGGTTGGGGCTCCATTATACGCCATTGAGAAGAGCTCTAATACGCACCCTCCTCACGCCCTCAGTCAAGCCCTGCCGATCGGCTTTGAGAAATTCCTACTCTGCTGGTTATTGAATTTTATCAATTAGAGCCGTGAAGGAGGAGGACAGGCGTGAAGGTGAGGGAGAGGGAGGTGAGGGGGGAGAGGGGGTGAGGAGGTGAGGGGTGAAGGGAGGGGAAGCTGAGGGAAGGAAAGTAGAGAAAGGGGAGGAAGGAGAATGGTGAGGTGTGACGAAGGAAGAGGAGAGATGTAGGATGGAAGGAAAGGATAGAGATGAGGAAGGGAAGAGGAGAACAAAGAGAGATGAGAGGAAGGACGGGGGAGTGAGGGAAGGGGAGGGAGGAGGCGTAATTGGAGAATGAAGGAATGGAGATGTATGGAGGAAGGAGAGATTGGGGGAGGTGGGGATGAGGTGAGAGATGAGATATTCACGGCGCATGGTGAGGGAAGGGGAGGGGAGGAGGATGAGAGAGATGAGATATTCACGGCAGGATGGGGCTAGAGAGTACGACAGGTGGAAGGGGAGGGAGGGGGGTTAAGTAGGCCGGAGGTGGGAGGGAGGGAGGTTGGTAGAGGGGGCAGGGTGGGAGGGGAGGGAGGAGGACAACCAATAACACACATCGGAGAATTAAATGTCAAACACAACTTCCGCATCTCTCAATTTCAATTCCAATTAATTACTTTAAAAAAGTTATATTTGCAATCATCGTCGAAGTATCACTGACGAGTATTTCTCCTATAAAACAAGTAAATATGTTTTTGTTATCTATAAAATTAAAAGGTAATTATAGAGAATACGGGTCTATTATTATTAAAATTTAAATAGTTTTCATCCATACATTTATTAGTATCACTATTAAAATAATTATCAACAATTTGTACAGATAACTAAAGCCAAACATATCATTTATATATAACACCAACGTGGAAATACATAACAAATTACTAACTCACTCCATGTTATCCCTCCCTTATACCAACAGCCGCCAACTACGGTAATTAAGGCTTAATAGCTGCACCCAATCAACACAATGTTCGCTCAAACACGATTATATTATTATTTTTAAATTATTTATACTTTAATATATCCAAGTGTTAACGAGCTGCCAGTGACCTGATGAATATTTCTGTTTTTGTGTGTTTAGTGTACTCTGGTGGTAAATAATGATACTACTACTACTACTACAACATCACTCCCTGTATCATGACTACAAACAACACATAGGTCTCTGTTCTACTCAATGGCGGCGAAGACAACACACAAGCTGGTAAAACATCTCCCAATAGGATACTCTTACAAAAAAAATGAAAAAATACCCAAGAATGGAATGGGGGAGGGGAAGAGAACATGACGCCTATGATGAAAAAAAAAGTTCCAAACTAATATGGGCACCCCTTCCCCACAGCCACACGCAGGGGCCCAATCAGCCAATCAGCGATGGCCTCAAACTCGTCCCGGCCGCTCATTGGTATTCTCGTCCGTCTGGGTTTTGGCGGGTTATCTGATCGCTCCTAATGTTTTTCTCAAGGGTCTGATTTCAACCACTAATAAATGTTTTGTGTACTCGTCCCGCTACCAGTCGTAATCCAAGCAAGAGAAAATGAACTTAAATGTTTATTAATTGACAGTGATTCTGATCAACGGGAGGGCAGTTTGTCCCGGCCAGGAGGAGGAGGAGGAGAAGGAAATAATTTAAACCTGGCGGAATACAAGATGGTCATTATCTTCATGCCCCCTGCAGTCCACACATAAACAAGACGGCTTCCTGCCAAATTTATGACTCAGAATCTGAGAGACGATACATATCTAAGTGACACGTCATGTATACTTACATTAGGAAGGTCTTAAACATAGACGGGAGCCAGAGACGCTTTTAAATAATACGAAGGTTAGCCTACTGAGGGCCGCTGGATCATCAGTAGTCCCACTACGGCTGCCTCCAGGCGATGAGGGTTGGTTTATGCTTTATCCCCTGCTCACCCACCGGCCATGACTGGGGTACATAACGTGTCTCGACGTAGTTTTTATCTGTCTGTCTGTCTGTGTTTGTCTGTCTGCCACGCCCGTGTTGTGACAGGAGGAGGAGAGATGTTAACACACACAGGTCAGGACGACAATTAACAGGGATCACGACAAATAGGTTGTGAGAAGTGAACTGTGTGGTCGCCATTATTATTATTATTATTATTATTATTATTATTATTATTATCATCATTATTATTATTATTATCATTATTATCATTATCATTATTATTATTATTATTATTATTATTATTACCAGTTTCTATTATATATTACTATTTTATTTATTACAATTTTCATCCTTTTTTTACGTATTAAGTATGGTTAAGTTAGGTTAGGTTAGTTAAATCATGGAAGGTTAAATTAAGTTAGATGTTAAGTTATAGTACACAAGATTAGGTTAAGTTAGATTCGATTAAGGTGGATTACGCTAATATAAGTAACATACCAAGTTATATAATTAATTGGTACAAATTTTATTATGACCCTAACCGTTATAAAACAAGGGGGTGTAGTGGAGGAGGGAGAGGTGGGAGGGGGGGAGGAGAGATGGGGGGAGGGAAGGAGGAGGAGATGGAGTTGGTAGTGTGGAGATAGGTGGGAGGGATAAAGGTGTGGCGGAGAGAGAGAGAGAGAGGATTGGTATAGTGGAGGAAGAAAAGACACAACAGAAGGAAAAATAACACAGAAAGGGAATAAGAAAATCAAGATACAGAGGAAATGAGAGGCAGACACGAGAAAATAAGGAAGAAAAGCAAGAAGGTAGAAGAAGCAAAAAGATTGAACGTATGGGGAATATAAGAAGAAAGGGAGAGTTATGTAGGGAGGTGGAAGAGGAGAAAGAGAGAATGGGTCAAGTGGGAAGACAGGAAGAAAGGGGAGGGGGAGACAAGAATATAGAGTCTGGAGAAGGATAAGACCTCTCCCCCCTCTCCTCCTCCCTCCTAGAGAGGCCAGAACAGGTAGGTTTTCTTGACTTTCTCATTTCTCCCCCTCTCCATGACGACCCCTAGGATGTGTGTGTGTGTGTGTGTGTGTGTGTGTGGCTATTCCTGCAGCTGGATCACATTCCAGGTAAACCACAGGTAATGCCAGTCATGTTCACAGACTCCCAAACCACGTGACCCCACCCCTCCTCAGGTCATACAAGGTGAGCAGGAGGAGGGAGGAGAGGAAGGGGGTAGGTGTGAGGAGGGGGGAGGGAAGAGGGGGAGGGGTGGATGGGAGAGAGGGTGGAAGGAGGGTGGAAGGGAGAGAGGGTGGATGGGAGAGAGGGTGGAAGGAGGGGGGAGGATAGGGGGTGATGCAATAAAATACAAACTCTCGTATCTTCCCTTTTATCGTGTTTTATCTATCAATCTGTCTATTTATCTTCCTTTATCTACCTATCTATCATCCATCACCCTGTACTGAAGATGCACCAAAAAATGGCTTCTCTAACTAATAAAAATAAATAAAAATAAAATAATAGGTTAACAACAACAAACAATAACATAATAATATAATCCATATTTAGTCTGTAACTATGTATCTGTCTGTCTGTCTGTCTACCAAGTCAATTCGTTCATCTGAGTCTCCGTCCAATAAATCCACACACCACCACCAGTCTACACACACACACACACACACACACCCCACACTCAACTGATTGGAAGTTTAATGGCGAGGATTGCAGACGAGAAGACCACCCACCTAATCTTAATCTTTATTTAGCAGCCACAATCCCCCCACACAATCTACCACCACCCCCAACTCCTAAACACAAAGAGAAAACAGTCGTATATTTCATTTCATAATTATACGTTTTCATGAGCCTAATACGGCACAGCGCGTCATAGAAAACGCCATGTGTGGTAAGATCGTTAAAGAAAATGGGAAGAGGTTGCTTATGAATTAGTCCTGTGTGTTTTGATTACATGGGAACAGGTGAATGAATTCTAATAATTCTTCTTCTTCTTCTTCTTCTTCTTCTTTAATGAGAATGGAAATAGTAAAATGGGTAAATTAAAAACATAGATGACAAAAAAAAACTCTGATGAAGAATTTCTCAAACTTTCACTAAATTAAGAAACAAAAATAGTGCGGAAAAAAGTAGGAATTTATATTCGCTATTTTTTTTTCTCCAGAGACGAGAAAATGTTTTGGAAGTCAAATAATTCTTATACTAAATACTATTACTACTACTACTACTACTGCTACTGCTACTACTAATAATAATAAAAATTAATTACATGTCCTTGTATTTATATGAAAGAAGAAGAGTTTCAGATTATATTGACGTAGAAAATACAAATTATTCCGACACAAACACAAGATCAATGGTGTTTTTTATTGCTTGGTAACACTAACAGTTGACAGTCATTCTTAATAACAACGGACCTATTTATCTTGTATTTATTCATTTATCTACTAGTAATGGCGTAAAATAATAGTTTAGACAGAAGGAGCTAGTTATTTTGCCTATTATTTACAGAGCTATTTACGTAATATAAGGTGTAAAATAACAGTTTAGACAGAAGGAGCTAGTTATTTTGCCTATTATTTACAGAGCTATTTACGTAATATAAGGCGTAAAATAATAGCTTAGGTACAGGTAAACTGAACCTTAATTAACCCTGCAGAGATATTGGCCATTTTCAGGGATCTTTATGGTAGGTAACGCAGGTCTTTCTCTTCTCCACCTCCCACCTCCACCTCCTCTCCTCCATACCTCCCTTTCCAGTGAGAACCAAATACGTTGTTCGTCCTCCATTCCCTTCCCTTCCCTCTCCCTCTCCCATTCCGTCTTCCTACATATGTAAATCCTCTCCCCCCCCCCATCGCCCCCCTGACCACTCCACCTCCGATTAAATGCCCTTCCCTTCCTCTCCCTCCCACCTCCACCCTCTTCCTCTCCTCCTCCCCTCCCCCTCTCATCTCCTCCCTCCCATCTCTTTCAACCCCCTCCCGCCTCCCCTCTTTCATTCCCTCCCCCTCCCCCACCCCTCCAGGACGAAGCTGACCCACCGGAAGTGTTCATTAAGAGGGATTTAGTGCGGAGGATTACAACTCCTCAGGGTTTATTTGACGTCACCGAATTTTTAATGACGTCACGTGGCTTTCTTATGATTTTACAGGGACCTTTTGTGACGTCACGGGGTCTTATTTTGTGACGTCACGGGAGGACTATTTCATGACGTCATCGAACCTTTTTATTACGTCATTATGTTAAATTTCCATAAGATCTCCTGCAGGATTTAACATATTTAAGGAATCAGGTTAAGAATTCTCAAAGATCCCAAAGTTAAATATTTTTCTCCCGTAAAATAATGATAATAATGAGACAGTCTTGGTGACATTTTGCCGCCATCTTTATCTCCTCGTATAGCTGAATCAGTCAATAAACCCGACCAGAAGGAAGGGTATCGTGAGAACCTTTGAGAAGTTAACACGATCAATACGATATCTTAATCCTTCAAATACGATAACCTATTCTTTTACTTCCATAATATTGTACTCAGAGGTTCATTCTTTGTACTCAAGAGGTTAAGTCATTGTACTCCAAAGGGTTAATTCATCATTCTCAATGGAGTTACTGATCGTACTCAGGGATTTATATCATAAGACTCAAAGGGTTAAATCACCGTACTCAAGAGGTTAAGGCAACGTACTCAGGGTTAAATCATCGTACTCAATGTGTTACTGATCGTACTCAACGTCCATAATCTCAAAAAAATCTTACGAGAAATACCCCAATAGTGTGGTGGGGTGGTGGGGGGGTAGAGGTGGTAAAGGGGTGAAAGAGATGAAAGGTGTGTAGAAGAGGAAGGAGGCAAGGTGGAGGGGTTTCGTTGAAGGGGGGGTGGGGGTGGGATGGTTGGGGTAAGTGGAGGAGGTGGAGGTGGAATGGATAGATTGTAGAGTGGGTTTGGTGGAGGGGTAGAGGGATGGAAGGTGGGTGGTGACGTGGATTAAAGGGGGTGGAAGGGGAGGAGGTAGGTGGGTGGCGATGGAGGGTGATGGTTTGGGTGGAGGGAGACGACGTATATGAACCAGTGGACATGGAGGAGGGATGGATGGGGTGGAGGGGGGATGGAGGAAGGGGATGGTGGAGAGGGTGGTGGGTGGAGATGTACAGCTGATGGGATTATTCTGAGATTATTTCCTTAACAGGAGGTGATAATTCCCTAGGTGACAGATGGAATATAATTATCCCGAGGAGTTGGGGAGGGAGGATAGAAGGGGAGGATAAAGGGGGTAGAGCAGGAGGGAGGATAGAGGAGAGGAGGAGGCTAAAGTAGGGCAAGGAAGATGAAATTAGAGCAGGGAAGGTTAAAGTAGAGAAGGGGTTAGAGCTGGGGCTGTGGGAGGAGAGGACCAGATATTAAGGTTAGGAGTAGTGGAGGGGTGGGTAGGTGGAGGTGGGCAGGTGGAAGGGTGGGCAGGTGGAAGGGTGGGCAGGTGGAGGGTGGAAGGTCGGGAGGTTAGATGAGCAGGTAAAAGGTAGGTGAATAGGTGAAGGGGTGGGCAGGTGAAAGGGTGGGCAGGTGGGGAGCGTAGGTGAGCACGTGGAGGGGTAGGCAGGTGGGTAGGGTGGAGGGGGGGCAGGTAAGCAGGGAGGGAGGGATGTGTTTATGGGACATCTCTGGACCGCCCTGGGACATCTTGGGACACAAGATCAACTTAATTAAATCTTGTCCTACCCGTTATAGGTAGAGGCGACCCACCGTCCCACTGACCGAGTCATTACATTCCTGCGGCACTCCTCCCTGCGACCTCCTCCCACCTGCGACACTTCTCTCTCTGCAGCACTTCCCCACCAGCTACCACATAATTCCCGGTAAAATGCTTCTTGACCCCCCTACCAGTACCCGGTATTACACCTTTATAGTGGCTCCAGTGGCCTCCAAATCAGTATTCCTCCCTAGTGGCCTCCAAGTCCCCGATATTCCTCCCATGTGGCCTCCATCCCCGATATTCCTCCCATGTGGCCTCCAAGTCCCCGATATTCCTCCTAGTGGCCTCCAAGTCCCGGTATTACTACATTATAATGGCGCACAAGATACTTAATTATCCAGGGTAGATAATGGGGCAGGGAGGAGGTGGGGTGTTTTTAATAATAAAGTTTGAGGTGCAGGAGGCTGACGGGGATAACGTGTGAGGTGTGTACAGTATGTGGGGCGCTGGGGGGGTGATCAGCTGGTGGGGGAGAGGAGGGAAGGGAGGAAGGGTAATGGAGGTGGGGGGAGGGTAAGGGCGAAGAAGGAAGGGGTGAGAAGTGGGAAGGAGGAGAAGTAAAATGGAGGAGGGTAAGGAGGAAGGGAGGAGGAGGGAAGGGGTAAAATGGAAGGGTAAAAGGAGGAAAGGGAAAGGGAGGAGAGAAGGGAGGAAGGGAGTAAGGAGGAGGGAAGAAGGGAAGGAAGGATGTAAAGAGACAGGAAAAGGAAGGAAAAGAACAGTAGGATTGTGAAGTTGGGGAAAGAAAAGAAAGAAAGGAGGTGGGGTAGAACAGAGAGAGATGGCAGAGGAATTTTCAACTTTGAGTAAATATTGTTTTCTTCTCTCTCTCTCTCTCTCTCTCTCTCTCTCTCTCTCTCTCTCTCGTATATCTTGCTTCAGATTAATCTATATATGATTTCATTTACACATTCCTCGCTCTTTCGTTCCTTGCTCCCTCCCTCTCTTCCCCATCCATTCTCAAACTTCCTCCCTAGCCAATTCCTTCCCCCATCCCTAACTCTTCCTCTTCTCCTATCCATCCTATCACCAGCGCCGGCCCATCCATCTAACCTTAGCCCATCCTGGGAAAAATAAATGCCCTATTCGTTTTACGTTCCAGCACGGAATCTGCCACGGGTTTATTTATTTACAGGACGACCAACACCCGAAACTAGCTACGCCCCACCACGTAAATCTGGCCAGAGGGAACGAGCGTCCTTCTGGCTCCAGCTGGTCTGTGAATTCCTACTGGGGGCTGTAACTCACTGTATTAAACTGTAACTCTTTAAAACAACGTCAAGGTATCACTAATTGGGCTTGTATCCCTCTGTATTAAAACTGTATCACTGTAAAACTCTCTTGATATACCACCGGCCTGTACCTAACTATAAGATCTGTAATAATGTATCACTGTATCCTGTAACTCGCTGCATAGAAACTGTATCCCTTTAAAACTACATCAATATACCACAGACCTGTAATTCACTGTAAGATCCGAAATAATGTATCACCGAGGGACTGTAACTCATTTAATAAAACTGTAATGTTGTATTACTATTGCCTGTAACTAATTATATCCTCAAAAGACTTCAATAACTGTTTTATTTACTGGTTACAGCTTACTTTACGATACAACACTGCACTTCTGTAACTTGGTCCCACTGTAACCTTATATTCCTGTACCACTGTAACTTTATCCCACTGCAACCTTTTACTTTTGTACCAATATAACCCTGTAACCTTATATCACTGTACCACTTTAACCTTGTACCACTGTAATCGTCGGGAGGAGGGCAGTGGAGGGTTTTTTTCAAGGCCTCGTCAATGGTACACCTCAAGAGCTGTCGAGGTCCATTGTGGTTCGTTTAAATAGTGTTTACGTGTATGTAGGGGCAACCCTTTGGGGGCCAGCCTGAGGTGGTATGTGGTGGTGGAGGTGTGGTTGGTGGTGATTGTGGTAGTGGTGTGTGGTGGTGTAGTGATTGTGGTAGTGGTGTGGTGTGATGGTGGTGTGTGTGTGGTGGTAGTGGTGGTGTGGTAGTGTTTGGTGGTGGTTATGGTGTGTGGTAGAGGTATGGTAAAGGTTGGTGGTGGTACTGGTGGTGATGGTAGGAGAGTGTGGTGAGGAGTGTGGAACTGACCAGGGCTTGATGTAGTGGAAATAAGTATGGGTTACGGAATTTAGTTAGTTACGCGCGCGCACACACACACACACGGAAGGAGAGAGAGAGAGAGAGAGGCCATTTGTGTAAAAGCGTATACCGGCGTATTGGTGTACGAATTACGGCTGTATATGTTTAAGAGATGCGTAAGGCAACGTGGGTGTTGAGATTGCGTGAATTATGGGTGTAAAGATGTGTGGGAGATTGGGTGCGGTAGGTGGGCGTGGGAATAAGGGCGTGTATATGATGGCAGGGCGGATGGGCGTACAATACATACATAGGGACGGACGGAGGAGGATATGTGCCCTGTGTGTGTGTGTGTGTAAGGGGATTTAAATGGTCGTGGAAGGAGAGGGCGGCAAGGGCGGAGAAGGTGGACGGAGTGGGCGGACAGGTGCTGGTGGGTGTGTCTACTCACGGTGGCAGCGGGCGGCGTATCTGATGAACCAGACGACCTACTGTAAGTACACACACTCTCTCTCTCTCTCTCTCTCTCTCTCTCTCTCTCTCTCTCTCTCTCTCTCTCTCTCTCTCTCTCTTATCGTCTCCCGCTGCACACATCACCACCATTATATAATAATAATAATGGCTGCCCCAAGTGGTCGAGACTGGTCGGCCCTAGAAGCTGTCGCAACACTACAACCACACCCTGAGTTAACGATCTGTACAACCCAGTGTCACGAAGTGTGGACTCTTCGCCAACTGCACTGGCTAACCTTGACGTAAATTGATTAACATCCAGGTCCCCAATTACTGCTGGGTAGACAAGAGGCAAATAGCGTTAAGAAACTGGCCCACAGTTTCACCCTGCTGTCCGTTACACCAACACTACATCCCCAACAAAACCATTACAATTATCTCCACCGCCATCGTCTCCTCCTCCTCCTCCTCTTCATTCTCCTCCATCACCTTCTCCTCTTCCCTCTCCCTCGTCCTTGTTATGCCCAACAGGTCGTCAACTTGTGCGTCACCTGTCACTCTTTACCTGAGCCAGCACTAATTACCAGGTGTGGGAGGTAAGTTAGGACGCAGGGGAGTGTAATGATGCATGTGTGGCGGTACTCCCCTCTTACTGTCTGTCAGGTCTGTTTGATTGTCTGTCAGAGTGATTACATGTCTGTCTGTCTGTCTGTCTGTGTCACAACTACACTATATCATCTTGTCTGTCTGTCTGTCTGTCTGTCTGTCTGTCTACCTTTCGTCTGTTTGTCATGAACACCTACCAGCTACCCATCCACCCATCCACTTATCCACCCACCCACCCACCCACCCAGGACCAGCAGACAGGTCCACAGCTGCCCCAAGGTAAGGCTACCACTGCCCCCAGACTTAGAAGGTCCTGGGGGCTGCAACAATCCGGGGGAATGAAAGGGAGGGAGGAGAGGAGAGAGGGAGGGGGGCGAGCCGACCCACCACCCCAAATTAGGCAGCTGGTGATAAATCATAAGGACGCCGCACCTGAGTCTACCTGGCGTCTACCTGAGTCTACCAGGCGTCTGAGTCTATCTCTACTTGGCGTCTACCAGAGTCTATCTTCCTCTTATGATCCTACTTGGCGTATAACGAGTCGATCTGTGTGTGTGTGTATGTGTGGAAACTTCAACTTGCTAATTTACTTTTTGCAATGAAATTTATGTACGTATATCACACACACACACACTCTCTCTCTCTCTCTCTCTCTCTCTCTCTCTCTCTCTCTCTCTCTCTCTCTCTCTCTCTCTCTCTCTCTCTCCCATGAGCATCATTTTGGCAGTAAAGAAATCTCTCTATATATCTCTTTCTCAGTGTAAATCTCTCCTCATCTGTCTCTCTGTCCCAAGCTCCTCCTCCCTCTTCCTCTTCTCTCTCTCCTTCCTTTCCTTCTCTCTTTCTCTTCCCTCTCTCACTCCTCATCCTCTTTCTTCCTCTTCCCCTTCTCATCTCTTCTCTCTTCCCTCCCCAACCTTTCTACCTCACTCCTATTTCCCTACACCTTCTTTCTCTCCCCCACAATTTCTTCTCCTCCCCCCTCTTCTCTCTTCAACCCCTCTCCACCTTACATCCTCCTCCCCCCTCTCCACCTCACCTCCTTCCCCTCTCCTAACCCCCCCTCTTGTTATCTCTTCTCCTCCTCTTACCCCCCTCATATCCCTCTTCTTACACCTCCTCCTTTTCTCCTACCCTTTTCTCCTACCCTCCCCCCGCCCTGAGCACCCCCTAAGCCCCCTACCCCCGATAATAAACAACACCCCTGACGTCTCTAAGCCCGTGAGACAATTACCACAAACACTGGGGGATGTTCCAAGGCTTTCTTGGGCTTTGTTCAATAACTGGCTTTTTACTCTCTCTGTCTCTTGGCTTTTCAGACGAGTGGCTTTTTTTTCGTCGTCGTCTCTAGGCTTTGTGGCTTTTGAGAAGAATGGATTTTGTTTTATCTCTCTGAGTCTAGTAGTGGGTTTCGTCCTGTCTCTCTATCTCTCACACTGACACACTTTCTGTCTATCTCTGTCTCTTTCCTTCTATAATTTAAGACTTTATTCTCTAGTATTAGTATTTTATCTCTTTCTTTCTCTTTCACTTACCTGTCTGTCTGTCTGTCTGTTTATCTTTCCCTTCACTTATCAGTCTCTATCTGTCTGTCTGTCTGTCTGTCTGTCTGTCTGTCTCTCTCTCTTTCTCTTTCTCTCTGTCCTCCATCCATCACGTCACCCGCTTAAGGATGCTCCTCCATCCTAGGAGACAGACTGACAGGCAAGTGACAGTCTGGGGAATCCTTCTTGCCCAACCAAGATACTTCCAGGGCTTCCTGTTGCCTACACGTCAGTCTAATATGACAGTCTAACACGACAGTCTAACACGACAGTTTAACACGTCAGTCTAAAACGGCCGCCTAACACAACAGTCTAACACGACAGTTTAACACGTCAGTCTAAAACGGCAGTCTAACACAACAGTCTAACAAAGCAGTCTAAAACATCTGTCTAACACGCCAGCCTATAACATCAGTCTAACACGCCTGTCTAACACGCCAGCCTAAAACATCAGTCTAACACGGCAGCCTAACACGCGTCTAACACGACAGTCTAACACGCCTGTCTAACATGACAGTCTAAAACGTCCGTCTAACACGACAGTCTAAGACATCAGTTTAACACGCCAGTTTAACATGCCAGTCTAAGACGACATTCTAAAATATTGTTGTCATATTAGGACAACAATATTTCAGTCTAGTCTACACTTCATCTACACGTGGGTCTTGTAGGGTCACTTCCTCATGTCACTTCCTACACATCAATTATGATCCGTCACTTCTACACGCCTTCTCTCTGCCTCACTTCTTACCTATTGGCCATACACGTCAGTCCTACACACGCCTCCCTTCTACCCTCACGTCTACGAAAGGCCTCAGGATATCACACGTCTTTTGATATCACGTAACCAACAACTTCCAGGAAGTATCAGGTAAAAACAAGAGACTGGAATAACAAGAGAAAATCCACCTGGAATCGAGTTCCCTTTGAAATGTTTCCTCAAAGGCTACTTCGCATTTTCATCTCAATTCCAGGTTTTTCTTTCAAACTATAATAGGTGTACAATTCCTAAAACTCCAAAACAAACAATAATGAGAATTCTAGTCTATGGAACTGAGAGCCTGGTTTCTGGAATCCTGGAATAAAGTTTTCTGGAATACTAAAGTTATTGGAATCAGTAATTAAAGGTTCCAGAATAATAAGCTTTTGGAATCATAGAATAAATGTTTCTGAAATACTAAAGTTATTGGAATCATATATTACAGGTTTCTGGAATACTTAGCTTTTCTAATCATGGAACGAAAGTATATGGAATACTTAGATTTTTTGGAATCAAAGAACAAAGGCCTCAAGACTCTAAAACCATTGGAACAATAAACACAAAGATGAAAGAATTTTAGTAGGACTGACCACAAAGGTTTCTGGGATCTTAAGCCTTTGGAATTATAGACCAAAAGTTACTGAAATCCCAAAGCTTTGTATTCATAAACAAAATAATCAACAAATCCCTAGAATTATGGACTAAAGATTTCTGCAACCTGGAATCATAAATAAATGGATTTCCGGTATTAGCGAATGAAGAAAAAAAAGTCAGTTCACAAAAACAAACAAATCAGGTGCGTCAGGAACTTACGAGCCAAAAACAATCTTCGTTATCAACCTAGAGAGAGAATAATGTATCCCTGGAACCAAAACAAATAACCTCTCAACGATCCAAACTGAGTCAATATTTACGGGGATCAGGTCCATAAATATCTCCAGAATCGCATACGATAAAAAGGCAGTACGCTTTCCAGTTGGACGGATGGCCTACCAGGAACCCCGCATAAAACACCCTCGCCCTGGAACAAGATGGCTCCAGCGGCGGTGATTCTGGAAGACTTAGCGTATAATCTGTGATACACGGCGGGAACTGGAACGTCGCTCTTTACTTTAGCTTCAAGTTATCACCTGGAAACATGAAACTGGAAAGACTCGTACTTGCTGGAATAATAATGGGTGTAATGTGAGTTGCCCCCAGGAAGGAAGATGGCGGTGAGAGGATAGCCTGGAACGGTTCTATATATACTTTTGTCTTTTCTTTGTCTACTACTGCAGGATATGGAAGGATACCGGAGGGCAAGGCTTAGGTTACAGTGAGTCACTTTGGTATTCTATAGGACGACTTGGAGAATAATTACCAACATTAGGATTCTGTGGGAGGTGTTTAAGGCTACAGCTACCTACTTTAGCATTCTGTAGAAGGCGCTTAAGAATACAGTTAGTACTTAAGGATTATGTAGGAGGCGTCATTATTATACAGTCAGGCGCAGGAGCGTCTTTAAAGTATCCTGAGAGTAGCTAAGATACCGTGGGAGATTACTTGCACACTGTAGAAAAATGGTGGAGTGTGTGAGAGCTTTTAAGTACAGTACCGAAGGAGAGAGGGAGGGGAGGTGTGCTGGCGAGGGAGGGGGTGCTGGCGAGAGAGGGGAAGTGTACTGGCGTAGGATGGAAGGGGAGGTGTACTGAGAGATAAGAGACATGAGAGACTGTGGTCAACAATGTCTCACTATGGGAACATCTTCAACTGGACCTGAACACGTGAGAAACTTTAGACGCTTGTTAAATGTTTATGACAAGAAGGGAAGAGGATAAACAACCACGACTAATTGTTTTGTCCTTCCCTACAGATGGTCTTCTGAAGGCGGTGGTTCAACTCTGAGATAGATCAAAGGGGTCGACACACACACACACACACATGGCTGTTCTTCCTCCACCCACCAACACATATTTCTACCTTACGGCTTTTGTCCTGTCGCACCCAGACACACTTCTACCTCCTGCTTTTCTCCTGTCGCACACACAGGGGTCTAGACCGCCGGCTGCTGCAGCTGTTACCTACACCTGTGCTTTGTTGAGGCAGGAGGTGCAGGTGTGCCCAGGTATGGTCGCTCACCTGCTAATTAACAGGGCACGCAAGGCACCGCGCGGAGCTTGTGGTTTATAATTAATGTTTTAGCTATGGTGTCCCCGTGTGTGGTGGTAGGGGTAGACAGTGATGATAGTGGTTTATAATTATGTTGTGACGGTGGTGTGATGGTCTGAGGCGTGTGTGGTGGTGGTGGTGGTAGTAGTGGTGGTAGTAGTGGTGGTAGTAGTGGTGGTGGTGGTGGTGGTGGTGGTGGTGGTAGTGGTAGTGGTGGTGGTAGTAATGGTAGTAGTGGTAGTAGTAGGGTTGGTGATACATAATCATGATAGTGGTTTATAATTATGTTGTGACAGTGGTATGATGGTTTAAGGAATGTGTTGTGGTGGTGAGGTCATGGCGGAGTATAGTGATAATGGTGATACTGGTGATGGTGATCCCCCGTGGTGCTAATGATGATCTCGGTGACCAACAGAGCATTATAAATTTGTTTTCTTTTTAATTATTATTCTTTCTTTCATATCTCATACACACATTAAAAATATCATACTACTACTACTACTACTACTACTACTACTACTACTACTACTACTACTACTGCTACTTCTACTAATAATAATAACAATAAATCCCCCGCTGCGACACAACAACACGCCCTAACTCTGAACAATATAAATAAATATCCTATATAACCAAACCCGTCTGAGACACACACACACACACACACACACACACACACACACATACACACACACACACACCAAGTTGGGTTAATATCCATCCTTAATTCACCTAATCATCGTGTGGACAGCCCCCAAACGGTCGCACGGACAGGATGCCTTCAAGTCAATATTACCCGTAGTCGAGTCAATGTTTCTTACCGAGAGCTGGGACTGTCTGTGTCTTATTGGTGGTCTCTGATGTTAATTATGTTGTTGAAGATAAACTAAGGATTGTAATGTTACTTTATAATGATCACGTGAGAATGTAAGTGAAGGGACGTATTATTATTATTATTATTATTATTATTATTATTATTATTATTATTATTATTATTATTATTATTATTTTATACCATTATCATTATTAATACTATACTTATACTAACTAATCATCACTACTGTCATTATCATCATCATCATCGTCATCATCATTATCATCATCCTCGTCATCATCATCATCATCATCGTCATCCAAACTCACTGACAGGTTTGTTACCATGGAGATCCTCACGGAGACACATTTCGTTACCTTAATTGCTTGTTTGTGTTTTGACTACTAAATTGGCCACACTCAATTTCGACCTCCTCCTCCTCCTGCTTTCCCTCTTCCTCCCTCCTGCTCCGTCTCTTCCTCCTACTCATAGTTTGTTTGACAGAGCCCACCTGTCTAACTGAGGACACCACGCCCACGCCCGCGGTTCCAATCACGCCCACCACCTGTCTCCTGCCTAATGGGATTAGCTGGTGAATTGTCTGGAGTTAGTTCCTGTGGGGGAGGGGTGGAGGAGGGGGGGGTTGTGGGGAGGGTAGAGGGGGGGTAGAGGGGGGGGGGGAGGGGTAGAGGAGGGGAGGGGTAGAGGGGGAGGCAGAGGGGGAGGTAGAGGGGGTTTCTACGTATCTTCTTATTTTGTCTTTATTCTCTTTCTCTCTATATACCACTATCTCATGTCTGTCTGTCTGTCTGTCTGTCTGTTTCTCTTTCGGTCTGTCACTTTCTCTCTCTCCGTCTATATATCTGTCAATTTCTTTCATTCTCTCTATCAATTTCTCTCCGTCTGTTTGTCTGCCTCTCTCTCTCGCGCACACACACACACACACACACACACACACACACACACGCACACAGATTAAACTAACACCTAATCTACTCAACAGCGCTGCTCCACCCCGACACACGTACCGTACAGCTGCTGTTATGGGCCCTGCTGCACATAACAGTAACAGCATGAGAGGCACAGCAAAGGCGGCGGGGGGTCGATACGGTAGCTGATGGTATGGCGGGTTTAACAACAACAACAACAACAACGATACGAGGCAACAACAAAAACAACAACAACAACAATATGAACGGCGTAAGGAGGCAACAGCAACAACATGAACGAGATGATACAGCATTACAGCAAGAGTTAGCACAGCAGTTCGGTACAGCACTCAGGTGAAATTGGGTGATGTTACTTTGGATTAAGTTGGGTTAAGTTCAATAAAGTTAGATTAAATTAGATTAAGTCAGATTAGATAAGTTTAGGTTACTTTTATAGTTTTCTTTGGTTAAGTTAGCTTAGGTTAGGTTAGGTTAGGTTAGGTTAGGTTAGGTTAGGTGAGATTAGGTTAGTTTAAACTGTTAGATTGTCTGGAATTTGACTAAGTTAGGTCAAATTAGCTTTTCTTAGGTTAGCTTGGATTAAGTACTGTTAGGTTAGCTTAGGTTAACTTAGCTTAGCATAGCCTATTTCTCCTGAATCTATATCTCCCTCCCCAGGTAAGAAAGTACCCCGAGGTGACCCCCAGGAAATGACCCCAGCTGTTCCTGTGTGACCCCGTGTTGTCTTGACCCCTCTCACCTGTGTCCTTCCTTCTCTCCCTCCTCTCGTGTCTGTCTGACTGTCTATATGAGTTATGTCTCTTTCTCTCTCTCCCCTCCCTTTATCTCTCTCTCTCTCTCTTTGTTTCCTCCTGCCTTTCTCCTCCTCTGTCTTCCTCTCCGCTGTACCAACAACACTCTCCCTCTCACAAACCCTCTCTCCCCTCTCCCCCATCCAACCCTCTCCCTCTCACAAACCCTCTCTCCCCTCTCCCCCGTAAGAGACAGAAGGCGGTACCTATACAAGGGTTGTTATCTCCCCCGTTATCTCTCCAGTGTCTCTCTGAACGGTAGTAAAATTAGTGATAGATGGAGTTGTCTCCCGGGAGATAGTCAACCCCCGTGTCCAACCCTAACTCACTACCCCCCCTTCTCCTTACCCCACCTTGACCCCCCGACCCCTGCCATACTGTTCCCCAGACCCGACACCATGACCCCTCTGACCTGACCCCCCCCACCTCCTGATCCCAGCCCCACCCTGACCCCCTGCCACCCCTCCCTGATCTCAGCCCCCACCCCTGACCCCGCCACCCCCTCCATGATCCCAGCCCCCACCTGACCCCCGCCACCCCTCCCCAGTGATCCCAGCCCCCACCCTGACCCCCGCCACCCCTCCATGATCCCAGCCCCCATCCTGAACCCCGGCCCCCCAACACACCTATCCCATTCATCTTAATCTATCTGTGTTACCCAGCTGGCTACCTCACTATCCTCTAACCTAACCTGACCTAATTTAACCTAATCTAACCGAAACTAACCTAACCTAAACCAATTCAACCTAAACTAACTTCACTATCCTCTAACTCTAACATACCATAACCTAACCTAACCTAACCTAACCTAACCTAACCCGTGAACCTTAAACACAGACAACAGCACAAACTCAATTGCCTGTCAAAACATAAACAGCAACTATGATAACATATAACTAAGTCAACATCAAAGAGGTGTACAAGTCCCTCTGCCTTAACATAAACAACTTCAAGTGGTCATAACTACCTACTTTAATTATCTAAACAGCTGATTATCAAACTGGTCTGAGATCTTGCTGTGATATAAGAACACAACAAGTTTGGTTCAAATCTATTGTAATTTGTTTGAGTTATCGTGATGAAAATTATCGGGAGTAGGCACGGAAAATATTCATTCCTGGGGCCCCCTACCAGGAGACACACACACACACACACACACACACACACACACACACACACACACACACACACACACACACACACACACACACACACACACACACACACACACACACACACACACACACACACACACACACACACACACACACACACACACACACACACACACACACACACGTCTCATTTACATTACAGTATTATCACACTTCAAATTTACATTACTTGAATCATCCTCATTTACATTATTATCATACTGAATTATTTACAGACCTTTAAACCCTCCCCACCGTTTACATTATCTTAAAACATCATTACAAATTTACAAATAGCTTAGGTAAATCTTATGAGGGAAATAAAATCTTTACTAATAACCTTGAGTGCAAAATTCTGTCCCCTTGTACTTAACACGGACGAAATTATCTCCTCACAACTTAACACGAATTTAACACGTACTTTTGTCTCTCACCTCAATAATTAACACGTAGGAAATTCTCTCACCTTACTACTTTAACACCTACAAAAATCTCTCTCTCTCTCTCTCTTTCTCCACTACGTAACCCGTACTTAAATACTACACACACTACACCTGACTCGGCCAATCTTAACTCATTTGTTTATCTCCCGCTAACCCAACCCGTATTTATCTCCATCCTTCACAGCTGACGACAACACAACAACCCCTCCCCCCCACTCTGGACTTCACTAAATACCAAATTATACCCCTTCGTATATACTGTACCGTATATCTATCTCTACGTGTCTGTCTGTTAACTCTGGTTTTATCAATACCTAACGAGCGTGTATCATGATTCGTTTACTGGTCCTGTCAACAACTATTCAGGCTCGTCTTATCTTGTGTGTGTGTGTGTGTGTGTGTGTGTGTGTGTGTGTGTGTGTGTGAAATTAATTAACACATAGTTTCTCTCTCTCTCACCTCCTTCTTTCCTATCCTTTCATTGCAGTTTATCGTCAACATGTTTATTCCCCCACATCTTCCTTCCTTCCTCTCTCCCTCCCTCCTTCGTTTAATCCTACTTTTTCCTCCTTCCTTTTTCCGCCCAGTTATTCATCCCTTCTCTCCCTCTATTTACCAACCACCTCATTCGCCTCCAATCTTCTCCATCCATTCCTCTTCATTGACTTCTTCCTCCCCTCCCATCCTCTCTCTCTCTCTCTCTCATCCCATCCCTTTCTCCCTTATTTCCTCATACTATATTTTCTCCTTTTCTCCCCTCCATCATTACCATCCCTCCCCTCTCTCTCTCTCTCTCTCTCTCTCTCTCTCTCTCTCTCTCTCTCTCTCTCTCTCTCTCTCTCTCTCTCTCTCTCTCTCTCTCTCTCTCTCTCTCTCTCGCCCTTCCTGTCTTTTCTCTCTTATCTGTTGCCCTTCTTTTTCTTCATTTTCTTTCTCTCAATTCTTCTTCTTTTTCTCCTTCTCACCTTTTTATCCTCTCCTTTTCACTTCCTTTCTATTCCATTTCTTTTCTTCTTGCACTCTTTCTCTCTTCCACTACTCAGATATATCTCTCTCTCTCTCTCTCTCTCTCTCTCTCTCTCTCTCTCTCTCTCTCTCTCTCTCTCTCTCTCTCTCTCTCTGTACAATTCATTCATCACGCTCTCCTTTCCTCCCTCCCCCCCTTCCCACACCATCACCTGGGCCGCCTAGATAATTAAGGTGTGCACAGTGATATCTAAAACTCAAGTACAGCCCCAGCTTGTGTTTGACCTACCCCGAAAAAAAAAAAAAACCTTTGTTGACATTGCCAGGCTCCGTCCCTCTGTCCATCTGTCTGTCTGTCTGTCCACCAAGTCCAGCTGGAACTGTGTTGAGACATTCTGGTTGCCGGGGAAGGGTTGCCATGGCGAGAGGTGTAGCGTGGAGTAGTTACCATGGGGAGGGGAGGAGGGGGTTAGTTTGGAGTTGCCATGGGGAGGATGAGGTTGAGGAGGATGTCAAGAAATAATAATATGAAGAAAAACACACGATAAACACTACACATCAGTCCATTCCTCAATAACAAAAGTCTCCATAACAAAAATCTCTTCTAACAAACAAAAAAAAAGTATTTATTTTTTTTGGTGGGTTATCCAACCAATACAGTCTACTATCACGGTGCATCACCCTCCCTCCCCAGCCCTCTCTTTCCTCCCCTCCCCAGCCTCCTCCTCTTTCCTCCCCTCCCCGCCCTCCCCTCCTCTCTTCCTCCTCCCCAGCCACTCCCACCTTCTCTTTCCTCCTCCCCGCCCCTCCCCTCCCTCCTCCCAGCCCTCCCGCCCCTCTCTTTCCTCCCCTCTCTCTTTCCTCCCCTCCCCAGCCCTCCGCCCCTCTCTTTCCTCCCCTCCCCAGCCTTCCCGCCCCTCTCTTTCCTCCTCCCCAGCCCTCCCGCCCTCTCTTCCTCCCCTCCCCAGCCCTCCCCGCCCCTCTCTTTCTCTCCTCCCTAGCCCTCCCACCCCTCTCTCCTCCCCTCCCAGCCCTCCCACCCCTCTCTTTCCTCCCCTCCCTTCCCCCTCTCCCTCTCTTCTCCCTCCCCTCCCAGCCTTCCCACCCCTCTCTTTCCTCCCCTCCCCAGCCCTCCGCCCTCTCTTTCTTCCCCTCCCCAGCCCTCCCACCCCTCTCTTTCCTCCCTCCCCAGCCCTCCCACCCCTCTCTTTCCTCCCCTCCCCAGCCCTCCCGCCCCTCTCTTTCCTCCCCTCCCCAACCCCCACCTCTCTTTCCTCCCTCCCCAGCCCTCCCCCCTCTCTTCCCCTCCCCAGCCCTCCACCCTCTCTCCCCTCCCCTCCCCAGCCCTCCCGCCCTCTCTTTCCTCCCCTCCCCAGCCTTCCCGCCCCTCTCTTTCCTCCCCCCAGCAGCCCTCCCTCCCCTCCACTCTGCAGACCCTGTCAGCCCTCTATCTCTCTCCCTCTCTCTTCTACAGCCTTTCACCTCCCCTCTTTCTCCTCTCCCCTTTACTCAGCCCTCCTTCACAGTCCCACATTGCTCCCCTCTAATCAGCCTTCCCTCCTCCCCTTTACTCATCCCTTACCCCACCCCTCTAATCAGCCCTTACCCCCTCTCCTCTCCCTCAGCCCTTATTCCCTCCCTCTTCTCAGCCCTTACACCTTCCCCCCTACTCAGCCCTTAAACACCCCCCAACTCTCCCTCTCAACAACAACAACAACAACAACAACAACAATTTACACAAATATCTCAAACGACATAAAAAATCTTCATTAGCTTCCCTCTATAATTAACCCATATAATTGTTATAATAATCCAGCCCTCTGTTCCACCTGACTACACCCTATAATATCTCTCTCTCTCTTTCTCTCTCTCTCTCTTCCTTCCTTCCTTCCTCCCCCATCCCTTCCTTCCCACCTCTATCCATCCATCCATCCATCCATCCATTCATTCATTCATCCATCTCTCTTTATCTTTGTTCATCTATCTATCTATCTATCTACCTCTGTACTATACCACAATAAAACCTTTACCCCCCTGCCCCCCCTTCCCTCCCCCTCTCCCCATTACACCTAGGAGGCCAGCCAGTGCGTGGATCAGTTGGTCTCCAGGTAACAGGTGTGTCAATGTTGGTAAATACACCCGACTCGACTCCTCGCTGGCTCACCCGCTCTTTTAACATCAGTCAAGGGTTTTTTTTTCTCTCTCTCTTGTCCCGCTGTGAGTCGCTCGCTTGTGGTATTGTTTCAGAGGCTTACGCTTGGATTACGCCAGCCTTAGGTAATGTATGTGGGATTAGGTGGACTTACGATGCGTTGAAAGGCTACCCGCAATCCCATCCACCCAACACCCCTTTCTCCCTTAATCCGTTATCCACTCCAACCCCCTTTTATCCAACCCCATCTCCCTTAATCCATTAACCACCCCACCCCAACCCAATATCCACCCCAACCCCCTAATCCGCTATCTAACCATTCTCCACCCCCCCTGCTATCCATTCATCCACCCACAACCCCCTGCTATCCTCCGCCATCCACCCATCCTTTTAAATCAAGCTGCGGCTCGGGCAAGGTGGCAAATCTGTGACAGCTTTATGTATCTATAGCGGTGATGGACGGTCGTGTCGTGGTTGCGTAGTTACCTGTGCTCACCTGTGTCGTGGTTGCGTAGTTACCTGTACTCACCTGTGTCGTGGTGTCGTGAGGGCGATCAGCTGATGTTTGTTTACAATGACAAGATCGACATCAGTTAGTCGTTAACAACCTCATTATCATCCCATGTATGTATGTATGTATGTATGTATGTATGTATGTATGTATGTATGTATGTATGTATGTATGTATGTATGTATGTATCTCCCTCTTCACGGGTATGTATATGTATGAGCCCGGGTGTATACAGCATGCATATCAACATGTATGTAAATCCGTGCGAGTGTTTCTCTCTCCCCAATAACCATTATCAGAGTTGAGAGTGGTAGAGCCCCTCCATCTACCTCCTCCACCTCCCTCCATCTACCTCCATTATCCTCTCCCTCCATCCCCTCCCTCTACTTCCATCCTCTCCCTCTTCTATTCTCTACCATCTACCTCCACTATCCTCTCCCTTCTACTTCCTCCCTCCATTTCCTTCCATCTACCTCCATCATCACCTTCTCCCTCTCTATACATTCCATCATTCCTTTATCCTCCCTTCTCATCCCACTCTATCTTCCCCTTTCCCCCCCTCCTTCTTTCCTTTCCCCCATTTCTTCATTTATTTAACTCCCTCCCTCTCCCAACTTTTTATTCGTCTCTCCTTTCTCCTTCCATCCTTCCTTGATCCCTTCACCCTCTCTCCTTCACACTCCCTCCCACCATTCCATCATCTTTCACCCCACTCCCTCCCACCATTTCATCATCCCTCTCAATCCCTCTCCTCCCCCACTACACCACCCCCCTCACTCCCTTTCAATTCTCTCCGCCTCACTCTATCATCCTGGATAAAACTGGTGTGTGTGTGTGTGTGTGTGTGTGTGTGTTTGTGTGTTTGTGTGTGTGTGTGTGTGTGTGTGTGTGTGTGTGAGGGGGGTACACCAGCCTCTATAATCCGTGTGAGGGTAGATCAGGATCTATAATCCATGTACGGGTAGATCAGACCAACCTCTATAATCCGTGTGAGGGTAGACCAGCCTCTATAATCCGTGTGCGGGTAGACCAGCCTCTATAATCCGTGTGAGGGTAGATCAGGATCTATAATCCATGTACGGGTAGATCAGACCAACCTCTATAATCCGTGTGAGGGTAGACCAGCCTCTATAATTCGTGTGCGGGTAGATCAGCATCTATAATCCGTGTGTGAAGGCTTAAGCTTTACATGTGCCGGAATAAGCCTCTATATAAGACTCCTGTGGCAGGCGATTCTGTGAAGCTCCAATGGTAAGACCTGTATAAGGGTTCCACTGGCTAGCAGGTCCGCGAGGCGACTCAGGTGGGCTTCATTGGAAGGCTCTGTGTAAAGGCTCATGGCAAAGCTCTATTGGACGACTCCAGATTGTCCTGATGAATGCTTTTCTGGAAGGCTCCACTGGAAGGTTCTGCCCCTTGTAGGTTCTTCTGGATGGTTTCTCCCCTTGAAGGCTCAGTTGGAATGTTCCTCTTGAATGCTCCACTTGAAGGTTTCTCTTGAAGGCTAAGCTGGAAGGCTCCTCCTAAAAGTTAAGCTGGAAGGTTCTTCTTGAAGGTTGAGCTGGAAGGTTCCTCTTGAAGGTTGAGCTGGAAGGTTCCTCTTAAAGGTTGAGATGGAAGGTCCCTCTTGAAGGTTGAGCTGGAAGGTTCCTCTTGAAGGCTGAGCTGGAAGGTTCCCCTTGAAGGTTGAGCTGGAAGACTCCTCCTAAAAGTTAAGCTGGAAGGTTCTTCTTGAAGGTTGAGCTGGAAGGTTCCTCTTGAAGGCTGAACTGAAAGGTTCCTCTTGAAGGTTGAGCTGGAAGGTGTCCCTCTTGAAGGTTGAGCTGGAAGGTGTCCCTCTTGAAGGCAGGCGATTCTGTGAAGCTCAATGGTAAGACCTGTATAAGGGTTCCACTGGCTAGCAGGTCCGCGAGGCGACTCCAGGTGGGCTTCATTAGAGCTTTAGGTAAGGCTCATGGAAAGCTCTATTGGACTGGACTCAGATTGTCTGATGAATGCTTTTCTGGAAGGCTCCACTGGAAGGTTCTGCCCTTGAAGGTTCTTCTGGAAGGTTTCTCCCCTTGAAGGCTCAGTTGGAAGGTTCTCTTGAATGCTCCACTTGAAGGTTTCTCTTGAAGGCTAAGCTGGAAGGCTCCTCTTAAAAGTTAAGCTGGAAGGTTCCTCTTGAAGGTTGAGCTGGAAGGTTCTTCTTGAAGGTTGAGCTGGAAGGTTCCTCTTGAAGGTTGAGCTGGAAGGTTCCTCTTAAGGTTGAGCTGGAAGGTCCCTCTTGAAGGTTGAGCTGGAAGGTTCTCTTGAAGGCTGAGCTGGAAGGTTCCCCTTGAAGGTTGAGCTGGAAGGCTCCTCCTAAAAGGTTAAGCTGGAAGGTTCTTCTTGAAGGTTGAGCTGGAAGGTTCCTCTTGAAGGTTGAGCTGGAAGGTTCCTCTTGAAGGTTGAGCTGGAAGGTCCTCTTGAAGGTTGAGAGCTGGAAGGTTCCTCTTGAAAAGGCTGAGCTGGAAGGTTCCCTCTTGAAGGTTGAGCTGAAAGGTCCCTCTTGAAGGTTGAGCTGGAAGGTGTTCCTCCTTAGAAGGTTGAGCTGGAAGGTTTCCTCTTGAAGGTTGAGCTGGAAGGTTCTTCTTGAAGGTTGAGCTGGAAGGTGTCCCTCTTGAAGGTTGAGCTGGAAGGTTCCTCTTGAAGGTTGAGCTGGAAGGTTCCTCTTGAAGGTTGAGCTGGAAGGTCCCTCTTGAAGGCTGAGCTGAAGGTTCCTCTTGAAGGCTGAGCTGGAAGGTTCCTCTTGAAGGCTGAGCTGGAAGGTTCCTCTTGAAGGCTGAGCTGAAGGTTCCTCTTGAAGGCTGAGCTGAAGGTCCCTCTTGAAGGCTGAGCTGGAAGGTTCCTCTTGAAGGCTGAGCTGGAAGGTTCCTCTTGAAAGGCTGAGCTGGAAGGTTCCTCTTGAAGGTTGAGCTGGAAGGTTCCTCTTGAAGGCTGAGCTGGAAGGTTCCTCTTGAAGGCTGAGCTGGAAGGTTCCTCTTGAAAGCTGAGCTGAAAGACGACTCCAGATGACGCCACAAGAAGGGCTGGAGTGTGACACCTGGATTATGCCAACTACCGTACGTCTTGAGAGAGAGAGAGAGAAGAGAGAGAGAGAGTGATGTACTCAGCCGGACATTCAAACCCAATCATGGAATAGATGTCCTTATTTCAATCCCAATCTATCCTGTCCCATCCGGCAGCACACGGCCGGATATTTAAACTCCCCTAGTGATAGATTATCTGGCCGGGAGCCTCGGAGCACATGATATCAGACCCACAGAGCCGGAAGCCGAGCGTGAAATCCGGCAAGTCCCCCCCTCCCGATCTCCTTGTGTGTTTATCAAGCTGGGTGGTCAGTTGTCTGTGGTCTGTGTGGTCTGTTGGATGGGTGTAACAGCCTTCCTTAACAGCCAGTTGACAGCCACAGGAGAGCTCGTAAGATATTCTGTGGTTGAGATTAAAAATGACTTTAAACCTGGATTATACGTAAATCAGTGTCTGTCTGTCTGTCTGTGTGTCTGTCCTTTCTATAAATTTGTCTTGGGATGTATGAATGTTTGTCTATCTCTGTAGATAATCGTTTATTAATGTCTCTCAAATATTTTTTAGGAGAGAGAGAGAGAGAGAGAAAACGCATCGTAACAAAAGAATCAAGAGACTTTCCCGACGAATACTTTCACACAACTCTCCTTCCCTCCCTCCTCCCTCTCTCCTCCTCCTCCCTCCCTCCCTCCCTCCATCTTTCCCTCCTTCTTAAGACTCCCTGTTCTACTGAATAAGTTGTGGGTGTGTGTTGAAACTTTCTCTCCTCTCCCCTCCCCTTGCTCCCCTCCTCCGTCTACCCCTGCCCTCCATTCCCTTTCCCCTGACACCTCTTCTGCCTCCTGCTGCCCCCCCTCTTCCTCTTCTCCGCTATTCCCTTCTTCTACCACCCCCTCTGCCCCTACCACTCCCCCCTCCCCTACCACCTTCTCCTTTCCTCTCTCCCCTACCACCCTCTTCTCACTTCCTCCTCCCCCCCCACCACCTTCTTCGCCCTTACCCCCCCCTCCCACACTGGTCCAGGTCGTGTCTTCCGGTAATTACGATCTCCTTAAACATTCTGGTTTAAGTTCCTTTTCGACGAATCCAGTTTTAAATGTTTGGCGGAATCTCTCTCTCTCTCTCTCTCTCTCTCTCTCTCTCTCTCTCTCTCTCTCTCTCTCTCTCTTCTTTTTAAAATTTCTTTATTTCTTTTACTCCTTCTTAAAACTTCTTCTTAAATATTCTTCTTCTTCTTATTCTTGTTCTTGTTCTTGTTCTTGTTGTTGTTGTTCTTCTTCTCCTCCTCCTGGTTGTCGTGGTCCACTGCCTCCGACACACTCTCCCTCCACACCATTCAATTAACTTTCTTATTCCCTCTTCTGTTCATTCCTCTGTACCGTGTCCTCCTTCCCTTTCTTATCCCTTTTAGCTCCTCTTTTCCCCTCACTCTCTCCCTTCCCATCACCACAATCCTCCCCTTCTCCTTCCCTCTTATCTGTCCCTTCGTTACACCCCTGTTCGTTCCTCTCACCCTCACCCCAGGCTGAGACACTCACCCCTCACCCCAGGCTGAACACTCACCCCCTCACCCCAGGCTAGACACCCACCCCTCCCCCACAAGCTAGAGACACTCACCCTCCAAGCTAGAGACACTCACCCCCAGGCTAGACACTCACTCACCCCCAGGCTAGACACCCACCCCCTCCACCCCACAAGCCAGAGACACTCACCCTCCAAGCTAGAGACACTCACCCCCCAGGCTAGAGACCTCCAGGCTAGAGACACTCACCCCCTCACCCCCCAGGCTAGAGACACTCACCCTCAGCTAGAGACACTCACCCCCAGGCTAGAGACACACCCAGGCTAGAGACACTCACCCCACCCAAGAGACACTCCACCAGGCTCACTCACCCCCAAGCTAGAGACACTCACCCCCAGGCTGAGACACACCTCACCCCCCCAGGCTGAGAGACACTCACCCCCCCCCCAGGCTAGAGACACTCACCCCCCCCAGGCTAGAGACACTCACCCCAAGCTAGAGACACTCACCCCTCACCCCCCCCAGGCTAGAGACACTCACCCCCAGGCTGAGACACTCACCACTCCCCCCCAGGCTAGACACTCACCCCACCCCAGGCTAGAGACACTCACCCCCAGGCTGAGACACCACCCTCACCCCAGGCTGAACACTCACCCATCACCCCCCAGGCTAGACACTCATCCATCACCTCCCCAGAGAGACACTCACTCCCCCAGGCTAGACACTCACCCCCACCTCCCCAGCCAGAGACACTCACCCCCCAGGCTGACACTCATCCCATCACCCCCCACAAGCCAGAGACACTCACCCCCAGCCAGAGACACACCCCCTCACCCCCCCAGGCCAGAGACGCTCACCCTCCAAGAGAGACACTCACCCCACCCCCCCCCAAGCCAGAGACACACCCCCCCAGGCTAGAGACACTCACCCCCAGGCTAGAGACACCCCCAGGCTAGAGACACTCACCCCCAGGCTCACTCACCCCACAAGAGACACTCCCCCCCAGACCACTCACCCCCCAGGCTAGAGACACTCACCCCCCAGGTTAGAGACACTCACCCCCGGCTAGAGACACTCACCCCCCCTCACATAACAATAAATCCTGGCCATTATTGAGACACTGGCGATGAACACTCATAACTGGCGTCTTAGGCCTATAGCACCTCCCCCTGCTGTGTGAATAGTCAAGATGGTGGAGCAGGGGAGGAGGAATAACAAGAGTACGAAGAGGAATAACAAGATGAAGAAGAGGAGGAAAACAAGGAAGGAAAACAAGAGGAAGAGGAGAAAAAACAAAAAGGGGAGGGGGGGAGGACAAGAGAACAGGACAACAGGGTGAGGAAATTGACAGGGAGGGAAGAGAGGACAACAGGAGATGAGGAGGTAAAGAGAGAAAGTGAGAAGGAAGAAAGAGGAGGAGGAAAAGGGGGGGAGGAGGAGGAAAGGGGGAGGAGGAAAAAGAGGAGGATGGAGCAAAATACTAAAAAATTAACATAGAAAAACAGAAACTAAAATTATAAGGAGATTATAAGAGTTAATGACAACGGGAAGGAATACCAAGGCTTAATAGGAAGGAAGGAAGGAAGGAAGGAATGAAGGAAGGAAGGAAGGAAGGAAGGAAGGAAGGAAGGAGGGAGGAAGGAAGGGAGAGGATGGAGAGAGGGATGAGATCGGGACGGGAAGGAAGGGAAGGAGGATGGGATTAGCGAGAGGAGAGATTCATGTGTGATGATGGATTGTGGTGCTGGAAGGCTCTGCATATTGAGGTGGGCGGGGACGGGTGTGAGGGCAGGGGACAGTGTGAGGGGGTGGGGAGGGTGTGAGGGGTGGGGAGGGGTATGAGGATGGGAAGGGGAGGGGTCGGTGGGAGGTGATGGAATGAGCTGGAGAGAGGAGAGGAGGAATAGGGGTGGTAGTGAGTGGGTAGGTGAATGGTGGAGATAATCGAAGGAGGGAGATATAGGGTGGGGAGGAGCCGAGGGAGGAGAGATAGAGGGAGATCAAGGGAGAGGAGGAGAGAGAGAGAGAGAGAGAGAGAGAGAGAGAGAGAGAGAGGGAAGCCAGCTCACACCACTGAACTTGACCCACAACTCATCTAAACACTGATAATAATTATTCACCTCAAAAGTTAAAGCACAGACAAAAAAAACAATATGGCGTCAAAACAAGCCCAAGACTATATACCTTAACTAAAAGACGAAAACACGTATAAACTGATCTTACAATATTTTAAAGGTATAACATAGGCCAAAAAAAAAACCAATATGGCGTCCAAATTAGCCTGAGACTGTATGAAAGGCGAGACTAAGTCCTTACCTCTGTGCATCTTTATTCATGATCACTTTAATGGACTCATAAGCCAATTAATCCACCCCGGCAACACACGGTAGATTAAAAAAAAAAGGTGTAAATCAACCGGGAAGACACGCCAAAAAAACGGTGTTAGTCCGGCTGAATACCAACACGGAAAAAAGTGTGTGTGGTTTGTTGTAAATACGCAAAAACGCATTTCACTCTAAATACACACGCAAAACGCACTTCATTCTTAATACACACGCCAAAAACGCACTTCACTATTAACCCTTTTCTCTCGCTTCCCTTTCTATTCTCTTTCTGTCTGCGTCTCCTTTTCTTCCTTCCTTCTTTCTTTCTGTATTTCTCTCCTTAATTAGTGCCTTCTCTTCCTCCACTTATCTTCTCTTATACTTGTTCTTCTCCATAATTATCATCAAGATTTTCCCCTCTTCTCTCTTCCGCTCTTCTCATTTCCTTCCTTTATGCCTCGTTATTCATCTCCCCTTCTTCCCCATCATCATCATCATCATTGTATCCTCCCCCCAGCATCCACCCTCACACCCCTCCTCCCAATTCCGGGGAGAGAATATCTTTGGCCTCTCTCTCTCTCTCTCTCTCTCTCTCTCTCTCTCTCTCTCTCCGCCTTCCTTCAAAGCCTACGTAATACACTCAGCGCCCCTTCCACCTCCCTATCCTCCACCTCCTCTTCCTCTCACTTCATCCTACTATCCCTCATCCTCTTCTCCGTTTCGCTTCCTCCTCTTCTTATTCCCCTTTCCTATCTCCCCCTTCTCCTCATGCCTCTCACCCCCTCTTCTTCTTCACCCTTCCCTCTCCTACTTTCCTCCTCTCCTCCTTCCTATCTCAGACCTATCCTCCCCTCCTCCCTTTCCTCCTTCTCTTCCTTCGCATCCTCCTCTTCCTTCCCTCCCATTCCTTCGTATCCTCCTCTTCCCTCCCTCTCCATCCCTCCCAGATCCGCCTCCTTCTTAGGGCGGAATCAGGGGGTCATGATATATTGGACGGCACTGTGCGTTATGTGATGAGTGACACAAGCTTAAGGGGGAGGTAGGGGATGGGTAGGGGGGTTAGAGGTGACAGGGGGGGTAGGGGGAGGTAGGAGGGAGGGAGAAGTCGAGGAAGAGGGACGGGGAAAGAGGGAGGAAGTAAGGAGGATGAAATAGGGTGAGGGAGGAAATAGGAGTGAAAGGAGAGAGGAAATAGGAGTGAAAGGAGGGATATGAGAGAAGGGGAAGAGGGAGGAAGGAAAGAAGGGGGAGGAGGAGAAAAGGGGGAGGAGGGAGAGGAGAAGAGAGAAGAGAGAGAGAGAGAGAGAGAGAAGGGGCTCCTGTTTGTTATTCTCCAAGTGGGGGCGGTGAGAAGGGGAGTGGGGGGATAGGAGAAGAGGGGATAAAGATAAGAGAAGGAATGGAAGAAAATTTGTGAACTCAAGAACAGGAATGAGGATAGAAGGATAGGATAGAAAGCACATGAGATAGAATAGAAGGGCAGGAGAGAGGATAGAAGGATAGGATAGAAGCACATGAGATAGAATAGAAGGGCAGGAGAGAGGATAGAAGGATAGGATAGAAGCACATGAGATAGACAAGAAGGGCAGGAGAGAGGATAGAAGGATAGGATAGAAGCACATGAGATAGAATAGAAGGGCAGGAGAGAGGATAGAAGGATAGGATAGAAGCACATGAGATAGACAAGAAGGGCAGGAGAGAGGATAGAAGGATAGAAGATAGGATAGAACAGCATAAATACGTAAAAAAATGTTCAGAAATGTTCCAATACCAATAAATGCTCTACCAAATCTCTTCCGGAAATATGATCACTAAATGCTCAGTTCCAATCCGTGTCGTAAATATATCCCTAAAATGCTCTTACACAACCATACCCTCATTTAGGCCCATTAAAGTAGACACGTTGTATTAGTTATCTTATTATTATTTTAAATGGCAGTAAATGTCTTCATGATCCTGCCTTTGACCGCTAATGGTGACTCATGACCTAGAATGTTGTAACATTTACTTTATGAGCGTGTTGTCTGAATCACGCTAGTGTGTGTGTGTGTGTGTGTGTGTGTGTGTGTGTATGTGTGTGTGTGAAACGTGTTGTCTGAATCATACTGAGTGTTAGTGTGTGTGTGTGTGTGTGTGTGTGTGTGTGTGTGTGTGTGTGTGTGTGTGTGTGTGTGTGAGCGTGTTGTCTAGATCACTAGTGTGTGTGTGTGTGTGTGTGTGTGTGTGTGTGTGTGTGTGTGTGTGTGTGTGTGTGTAGGCATGTTGTCTGAATCACATGGAGTGTGTCAATGTGTGTGTGTGTATGTGAGCGTGTTTTCTGAATCACGCTATGTGTGTGTGTGTGTGTGTGTGTGTGTGTGTGTGTGTGTGTGTGTGTGTGTGTGTGTGTGTGTGTGTGTGAGCGTGTTGTCTGAATCACGCTAGTGTGTGAGTGTGTGTGTGTGTGTGTGTGTGTGTGTGTGTGTGTGTGTGTGTGTATTTGTCTGAATCATGCTAGTGTGTGTGTGTGTGTGTGTGTGTGTGTGTGTGTGTGTGTGTGTGTGTGTGTGTGTGTGTGTGAGCGTGTTGTCTGAATCACGCTGAGTGTGTGTGTGTGTGTGTGTGTATGTGAGCGTGTTTCTGAATCACGCTAGTGTGTGTGTGTGTGTGTGTGTGTGTGTGTGTGTGTGTGTGTGTGTGTGTGTGTGTGTGTGTGTGAGCGTGTGTTGTCCTGAATCACGCTAGTGTGTGTGTGTGTGTGTGTGTGTGTGTGTGTGTGTGTGTGTGTGTGTGTGTGTGTGTGTGTGTGTGTGTGTGTGTGTTGTCTGAATCACACCTTGAGTGTGTGTGTGTGTGTGTGTGTGTGTGTGTGTGTGTGTGTGTGTGTGTGTGTGTGTGTGTGTCCACCCCTTAGGATCTCTCCTCTTTAAGCTTCCAGCGGTGAAACTTTGTTTCACTTCTGGGCCGCTGATAAATAATTATACAGGCCAGGAGGAGGAGCAGGTCATGTGGCCCTTGAAGGAGGACCAGATCATGTGGCGCTGTAGGAGGATCAGGTCATGTGGCCCTGGAGAAGGACCAGGTCATGTGGCCCTGGAGGAGGACCAGGTCATGTGGCCCTGGAGGAGGACCAGGTCATGTGGCCCTGGAGAAGGGGCAAATTAGGCCAGCTTAGGCTAGGTTAGAATAGATTAAGTTAGATTAGATTAGGGTAGATTAAGTTAGGTTAAGTAAAGTTTGGATTGGGTTACAATAAGTTATGTTAGTTTACTTTAGGATACATTAGGCTAGGCTAGGTTAGGTTAGGTTGAGGTAGGTTAGGTTAGGTTGAGGTAGGTTAGGTTAGGTTAGGTATAAATCCCAGGCAATACGGGGAAGGGGATACTGTACAATCCTGAAAAATTCCCCTCACTCCTAGCTTTAGGGAGTCAGTCAGATATGCATTCTCACGTCTTCAGTTAGAGGGGAAGGAGGAGAAGGAGGAGGAGGAGGAGGAGGAGGAGGAGGAGGAGGAGAGATCACTCGCTCCAAACAAACTTTTTTGAGAATCTGAGCAATGCAGACTTACAAAGTTCCCCTCGCTCTTCCTCTCACGTACATGAATCCCCCCTCTCCCCACCAACTTTCTTTCCCCTATCCCCTCATTCTTCCCCTCACATCAATGAAGTTTCCCTCTCCTCATTCGCCCCCCCCCCACAAACACACCTGAATCCCCTTACCCCTCCCCTCACACTTCCCCTCTCTTGCCAACATGCCTCAACATACTTCCCCTTGATCTTAATACTGGTGATGCTCCTTTCTCTCCCTTCCCCCCTCCCCCTCCCCTTTCCCCATGGCTCCCCTCTTAGACCCCTCTGAGCCCTCTTGGTCGTGTTTACAAGCACAAGTTGTTTGCTTTGGGATTCTATACATCATAATCCCTAGTCGAGGGACCTCATCACGCGCCGAGGGAGTGGGGGGAAGCTGGAGTGGAGGGAAAGAGAGGGAGGGAGAGAAGGGAAGGAGGAGAACTGGGAGAGGCAGGAGTTGGACGGAGGGGAGAGGAGGGATTGGAGAAGCACTCAGTCTCGGAGGGGGAAGAGAACAAGAGGATGAAAAAGAGAGAGGAAAGGATAAGTGGTGAGAGGTCGAAGGGGGACACAAGGAGGAGAGAGAGAGCCAATTCTAACATCATCATCAACAAACAAACAATCATAATGTACACTTAACTATCCAGAAGCAACACAAAGGCACAAACAGCCCACAAACAATGCCAGACGCCCCAACTACGTAACTACAACAAGGACTCGTACCGAAATTGCCTTCAGGGGGCTTTAAAGCAAGTCACCTGAAGACCCCCAAACTACGTCAGGTGCTTAACGTCATCTTAAACCAACTAGGACACGACCAAGGTGTTAGCCCTTTAACTACGTCACTACGCAGTCGTGGGACTCAACAAAACTAGGCCACGACTCGTATAGGTAAGTACTCACACAAAGGTAATCGTAAATGGGTACTCAAAACACCAGGTAGGTACTCATACTAATGTACTCAGAAACACGTAGGTACTTACATAAAGGTAATCATAAGCATAAGGTACTCAGGTAGGTACTCACACAGATAAATACTGTACTCAGGTGGGTACTCACACAGGTACTCCAAAACACACACACAGGTACTCGCACAGGTACAGTAAATACTCAGGTACGTCCTCATACAGGTACTCCAAATTACACACAGGTACTCACACAGGTACAGTAAATACTCAGGTAGGTACTCACACAGGTACCCCAAAACACACACACACAAAGGTACTCACATGAAGTAGCGACTTTGGCCGTCTTGCTGATGGTCTGGCCTCGGGAGCTCCAGGCGATACAGTGACACCCGTAGCCGGAGTCATCGTAGTCGTTCACCTCCTCCACCACACTCTTCTGTACCTCCATCTGTACCTCCACCACCCGCACCCCTGTCATCGGGTCCACAAAGGAGGTTTCTAACTGGGAGTCCGGCGCTGGTACACCTCCATTACACTTGAAGTGGACTGTAGGGGGAGATGATGAGTGTGATTAATAATAATAATAATAATAATAATAATAATAATAATAATAATAAAAATAATAATAATAATAATAATAATAATAATAATAATAATAATTCCACTCATACAAAATTACATTAGTTTTTTTTCTTTTACATTAAACTGACATTTCCCATGATGACTTACTCAATTCAGGTTCAGTGCCGTCATCATCATCATCATCATCATCATCATCATCATGTCTGAGGGTTGGCGACCACGGCCCTCCTCCCCATTATTCAGGCTGCCTTGACCTAAACCCTCTTAGATGTTGTATCTCTCCGGGGACCACAACTGTTAATTTCATTCATCCATCCCAGTCTCTTTCGACCTTCCCCCTGGCCCTCCTACCTCCCCCTGGCTCTCCTACCTTCCCCTGGCCCCACCTACCTTCCTCCCTGACCCTCCTTCCTTCCCCTGGCCCACCTACCTTCCCCCCTGGCCCTCCTACCTTCCCCTGGCCCTCCTACCTTCCCCCCTGGCCCTCCTACCTCCCCTGGCTCTCCTACCTTCCCCTGGTCCTCCTACCTCCCCCTGGCTCTCTACCTTCCCCTGGTCCTCCTACCTCCCCTGGCTCTCTACCTTCCCCTGGTCCTCCTACCTTCCCCCTGGCCCTCCTACCTTCCCCTGGTCCCTCCCTACCTCCTAGCTCTCCTACCTTCCCCTGGTCCTCCCTACCTTCCCCTAGCCTCCTACCTTCCCCTAGCCCTCCCTACCTTCCCCTGGCCCTCCCTCCCCCTGGCTCTCCTACCTTCCCCTGGTCCTCCTACCTCCCCTGGCTCTCCTACCTTCCCCTGGTCCTCCTACCTCCCCTGGCTCTCCTACCTTCCCCTAGTCCCTCCCTCCCCTGGCTCTCCTACCTTCCCCTGGTCCTCCTACCTCCCCTAAGCTCCTCCTACCTTCCCCCTGGTCCTCCTACCTTCCCCCTGGCCCTCCTACCTTCCTCCTGACCCTCTTCCTTCCCCCTGGCCCACCTACCTTCCCCTGGTCCCTCCTACCTCCCCCTGGCTCTCCTACCTTCCCCTGGCCTCCTACCTCCCCTGGCTCTCCTACAGCCTTCCCCTGGTCCTCCTACCTCCCCCTAGCTCTCCTACCTTCCCCCCTGGTCCTCCTACCTTCCCCTGGTCCTCCTACCTTCCCCCCTGGCCCTCCTACCTTCACCCTGGCCCTCCTACCTTCACCCTGGCTCTCCTACCTTCACCCTGGCCCTCCTACCTGTAATTTTACCCATTAATACCTCTACCATTATCCCCTCATCTCTAATTACATGGGGCACTGTCACTCATTTTTCTTAAGTCTATAAAAGTCCATTATTCCCGAACGGTTAATCTATCAATACAAAAGACTACAAAACAAAATCCCACAAACTTGACGCGGATGGAAATTTCACCTCAGTAAAAAAAAAATAACAAAATCATCAGAAATTTTAATAATACTAAAAAAAAATAGTAAACACCCACAATAAAGCAACAAATTCGGTTCATTTTTACAGGTAAAATAGCGAGGGAGTGAACGTGATTACAGCAATTAAGGTTAACTAAAAAAAAAATGGCTTTACAAAATCTGTAGAACAATAGCCCGGGTCGGAACACACACACTGACTTACCTGAGCTGTGGGAGAGCCAGGTGTGTTGTTGACGGTAAACACACCTTTACTTAATGAAACTCTTTATTGACGGAATAATCAATAAAAATGGTTATAATCTTAATGAAATCTTGAGTGGCAGAATTATCAATAAAAATAAGGTAATTATATTTATTGTTTGTGGTGGTTTACATGTCTCTGATCTATACGTGATTTGTGATTTATAAATAAAGTATAGGAATGATGGTGTCTTTAGTTAAATTTGTATCGCGCCATAATGATGAATCCAGCGGCATAATGATAATGTGTCCAGCGCCATAATGTCAGTGTCTCCCCCCAATCTATAATATGTTCCGCACCATAATGTTTGAGAGTATGGCCCCGCACTATAAAGGGTGTGTCATGCGCCATATTAAGTATGTCCTGCGCCACACTATCCTACGCCATAATGAGTGTCCTGCGCCATAATGGGTAGATCCCCTGTACCTTAATACTGAAGACTAGAGAGAGAGAGAGAGAGAGGTGTCCATACACTAAACACAACAACAGTATCCCAACTTACATACATAATACTCCCTTACTGACCAAGGTACCTATGTAGGGCCAAGGTAACAATGTAGGACCAAGGTACCTATGTTGGATCAAGGTACCTATGTATTGGCAGGTATATTGCTGACCTTGACGCGACGACCTTGACCCAATGACCCTGTGTAAGGTCAAAGTAACAGTTGAAATGTCACGTTCAATGGAATATACCGTACAGAATTTTAGGTACGATTCGGGAATGAGAATATCAACCGACAGACAGACAGAACGACAGAGAGACAGACAGAACGACAGAGAGACAGACAGAACGACAGAGAGACAGACAGAACGACAGAGAGACAGACAGGACAACCACAAACACGGCGCGGTCAGGTTTACGTGGGTGTATAAAAAATTTACACGTTACACCAAAATAAAAATGTTACCCCACCATGTTAGGGCGTCGACAGGATAGGTAAAACATTGACTCCTGTTTTCACCTACGAGCAAATCCGTCCTCCTGACTTAGTGGATAGTGTACTGGTGATGGCGTGACGTTGTGCCTTGGTTCGTCTATTGTGAAGTTGAGAGAGAGAGAGAGAGAGAGAGAGAGAGAGAGAGAGAGAGAGAGAGAGAGAGAGAGAGAGAGAGAGAGAGAGAGAGAGAGAAATTTTGTTTGATGGGAAATTTTTGATCAGGAAAAAATATACGAAGGACTCTTTCTCTCACTCTCTCCTTCCCCCTCCTTCGGCTCTCCTCCTCCATCTCCTTCCCCTTCCCTCGGCTCTCCTCCTCCATCTCCTTCCCCTTCCCTCGGCTCTCCTCCTCCATCTTCCTCCCCGTTTTGTTGTTTTGTTGAAATTGCTGGCTAGGTGTTTAGAGCATTAGGGGAGGACAAAAGATAAATAAATAATAATAAATTCAATATCCAAATAATCTCTCTCCCAAAGGCCGAGTTAAGAAGGTGGAAAATAAACGATATATTATGACACGAACGAAATGCATCGGTAATCTGTGTTTTTTTTTATTTCCGTTTACCTCCAGGAAAATACGTCGTTGTGATTCACTTTTTTCGTAATATATATAAAACAAATATATGGTTCAGATAATTTTTTTTGCCGTCTTAGGTTTCGTGTCTACGTACATTGATTTGATTCTACGTACAATGACGCGATTCTACATACACTGATTTGATTCTACGTACAATGATGCGATTCTACGTACAATAACTCGATTCTACGTACAATGATTTGATTCTACGTACAAGACGCGATTCTACGTACAATGATTTGATTCTACGTACAATGACGCGATTCTACGTACAATGATTTGATTCTACGTACAATGACGCGATTATTATCCGTCCAAAATGACTCGGTACTTTGTTCAATATAGGTTAAGTCTACATCTATACTTGGGTCAGTGGCAATTTGTCGTCTAATGAGGATCTCAGTGACCTAACCTTCCGTCCCAAACATAAAAGTGACCTAATTTTTCCGTCCAATAAGACCACATTGACCTAATCTTTCCGTCCAATAAGACCACAGTGACCTAATCTTCCGTCCTCAATAACCCACAGTGATCTAATCTTCCGTCCTCAATAACCCACAGTGACCTAACCTTCCGTCCTCAATAACCCACAGTAACCTAATCTTCCGTCCTCAATAGCCCACAGTGACCTAATCTTCCGTCCTCAATAGCCCACAGTGACCTAATCTTCCGTCCTCAATAACCCACAGTAACCTAATCTTCCGTCCTCAATAACCCTGATGACTGTCTTCCGTCCTCAATAACCCACGGTGACCTAATCTTCCGTCCTCCAATAGCCCACAGTGACCTAATCTTCCGTCCTCAATAACCCACAGTAACTGTCTTCGTCCTCAATAACCCACGGTGACCTAATCTTCCGTCCTCAATAACCCACAGTGACCTAATCTTCCGTCCTCAATAACCCCACAGTTATCTAATCTTCAAATCCTCAATAGCCCACAGTGACCTAATCTTCCGTCCTCAATAGCCCACAGTGACCTAATCTTCCGTCCTCAATAGCCAGTGACCTAATCTTCCGTCTCCAATAACCCACGGTAACCTAATCTTCCGTCCTCAGCAACCCACAGTGACCTAATCTTCCGTCCTCAATAGCCCACAGTGACCTAATCTTCCGTCCTCAATAGTGATCTAATCTTCCGTCCTCAATAACCCACAGTGACCTAACCTTCCGTCCTCAATAACCCACAGTGACCTAACCTTCCGTCCTCAATAACCCACAGTGACCTAACCTTCCGTCCTCAATAACCCACAGTGACCTAATCTTCCGTCCTCAATAGCCCACAGTGACCTAATCTTCCGTCCTCAATAGCCCACAGTGACCTAATCTTCCGTCCTGAACTAAATTACTATTCAGATCGACCTCCTCAAATGTCATGTCGTCTCGGAAACAAAAAAAACAAGTGCATGCATGAACAGCTGATATGCGATCGACCAATCACAGACCCCGGAATGGATAGCGTGCGCGCGCAAGCTGGCGTGCCTCAACCAATCATCAGTCACGAAGCAATAAGCAAATCACATACCTCGGCCAATCAAATGTCACGAGACAATTGTAAGAAAATAAGGTCATATCGAGTCATGCCAGTCAGTCGGTAACTCGCCTGACTGGAAAATACAGTCTAGACTGGATCTTAGTTTCTAATAATCGGGTCCCTGGCATGCACGGCCTGCACCCACTACCTAATGAATGCTGTATGTGGGGGGGAGGAGGAAGCAAGGGTGAGGAAGATGATGAGAATGAAGGGGAGGAGACGAAGGAAAGACAGAGAGAGAGAGCGAGAATTTGTGTGCTGTTCATACACTGCACAAAAAACACAGACATCCGTACACCATAACGCCCACACGTACAAGAACACCATTTAATGAACAACACAAATCTGGGCTAAGTCCAGCTTTAACACAGACTCGTCCTGAGAAAAGTTAAAAAAAAGTCTCTGAATAATTAAACCCAAATCCGGAAAAGTCTTTATCAAACACACATTGGCTCCAATACGTATATGTGCGCCATTATATGACATCTTAAAAACCCCGAGTAAGTCCGTAAATATGAGGGGAAGTCTGTATCAACACACAAGTATACTAAAATATGTATATTGACGCCACTAAATATTACACTAATAATCCGGGCAAATCCGCGTGGATGCACCTGCTCTCTGGCGAACGCGGGCTGCGAACGTCAACAAACAGTCAGAATGTCAACAAACAAGTCAAGGGTGCCGAACGGTGCCTAGACCCCATGGGAGAAGAGGCTGTCTGGCTGTCTGTCTATTTTACCTACAGCTGCACCCCAGGTTACTTGTACCTTTTTAATCTCCTCGTCTGCCTGTCCGTTCGTCCACGACAGATGAGGTTTCCGCTCGATAACTTTCCTCAGACTCCAGGGAATGATTTCAACTTTGATATGAAGGTTTATTAAGATAACTTTTTGCTTGGGAATGATGACCGTGTTGCTGGCCAGAATAATTGTATATTTTTAAAGCCATTTTTGTTTCTCGTCGGATAATGAGCCATTTAAAATGTCTCTGGATGTTGTCTTTCGCCGAGTTATTTAGCTTTGACATTCTCGCCATCCATCAGCTAACTAGTATCGTCTCTCACTACTCCAGCTAAATACAGTATCTTTTAGGTTACATCTATGCTACATTTTAGCAACTTATGCTCTCTTTCGCTAGATGTGCTAATTTAGTAGTAATCTTATGCTATAGTTTTATTTATTCTCAAGTCCTGATGCTCCCGTCTTACCGACAAGTTTTGTCTTTGGGTCATATCATATGAAAAATTTCTTCAAGTTTTAATAGACTTATCACCGTAACCTTCGAGGCCAAACTTATTCAAACTGACCTTAAGGGTTAACACGAGGGAGAACTTAAACTGATCTTGAGGGCGAATTTAATTGATCTTAAAGGGAATCTTACTTAAACGCATATTAGACGAAATCTTACTCAAACTTATCTTAAAATATCTCTCGGGCGTGTGTACCTGTATGGGCGTGTTTACTTATTAGGGTGTGTGTGTACCTATATGGGCGTGTTTACTTATTAGGGTGCGTGTACCTATTAGGGTGTGTGTACCAGTAAAGACATGTGTACCTTTTAGGACGTGTGTATCTCGAAGGACTTGTACCTTACCTAGAAGGGCTTTTTGAGGGTGTATAACCTACCTCAGAGGGCGTGTAGCACAACGAGGGAGTGTAGCACAACGAGGGCGTGTAGCACAACGAGGGCGTGTAGCACAACGAGGGCGTGTAGCACAAAGAGGGAGTGTAGCACAACGAGGGAGTGTAGCACAACGAGGGCGTGTAGCACAACGAGGGCGTGTAGCACAACGAGGGCGTGAGTATATTTGACCTTTTTTGGGGGGGTGTGTGTACCTGACCTGGGGTGTTTGTGTACGTAGCTTACTTTTAAGAGCGTTTACCTGACTTAAAGGCGTGTGTGTATGTGTCTTACCTTTGAGGGCGTGGGCGGCGCGGCAGGTGAGACTGGCGGGTTTGTTCTTGATGACGTAGGCGTCTTGGGGGTCCTCCAGTATGAGAGGCGGTGAGTCGTCTGTCACACCTGTCAGAGGGCCTCCCACGGTCTCCTCGCTCCCCTCACCTGAGACACAAGAGAAACACAGGTTAACAGGAGTCATTTTGGGGTTAATTCAGGTTAATATAGTTTTGGGGGGTTTAATTGAGTTTAACATAGATTATTTAAGGGTAATTAAAGTTAACATAGGTTTTTTTTGGGGGGGGGTTGATTCTCATTAAAATGTTTGAGGGTTAATTCAGGTTAAAAAGCTAACATAGATAATTTCAAATAAACATTACAACACACACACACACTCACACACACACACACACACACACACACACACACACACACACACACACACACAGTCACAATCTGGTGGATCAACAACGGAATCACACGACACATCCTGGCTTATGGGGACCAAGGACCTCTCCTCCCTAGCCACTGTCTATCCATCCTCCATCCTCCCCTAATCCATCTATCTTCCCCTCCTTTCACTCCTTTCACCCTTCATCCTCCGCTTCATCCATATTTCCCTCTATTCATTCTCCTTTTCCTTTCCTATCTCCTTTCCCTTTCCCTCAGCCTCTCCTACACGCTTTCACCCATTTCTATCTATTCTCCTCTCTTCCCTCACTCTCTTTCTGTCTAACTTCCCATCCTCCCTTTTCCCCTCACCCCAGTTCCCCCCCAAGAGGAAACGTCTGGTAACCTTGCTAAAAACCCAGGTAAGATTACGGTCATGGCCAGGCTGCCGGCTACCACTATGGACCTTCAACTTTTTTCCCTCAAATGACATTAATTCCAATGTCAATATTCCCAGAGATTCGTAAGGTCTTTTTTTTCCCTTATCTTAGTGGATGAGAAGACAAACTAATTACAGTCCAGTCTTGGTGTAATTTCGCCGCCATGTTTCTGTCGATGTTTAAGGTAAATCACAAATCATACGAATTATTTTGAATCTATCTTTGCATCGTAATTTAAATGAGTTAGCAAAACACGTTCACATTATCTCCCCAAAAGGGGAAGAAAGAGAACTCGTACTGAAGAATCGCTGAGAATCCATCGTTTTCTCTTATCTTACGTCAGATATTGTTGTCTCTAAAGTCCAAAGATCGTAATGGAAAAAAAATCACGTAAGTTGGTCTGTGAATCTGAGTTCTTGATAGGAAAGAGAGGAAAGTTAAATATGAGAGAGAGAGAGAGAGAGAGAGAGAGAGAGAGAGAGAGAGAGAGAGAGAGAGAGAGAGAGAGAGATACTATATATATATATATATATATATATATATATATATATATATATATATATATATATATATATATATATATATATATATATATATATATATATATATATATATATATATATATAAGACTCTTCCGGGAGACTGTGGGTCTTAGTTTCAGAGATAAGCTTTCTTCACACTGTGCCAAATCGCCTTAAGGATTTTCACTCGGGAATAAGAAGAGGAAAAATCTGCCAAATTATTTATATATCGCTAAAATATTTGCCTCAAGTTTATTATTATGTATTATATGTCACATGAAGATTAGGCAGCCCACCATCTATCACCTGAAGAGTAAACACCCTAACCTAACCGAAGATAAACTAACCTAACCTACACTAACTTACACTAATATAACCTAACTTAACCTAACCCAACCTAAATTAACCTAACCTAACCTATAGAAGAGGAGATCTGCCGACATCTGACCCAAAATGCAGCCCAGCTCGCGCATAACGTCACAGTGTGCAAAGGGTGTCCACAGTCGGCTGCAGCCACTACTGTGAAAACTGGTGCCCTCTGTCACATAATATCCGCTAATTGTAAAGTGTTTGGGTGTAATTATTTAATAAAACGAGAGGGTAATAGACACTTCCATACGTTTCCTAAAGAAGAAGAAGAATTAAGACAAAAGTGAATTAACCTTTGCAAGAGAAAAGACAATATCAACAATGCTATTTGGATATGTAGTCTTCATGTGAACCAACTGCCTATGTAAAGAGGCTAGAATGTGACGTCCATGAACCTCCACCCACCTGCACACGGGAAGACCTCCACCCACCTGCACACGGGAAGACCTACTCTTTTAAAGACCGAGACACAGAAACATAACCAAGGGCACCACAAGGACAGTCCGTGTAGTGCCGTGTTAGCGCCCCCTGTCCCCCCCTGCAGAGGTCTTGATTCCCTAGGTGTTCGTTTTAGGTGATGTGAGCACTGTGGTACCTCCTAAAACTGATCACTATGGACGAAACCCAAAACCTTAAAACAATAGGAACCCTAAAACACTTACATTATGAACACCTAAAATATAAAACACTTGGAATCTTTAGACTTAAACCAACAGGAAACATAAAAAAAAGCTTAAAACACAGGAGTACCGACGACGTCAATTACCAAATATAGAAAAAAAAATTAATCTCTCTCTCTCTCTCTCTCTCTCTCTCTCGTTCACTCTCTCTAGCTCGTTTAATCTCTCTTTCTTTCGTTTACTCTCACACACACTTTTGCTTGCTCTCTTTCTCTAGCTCGTTAACTCTCTCTCTCTCTCTCTCTGAAGGACCGTAAAAACTCCCCTAAAAAAGCTACCTAAACGCTGTAACGCCTCTGAAGGATGCCTAAAAAACGCTGTAGCACAGGAGATCCTACAATGATCCCATAATCCCTCGAGGCAGCAGTCACGTCACACAATCCGGCTTCCTACAAAAACACAGCCGCCAGGATCCGTAACAAATCCGGCTAGCTGGCTGCTGTGACAATGGCCCTAGCGACCGACCGCCACCTCTCTCTCTCTCCTAGTCTTCCGAGAGCCTGGACGGATTATATATAGCCTTCGACCGTAGGCTCTCGCTGGCTACTGAAGAGGAGGACATCTGGGAAGGTTTCAGAATGTATTGTTGGCAGAGTGGGTGGGTGGGTGGTATTGTCCTGGTAGGGTGGGTGGTGGTACTCTCCTGGCTGGGTGGGTAGTGGTAATGTCCTGCACTGGCCTTCACGGTGAGTGTGTGGTGGCACCGTCCTGGCTGGGTGGGTAGTGGTACTGTCCTGGCTGAGTGGGCGGTGGTACTGTCCTGGTTGGGTGGGTGGTGGCACTGCCCCGGCTGGGTGAGTGGGTGGTGGCACTGTCCTGGCTGGGTGGGTGGTGGCACTGCTCCGGCTGGGTGGGTGTTGGCAGTGCCCTCAGCTGGGTGGGCGGCACTGTGTGGTGGGTTACGTCAGATATGTTCCGGTTCTCACTCATTCCTCGACCTAAATCCGAAACCTGACCAAAGCTGACCTGACCTTACCTGACTACTTAGCCCACCTCTACCTGCAGCTTACCTAACGCACCTCAATACCAGGCTTACCTAAATTACCTCTAAGCTAACCTAACCTAACCTAAACTAAACTTACCTTTACCAAATTCAATCCCAGATTCCACTACTAAAGCGCTCGTTGACAGTATTTAACAGCAAAGGCGTTGACAGCACAAAGAGCCGTCGCGTTAATAGCATTACAGCAGCATCGCCGCCCTCCACATCCACGGCGTTAACAGCATCACCCCCCCCCCCCACACACACGTGCGCAAAGGGTACTTTTTTCTCATTACAAGGGCGCCCATAAAATTGGTCTCTGAAAAGGACAAGACAAGACCTCGACCAAACCAGACCACACAAGACCTCGACCAAACCAGACCAGACAAGACCTCGACCAGACCAGACAAGATATCTCGACCATACCATGCAACACCTCGACCAAACCAGACCAGACAACACCTCGACCAGACCAAAGAAGACCTCAACCAGACCAAAGAAGACCTCGACCAGACCAAAGAAGACCTCGACCAGACCAAAGAAGGCCTCCAAAGAAGACAGACAAGACCTCGACCTAATGAATGGAACGTCGGCAATGCAATTAAATCACAGTAAACAAAAGTTACCCCTGTAGCCCAAGTCCGTGTGAGGAAGAGTAAGGGGAGAAAGAGGGGAGGGGGGGTGAGGAGAGGGAGAAGGGTGAGGAGAGGGAGAAGGGTGAGGAGAGGGAGAAGGGTGAGGAGAGGGAGAAGGGTGAGGAGAGGGAGAAGGGTAAGGAGAGGGAGAAGGGTGAGGAGAAGGGGTCGTAAACATGTGAGGGGGTGGTGGAGAAGGTGGTTGGGGGAGGTTGTAGATGTGAGGAGGAAGAGGAGGAGGAGGAAGGAAGAGATGGAAGTGAAGAAGATAAAGGAAGAGGAGGTGGTGGTGAAGGAGAAGGGTGTGTATGGAACGAATGAAGAAATAAGGGATAGAAAGAGAGGATTAGGAAACGGGAATGGTATCGTACGGTAGGAGGAAAGACGGCAAGCAGGAAGGGGTAAAGAGAAGGATGGAAAAGAAGGGGAGAGAGGAAGAAATGTAGAAAGATAAGAAAAGTGAGAAGGATAAGGAAGAAAGGAGAAAATAATGGGGAGGAGAAGGTAAAGGGTAAAGACAACATACAGAATGAAGAGCAAAAGATGGGAAGGAATATAGAGAGATAGAAGGATAGATGGAAAGGAAGGACGGACGGAGAGATGGACAGTCCTTCTAAGAGAATCCTGGTGCTGAGGTAAACACAGTAGTCACAGGTAGATATTTAAGGTGTAAACTACAGGTAGAGTAATTAGTAACATACAGGTGGTGGTGGTGGTGGTGGTGGTGGAGGATATGGTGGTGGTGGTGGTGGTGGTGGTGGTGGTGAGTGGTAGAGGATATGGTGGTGGTGGTGGTGGTGGTGGTGGTGGAGGATATGGTGGTGGTGGTGGTGGTGGTGGTGGTGGTGGTGGTGGTGGCGGCGTTGGTTAATTGGTGCCTCAACGTCTTGTGTTTTATAACAACGCCTCTGGGCGTGAGGTCAGCCAATCCTGGACCTTCCCTCCCCCACCCCTCCGTCCATCTCCTTCTTCTTCTTCTCCTTCTTCTTCTTCCCCTCCTTCTTCTTCTTCTTCTTCCCTCCTTCTTCCTTTCATCATTTACGTATTTCTTTGTTTTTCGTTAGGAAGACGTGTCCCTTGTCTTATGTACTTGAGATCCGTGTTTTCATAAGTGTGTGTGTGTGTGTGTGTGTGTGTGTGTGTGTGTGTGTGTGTGTGTGTGTGTGTGCCCATCGTCCTCCCTCCTGCGGCACCCACCCATCTCCTCCACCCACAGCTACCACCCATCTCCTCCACCCACAGCTCCCACTCATCTCCTCCACCCACTGCTCCTCCACCCACCGCCCCATCACTCTCCTCCTCCTTCACCGCTCTTCCTTCTTCTCCTCCATTATCCTTCATTTTATTCTCCTCCATCCTGTCTTCCTCTACCCCCCCCTCCCCCCGACCCCTCCTTCTTGCGCCTGGCCCACCACCACTTCCCTCTTTAGGAGTGCGGTGCCCTTTTCTCCAGCGGTCCAGCCAGCCAGAAGGACTCTCCGGAGACGTAATATCCGCCTCCTTCACCACCCACGTCAGGTCACGACAGACACACTCACATATCCTACACCTCCTCCATGTTTCCTCCTTGTGTTATTTCCCTCTCGTTATATAAGTTCCCTCTACCGATGATGAAACCTGAGGGGAAACTGTGAGCATTTCTCTCCTTCCGTCTGGTTCATCTGTAGGATCCCGGTCTCAGGACTTTCTCAGAAGGACCCCTAGAGGACTTGCAGGATAGGACTCATGACGAAGGAATCCCGAAGGACCTTTATAATATCCTCCAGGGAATAAGATGTGTCTCTTTCCACGTCTGGCCTGACCAGCTGCCTTCCTATTACATGGAGGAGGAGGAGAAACAGGAGGAGGAAGAGGAGGAAGAGGAGGAGGAGGAGGAGGAGGAGGAAGAGAATGGAAAGAGTAGGAAAAAGACAGATATACACACACACACACACACACACACACACACACACACACACACACACACACACACACACACACACGACCAGAGAGACAGGAAGGACAAAAATTAACAGTGTCACCAACAATATGAAATAACATTGTAATCATCACCAGTAATTTCCTGCCACGTTCATCTGGCAACACTGGCTTATGTCCCTAGCCCCTTATCGTGTGTGTGTGTGTATATGTGTGTGTGCGTGTGTGTGTGCGTGTGTGTGTGTGTGTGTGCGTGCGTGTGTGTGTGTGTTCTAAACCACATGTTTATATTTATATTATTACTACAATTTATATTTATTTTTAGCGTTTTTATTTATTTCTGTATTATTTTCTATTCGTCAAAACAAACAAACATTGAGTATACTCTGCACTTCCTGAATATACTATCTAAATATACCGTCAGGATATACCACAACACTATACCGTCGGCCGCTCGGGTGACGTGTCCAAAATTTTACATATAATTTGGGGCGCCCTAATGTCCGAAATCAGGAAGACACGCGGAGACGACCATGTGTGTGTGTGTGTGTGTGTGTGTGTGTGTGTGTGTGTGTGTGTGTGTGTGACTGTGTGTGTGTGTGACTGTGTGTGTGTGTGTGTGTGTGTGTGTGTGTGTGTGTGCGTGTGTGTGTGTGTGTGTGTGACTGTGTGTGTGTGTGTGTGTGTGACTGTGTGTGTGACTGTACTAACAGTATATCACACCGTCATCCCTATACAACCACCAACTACCACCATCCCTATACAACCACCAACTACCACACCTCGTCGTTACAAACACCACCATCAGCAATCAACTACCACCATAACTAAACCCCTACCACCATCACCAATACTACCACAATAATCACCACTACCACCACCACCTTCACTACCCCATCACCACCTACCACATTACCACCACATCTACCATCATCACCACTACCACCACCACCTTCACTACCCCATCACCACCTACCACATTACCACCACATCTACCATCATCACCACTACCACCACCACTAACAGCCACACTAAATCACCTGGAGGTCAAACAGCAAATAATACTCTCCATGATGAAACAACAAACACAATAATAATAGTCTCTCTCTCTCTCTCTCTCTCTCTCTCTCTCTCTCTCTCTCTCTCTCTCTCTCTCTCTCATACAAACACACGTCATAACTCGTTAATCTATCACAGGCGTTTAACGAAGACCTTCAGTGTTTAACGAGACCTCTGATCGTTTCATCTGATGGGTGACTCGTTCAAATAGGCACCCAGTCCTATCAGGCCCCTACTTAACTTGACCTTACCTGACCAGACTTAACCTGATCTCTCCTTATCTAACCTAACATAACCTAACCCATCGCTAACCTAACTTAACCTAACTTAACCTAACTTAACCTACCCTAACCTAACTTAATCTAACCTGACTTAAACCCCTCCAGGTAGCGTTAAGGTGTTTAATCCGGGGTGTCTAATCTTCACGTGACTAATTAATTTGCTATATTAATACAGTATTGGTCGGAGGAGGAAGAAGGAAAATGTGAATAGGTAAAATGTGGAGGTGGAAAAGGAAGGAGGAAGAGGAGGATAATGAGATGGAGTGAGAAGGAAAGAGTAAGACTGGGATGGAGATGAAAGGAAGGAAGAGGGATGGGGAGAAAGGAAGAGGAGGAGAAGGAAGAGGGATGGGGAGAAAGGAAGAGGAGGAGAAGGAAGAGGGATGGGGAGAAAGGAAGAGGAGGAGAGAAAGAGGAAGAGGGATGGGGAGAGAAAGGAAGAGGAGGGGAGAAGAAGGAAGAGGGATGGGAGAAAGGAAGAGAGGAGGAGAAAGGGAAGAGGGATGGGGAGAAAGGAAGAGGAGGAGAAGAGGAAAAGGGATGGGGAAAGAGGGAGGGAGGAGGGAGGAGGGAGGGGGAGGAGGGGGTAGTAAAAGTCACATTTGACTACAATAATACAACAACAATAAGATTATGCTGTAAAATACAAAAGTTGAGTGAGACAGTGAGAGAGAGAGAAGGAAAGGGGAAAGAGGGGGGGCAGGCAGGCGTATATACAATGGAGAGGACAAGCTTACGCAAATACCACAGGCCACCAGGACAAAGTCAACCCTAGGGTGGGGGACGAGGGGGCAAGAGTGTACTATACTCTACACGGTGAGGGAAGGGAGAAAAGGCCCATACGAACGAAACTCCCCACCTCGTACGAAGGATACACCCTATGGGGAGAAAAGAGTACTATACCCCACCACACTCCCCGGTGATGGGTGTTGGGCAAAAGAAACTCATTAAGGTCGAAACTTCCCTAAGGGAATAGTAAAAGTCAGGACCGTAGGGATGATTAAGAAGAAGAAGAAGGAGCCGAGTTGAGGTTATTTTGGGTCCTGCCAAATGAAAATGATTGAGGCATCTGGCATGTAATTGGCTAGTCAGTGTTGCCATCACCGTGGTCGTGTTTTTCTTTTATTATCATCAGTAATAGAGGAGTAGCACACCATCCTCGAGTGACGACACAAACAAACACGTAAAAACACAATAAAATCCTATTAAATAAGGATGTAACTCCAAATACTACGGTTGGAGAATACAGAGAGAAGTAGGATTATCTCTCTTGAGGATATTTGGGAGATATAGGAGAGGCAAGAGAGATGGTTGTAATCTTCTGAGATATGTGTGTGTGTGTGTGTGTGTGTTTTAGACAGTGGTCAAGGGGTGATAACCCTGTACCCCTACCACGCAAACACCGTCTACCCACCACATTACACACACACACACACACACACACACACACACACACCATCAAAGGAAAGAAATAAACATGAAGATTACTTTCTGCTAATCATTTTTCTGAGATTAAAAGAAAACTAAAGTAAATCAAATTATTTCTGTTATTCTTTTTAAAATAAATATACAACTAAGACTTTTTTTTTCTTCTAAATTTTAAAAGAAACAAAAAAAAATACAATATCTGAGACACCTTTTTATAAACAGATAAATACTCAGATATCCTTTGATTTTCTTCGGGGAATCAAAGGCATTATGGAAATACATTATTTTTGTGTTTGTTTAGGAAATTTATCATAAATTATATCGCACTGAAAGTCTAGTTACCTTAAAGAAACATGCTCTCTCTCTCTCAAATACACACAAAACCTCCTCAGAGTCCTCCACTCCCCCCTCCTTCTAGAAACAAAGTCAAGGGACACAAGCACACATTTGACTTCCCGGACACACACACACACACACACACACACACACCCTTGTAATAGTGGAAGTGCAAACGGGCGAGTGGACACTCAGAGAGCGACCGTGACCAGCGACCAACCCTACCAGAGACCACCCCTACCAGCGACCTAACTTAACCTATTAGGACTGGGACTCATTCCTAGCGTGAGAATAGTGAGAATAGGACTGGGGCCCATTAGGACTGGGGGCCCATTAGGACTGGAGGCCCATTAGGACTGGAGGCCCATTAGGATTGGGGCCCATCTGATCTACAACCCCACCTCAAAATATTCACTTTATTTGACTTTCCTCCTCACTGGGGATAAGTTAACGTGTACAGTTTACTACTACAGTGTATCAGTAACATATTAACCTGTACTCACACCACCAGGCAGAGGGGGGGGTGTCAGGTTAGAGGAGGGGGGGGGGGTTCGGGGTTAGGGAGGGAGGGAGGAATCCAACTTTATGGATTTGTTGAGCATTAATCAAGTGTCTTAACAATAGGTCCTCACATCAGTAATCAGAGACAAACATTCACTTTACGTCCTTTTAAAACCAAGCCATTTGTGTTTTAGTTTATGTGAGATAGATAGATACGTTCTCACATCACTAAGATATGTATTTTACCTTTACCAAACCATTGAGAATTCAGATGCTAAATACCTTCTACGGGGTAAAATATCAACATAAAAACCCTTGAGATTTTACCTAACTATGTGATATAACTAAAATCAGTCAGATAAAATTCTCCCATCACCTTTGAGAATTGTCCATGTAAACATCATCACATAAATGAGTCAGCTGTGTTCTCCCATCTCCAGTATAGAGAACATACGGATCTCTCTTGAGAACTAAGGACCTTCGCCAACACCACCGTCTCCTGTTTCAGCACTTAAGAAAGATGTCGGGGAGAATTGTTCCGTCACACGCAAACAACATCAACAGTATTAGGGAGGAGGAAGGGTCAAGCCTCTACCTCACGAAACTCTAGTAAACAGAGACGTGGAGCGGTAACCGGAGATAAATATGGAGAAGCTGCAAGAATGGGAAGGGAGAGAGAGAGAGAGAGAGAGAGAGAGAGAGAGATACAAGTATATAGAGATAAATATAGATAGATAGAAAAAATAGAGAAAAGGGAGAGATAGAGACAAAAGAGAGATATAAATATTAACCCACCATTAAAGAACATAGTTACAGGTAACATACAGGAGGCAGCGTCTACCTGTGTCCCTGGGACCTTGAGAAAATAAACCTTATTTCTGATACTGTAGTTAACTTCTACAGTGTTGTCCTGAGACCTCGTGTGTACCTGTGGTTGTTTACATTACCGTACACAGGGTAGACAGACGTGGGGGTGTACTATAAACTAGCCGGTCTGAGGTAGAAATATTTAGTGAAAAAATATATATCTACCTTTCCCTCAAGTAAGAGTTTTTAAGGCTGATTAAAGAGATGGAAGTGGGAGGGAACGGAAGAGGGAGGGATGGAGGGAAGGAGACAGTATCCCTCCATCCCTCTACTAAGAGTTTTGAACTAAATTATTTTTTCCTCCAATATATTCAAGGCTGTGGGTGGGTGGAGGGGTGGGTGGAGGGGGTGGGTGGGGTGGGTGGAGGGAAGAAGGGTGGAGAGGAGAGGTAGGGGGTGGAGAGGAGAGGGTGAGGAGAGGGGTGAGGAAGGTGAGCAGATGGTGATGTTATTTGGCTTAATGACTATCATAAGTTACCGACTCCCCCGCTGCCTGATAATGGCCTAGCCCACCAGACTGTGTGTCTCCCCTCCCTCCACCCTCCCCTCGAACCCCTCATTAACCTTTCCTCCTTCTTACCCTCACACCACCTCCTTCCCTCCCTTACTCTCCTTAACCCCTGTATCCCTTCCTCCTTCCCCTCATTAACCTTCCTCTTCCCTCTCTCCTTACCCTCATCACACCTCCTATTCCTTCTCTGTCTTTCCTTTTCCCACCTCCTCCCTCCCCTCTCTCTCTCTCTTTCATTAACCTCCATCTTTCGTCTTTTCCTTACCCTTCTCCCCCTCTTTCCTTCATCCTCCCTCTCTTTGTTTATTCCTCCTTATCCTTACTTCTCTCATCATTTTTTACTCTACTTCTTTCCCTCCTCCTTCGCTTCTTCTCCTTCTCCTCCCTCTCTTATTTTTCGTCTTCCTCCTCCTCCTCCTTCCCCTTTCTGCTCCTCCTCCCTTTCTCCCCTCTTTCCCTCCCTTCATTCCTCATCCTCCACCTAAGCCCATCGCGTTTTTGCCCCACTGATGTCCTCATTCTTCTCTTCCTCCCTCCCTCCTTCTTCCCAACTCCCTACAGCCTACGGGGAGGGGGTGGAGGGGGTAAAGAGGTGATTTTTGGAGGTAGTTAGGTAAGGAATACTAAAGAGGGCAGGGGGTGGGGGGAGGGAGGGGGGGATTTTGAGGAGGAAGGAAGAGAAGGAACGGGAGGGAGAAGATGTCTTTGGAGGCAGGTAGGAGGTGCCTGGGATGGGGGCAGGAGGGAGGGGGGAGATGATATTTGGAGGAAAGGAAAAGTAGGAAGATGATGATTACTGGAGGTAGGTTGGTAGTTTAAGGACAGGTAGGTAAGATAGAGAGGTAAGGAAGGGAAGGGTAAGGTAGAGAGGTAAGGAAGGGGAAGCGGGTAAGGTAGAGAGGTAAGGAAGGACAAGGGTAAGGTAGAGAGGTAAGGAAGGGCAAGCAGGTTAGTAGAGGGAAGGAAGGGCAAGCAGGTAAGGTAGAGAGGTAAGGAAGGCAAGCAGGTAAGGCAGAGAGGTAAGGAAGGGCAAGCAGGTAAGGTAGAGAGATGAGGAAGGGCAAGCAGGTAAGGTAGAGAGGTAAGGAAGGCAGGTGTAGAGAGATGAGGAAGGGCAAGTGTAAGGTAGAGAGGTAAGGAAGGGCAAGAAGGTAAGGTAGAGAGGTAAGGAAGGGCAAGCAGGTAAGGTAGGGAGGTAAGGAAGGGCAAGCAGGTAAGGTAGAGAGGTAAGAAGGGCAAGCAGGTTAGGTAGTAGAGAGGTAAGGAAGGACAAGTAGGTAAGGTAGAAAGGTAAGGAAGGGCAAGGGTAAGGTAGAGAGGTGGAAGGACAAGCAGGTAAGGTAGAGAGGTATGAAGGGCAAGCAGGTAAGGTAGAGGAAGGAAGGGCAAGCAGGTAAGGTAGAGAGGTAAGGAAGGGCAAGGGCAAGGTAGGGAAGGTTTACGCAAGGTTGGGCTTGGAGGAGGGTCGTGACAAGTTGTTGTGTTGTGGTCGTAGTGAGGGAAGGTGGCTGGTGGGCCTCTCCCACCTGTGTGTCTGTAATCAGTGGTAGTTCACCTGGCCTTTCCGCCTCTCTTACCTGTGTCCACCTGTCTTCCCTACCACTCAATATTCAATCAATCTTTTTTCAACTTGTGTCTCTCAAATAATTTAATTTATTTTTTCAATCATGTTATTGTCATTCTTCTTTTCTTCTCTAATGTTTATACTTTAATTACAGTACATAGTGTTAATAAGACTTTCCCTTTAACCTAAGCTAAGTTAGTCTTGTCTAACTTAACTAAGCTAACCTGACTTAACTAAAACTAACTAATCTGACCTAAGCTAACCTAACCCGATCTGACCTTAGCTAACTTAACCTAATTTGACCTAATCTAATTTGTCCTAACCTAACCTAACCAATATGATAGGGGCTCAGCGATGATGTGTGACCGAAAATAATCAGTTATTTTATGTATACCTCTGGACCCAGCGCCACACACCTCATAATACCAACATACTAACCTACCCGGATAAAACATCTACCAGAATATGTAGTATATCAGCATACTCGTGAGGACATATTCGTATATACCACAAATTACAACATATATTACCAACATAACCAGCGGTATATATCTTACCGGAACCTCAAATATACCAACATACTCACAGGGATATATCTACCACAAACAACATACCAACATACTCACAGGGATATATCTACCACAAACAACATACCAACATACTCACAGGGATATATCTACCACAAACAACATACTCACAGGGATATATCTACCACAAACTGAAATATACCCCAACATACTCACGACGACATATCAACTATAAACTGAAATATACCAACACGAGTATTATATCTACAGTAAACTTGAATATACCAGTATACCAAGGAGAACATATATAGACTATTAGCCATTATAAGGTAATTAACCCCCACCATCCCCCGGCCTCAGGAAGGGTGGTGGGGAATAATATGGTTCAGGTTGAGATATAAAACTGTGACTCTGATAATGGAAAGGAGACTGGTGGACGACTGCTGGTGACCCGCTGTTGAGGGTAGGAGAGGAGGGAGGGAGGGAGAGTCGGTCTGTCTGTCGCTGGAATGGAAGGAAGATAGGGAAGTAAGGGGTGGAGTCTGTCTGTCCTGTCTGTCTGTCTGTCTGTCTCCTGAGCAAAACATAAATAAATTGAAACAAACACACACACACACACACACACACACACACACACACACACACACACACACACACACGGAAACAAACAAACTCGTTCAGCGTCGCCTTTAAAAAGACCCAAACAGTAGACATCAATAACAATATTTGGCCGTCCGAGACAGGAACAACACACGAGGTCTCTCTCTCTCCACTTCCAAGTCTCTCCTTCCTCCTCTTTCCCCACCACAAACTTCTCTTCCTTCTCTTCTCCCCTCCTCCACCTCCCCCACCATCAACCTCTCCCTACCCCTCCTCCTCCCCATCCCCAACCTCCTCCTCCTTCACCACCAGCCTCTCTTCCCCCCTCCTCCTCCCCATCCCCAACCTCCTCCTTCACCACCAGCTTCTCTTCCCCCCTCCTCTCCCCCATCCCCAACCTCCTCCTCCTTCAGCAACCTCTCCTCCTCCTCCTTCTACAGCGTCTCCAGCCGGGTATTTACATTCAACTGGCACACCAGAAGTCAGGGGGCTGGTGGTCGCCCCTCGCTGGACACGACTTAATATTTTTTTTTTCAAAAACACCTTTTTTCCCTCCAGCTCCCATTTTCCCCACTTTAACCTCCTTTTTTTCCCTTTGAACAGGACTTATTTTCCAATTGAACAGGACTTATTTTCCTCTTGAACCTCCTTTCTTCCCTTGCAACTCCTTTTTTCCATTAACCTCCCTTTTCCCTTGCACCCCCTTTCTTCCCTTGCACCTCCTTTCTTCCCTTGCACCCCATTTCTTCCTTGCACCCCCCTTTCTTCCCCTTGTACATCCATTTCTTCCCCTTAGACCTCCCTTCCTCCCCCCCTTTCTTCCCTTGCACCTCCCTTTCTTCCCCTTGCACCCCCTTTCTTCCCTTGCACCCCCATTCCTTCCCTTGCACCTCCTTTCTTCCCCTTACCTCCTTTCTTCCTTGCACCTCCCTTTCTTCCCCTTGCACCCCCATTTCTTCCCTTGCACCTCCTTTCTTCCCTTGCCTCCCTTTCTCCTTGCCTCCCTTTCTTCCCTTGCACCTCCCTTTCTTCCCTTGCACCTCCATTTCTTCCCTTGCACCCCCATTTCTTCCCTTGCACCTCCCTTTCTTCCCTTGCACCTCCCTTTCTTCCCACCTCCCTCTTCCCTGCACCTCCCTTTCTTCCCTTGCACCTCCTTTTTCTCCTTGCACCTCCTTTCTTCCCTTGCACCTCCCTTTCTCCCCTTGCACCTCCTTTCTTCCCCTTGCACCTCCTTTCCTCCTTGCACCTCCTTTTCTTCCCTTGCCTCCTTTCTTCCCTTGCACCTCCCTTTCTTCCCTTGCACCTCCCTTTCTTCCCTTTACAGGCCTAACACATCACAAACAACACATGAGAACTATCCAGACACAAACTTTCCCTCTCTCTCTCTCTCTCTCTCTTATTGACTGTTTCTTTCTTAATTTCTTTCTCTTTCACCTCTCTCTTTTCTCTTTCCTCTCTCTTTCTCTTCAGCTCTCTTTCTCTCTCATTCATTCACTCACTCTCTCTCTTTACACTCCTTAATTTTCATCTTTTTTCCCTTTTTCGTCTCTTCTTTCTTTTCTCTCTCTAACTTTATCCATTCGATCTCACATTCCTTATCTCTCTCTCTCTCATTCTCTCTCTCTCTCTTTCTTTCTGTTTCTCTCTCTAACTCAATCTTTTTCCTCTTTCCGACTTTCCCCTTTCCCTCTCTTTCTCTCTCTCTAACGCATCATTCTCCCTCTTTCCTCTCTCTAACTCTTTCCCCTCTCCCCCCTATCTCTCTCTCTCTCTCTGTCTCTCAAAAATCCCCTTGTCTGATAGCCAATATCTGGATATACACTCGATCGTGCCTGCACTAGACGGGCATGTCTCTCTCTCTCTCTCTCTCTCTCTCTCTCTCTCTCTCTCTCTCTCTCTCTCTCTATTTTACTTTCTGTTGATTTATTTCTTAATTTTTCTCTCTATTTGTCCTCCCTCTCTCTTCTATTTATTTATTTCTCTCTCTCTCTCTCTCCTCTCTCTCTACTCTATCTCCTTCACTGAAATAGTCCACGAATCTGTCTGAAAAAAATCTGTCTGTCACTCTGAAGCCAAAATCATTTTTTAGTTCTCGTCCAAACAGGTCAATTGTCGAGGTAAATCTGAACCTACCTAGCTAAAATCGGGAGGATTTCTTCGTGAATTCAGATCATATTTCTTTTAAAATCGGGAGCATTTATATTTAAAAATGTATTTCTTGTTAAATTCGGAGTATTACTATCTAGAAAATATTTCTTGATTAAATCGGGATTAATTCTTCATGAAGGCAGATTAATTCTTGCTAAACCTGGGAGAATTCTCATTAAAAAAAGAGAACTAACCTTTTTCTGCTAAAATCGGGACTACTTATTTCTAAAATCGGAAGCACGTTTAGTCAAAATCGGTGTACGTCTCGTTAAAATCGGATTAATATCACGGAAGAAAGAATCGTTTAGTTAAAAGGCCTTTCTCACTGACACAAAACTCTGGTTGCAGCTGAGAAATTATGGTTGATTTTGGTAGACTGGATAGATCTAGTCCGCTACGGTTGAATTTGGTGAATTTAGGGTGAATGGTTGAATTTGATTGTCATTGATCGACTTACATTAACTGGTCGATTTAGGGTGATTTTGGTTGAATGTGGTCGACTTTGGTTGATACAGGTTAACTTTGGTTGACCTTAATTTACTCTGGTCGATTCAGATGACCCAGAGTAAAGAGGTGAATAATGGGTGAGTCAGTGGGTTACTAAGGGGTTTGAGTCACAATTAAGGGATAAGTAAAGGGTTTCAGAGTCACAGTTAAGGGGTAGTTAAAGAGGTGAGTTAATAGGTTACTAAGGGTTAGTAAAGGGTATCCGAACCACAGTTAAGACGTGAGTGAAGGGGTTCCGAGCCACAGTTAAGGGGTTTCATAGCGACAGTTAAGGGGTAGGTAAGGGGCCCACATTAACTCACAGTGCAGGAACCATAAGAAACCATTTACTATTATAAACTAGTAGGCGGTCGACCTTACGTGGCACCTGGCCAGTTTAAGTGCCCGTTCCAGTGAGTAGCTGGCCAGCCCTACCTAACCCTCGACCTCCTCCCAACCCTCAACCTCCCTCACTCACCCACGACCTCTCTTACTCAACCCTCGACCTCTCTTACTCACTCTCGACCTCCCTCCTCATCCTCGACCTCCTCCTCACCCTCGACCTCTCTTACTCAACCCTCGACCTCTCTTCTCACCCTCGACCTCCCTCACTCACCTTCGACCTCCCTCACTCACCCCTCGACCTCTTACTCACCCTCGACCTCCCCCTCACCCTCGACCTCTCACCGACCTCCCCTCACCTCGACCTCCTCACTCACCCCGACCTCCCTCACTCACCTCGACCTCCCTCACTCACCCTCGACCTCCCTCACTCCCCTCGACCTCCCCCTCACTCGCCCTCCTCACCTCAACCTCCCTCCTCACCCTCGACCTCCTTACTCAACCCTCGACCTCCTCCTCACCCTCGACCTCCTCACTCACCCTCGACCTCCCTCACTCACCCTCGACCTCCTCACTCACCCTCGACCTCCCTTACTCACCCTCGACCTCCGCTTACCCTAGACTTCCATACCTATAGCCTCTCCTACCCTCGACCTTCCCCCACCAATCGACCTCCCCCACCCGCCGTTGACCTCCTGCCACCCAACTCTCGACCTCCACGGACAAAATAGTATCCCTTTCAACAAATCACATCATACACTTCCCCCACTACATAAAATCCCATCAGAAAATTTCAATTTCACGAGAAAAAATAACACTCAGATAACTGGACAAATGGTGGAATTTTGTCCAACACTTCTTCTGTTGTCTGAGATTTACTGAGAGGAGATGAACGACAAAGACCTTTAAGCAGCAACGGAGGAGGACCACCACCACCACCACCACCACCTGTAGGACAGCTTCAGGGGCCTCGTCTTTAAACCCCCACAGTCCAGGTCTTCGGCCAGACCACCTTCAATGTCCCTCTGATCTAGCGAACTGTTTGTGCCCGTAGCCTGAAGGTAAACCCGGCGTTTACTTTGAGTTCACTTTCAAGAGGATTTCAATGTTCCCTTCTCACACAGTTTACCTGAAACCTCTCGTGTAGGTTTCCTGTGTTATTGCTTAGCCTGTTGATGTTGGTTCTAACGATGAGACGGAGTGTTTGGTTCATATGAGGATTAGCACCCCTAACTTACTTCACTTAACGCTATCCTAACCTATCTTAACCAAACCTAACAGCCTAACATAACACAAACCTAACCTTAACTTAACATTTAATTCAACCTAACCAACCTTAACCACCCAGACCTAACGCCCCCATCCCGGTACAGTTAGGGTGAAATAAGCTAAGGGTCTTCATATCATCCCAGTTTTCTACATAAGTTCTCATAAAACGACTAAGGAAATTTACTGAGTACCATATACTATTTAAATGATCTTTCTTCTATAAGGTATTGCATATATCACCGCGCTACAGTAAATCTACAAACTACAGACACTCCCAGCTGTAACGTAATACAAACGACTTTACAACATATGCAAATTGTAAAATAAAAAATCATCTTATTTTCCCCATGACATGGAGCCCCCACCCCCGGGTTCTCCCACGAGGTATATAAGGGAACATCCCCATAAAGTGGACTGGAGGGTTCAGGGGTGTCGAGGCCTTCAACCACGGCCACTCTTCTTCCTAAAACACACCTGCCACAGCCTCCCCCAATGGAAGGGTTGGAGCGTTCCACAGCACTAGATCCCCGCCGCAAGTGGCAGGGGATCCCGAACTCCCGCCTCTCAGCTGAAAAGGCCGGGGCATACCAGACTTGCCCTTCTACACTGGGAGGTATAGGGGCTAGAAAAACAGGGACTTTCCAAATTCTGAACCTCTACATTTTTTCTGGTGGGGCTACGGGTATATCAGACCCCTGGCTCTCTGCTGGAATGGGCTGTGTACATTCCAAACCCCAGAACTACTGGTAGTGCTGGACTGCTCCAGACCCCAGACTCTTCTATAGAAGGATGTAAATCTCTGGCGACTGTCTCACCGCTGGAGGTTAGGTTATTCTAGATCAGTTCTTCCCTATTAGATGTATTGGGGCAATCCAGATCATTTCCTCTCTACTGGACCAATTGCTTTTCCCTGGAAAGCTGGGATAGTCCAGATCGCTGTCTAGAAAAAGCGGCGAATCTTTAAGAATCTTTAGAATCTGGGGAATGTGAGGCACCCTACTGGCAAAACTATATGGCAAGCATTAAGGGCTTCCCTCTTTCACTGGTTTGATCTGAATGGGTCATGGACATTCCAGTTCCCGGCCTGGAAATAGCCGCGATTCTTCCAGAACCATTATGATCCGCTCTACGAGATACCCCAGTGACAGACATTTTAAGGGTGATGCTGGAATTCGAAAACCCTGTGTTTGAGAGATTTGTGTCGAGAAACTTCCAAGAAAACAAGAAAGAATTGCACGATTAAGGGCGAGAAACGGCGTCGTATTACGCTGGAACTGTCGTGTATCTCACAGTAATGAGAGGAGACGAGGAAAGACTGGGTTAAAAAGAGGAGACATGACGGCTTTTTAACTAACTCAGAATTACAGTTGATATTTTCAAGGAATCACGCGAGTCCTTCAAAGGATATCTGTCATCTGCCCACGTCCTGTGGCTTAGAATAAACCCCGACAGCTTCCGGATTAAGGCAGAAAAAAAAATACTGGAAGGAGGAAGAGAGTAGTATGCGGCAGTGCTCGCGTCGTCCCTTAAGGAATAAGATAGCTTATAGCCGGTGGGTCCTGCAGCAGAGGACTATCCTTCATGGGCAGTCCTTGGAGGAACACGAGACTATCCCTCATAGACAATCCTTAGAGGACTGGAAGGTCGAAGGGGCAGACAGTCCCATAAGTAGGTAGGAATGTATTACCAGTAGGTGAGAGTATTTGGGCTTAGGGAGGGCTGGAGGAGGGGGCTTAGGGAGGGCTGGGAGGAGGGGGGGCTTAGGGAGGCTGGGAGGAGGGGGGCTTAGGGAGGGCTAGGAGGGGGGGCTTAGGGGGGCTGGGAGGAGAGGAGAGGAGGGAGAAGAGGGCGGGACCAGCAGAGCTGGAAGGTGGAAGCAAGTGACACAAGGCAGGATGAGAGATTACAACACACTAGATGGTAGGAGAGTACATAACCCTGAAAGGAGGAGGAGACAAGAGCATAAAACACAATATACAAAAGGAGAGGAACTAGTAGAGGGATTATGTACCCAGACACGTGACATGTAGGTAGGAGTAAGGGTTAAGGCAACAAGACCAACACAGGGGGCAGGCAGTGGGAGATTGGGGAAGAGGGAGAGATCCCAGAGGGCCCACAGTAAACTTGTTGCTCTCTGGGGCCCTCATGACAAGACCCTCCACATGCCGATGTGTAGAGGGTCTCTCTCTCTCTCTCATAATCAACAGCTATTTTACTAATTCAATATCACAGCCACACTAATGCCACTGATATTTAATTCAGATATAAACCTTCCCTCCCTATATTCCCTATTATCCACATCCTCCTCACCCCTGACACCCCCGACTATCCTCGTCTCCCTTCCCCAACCTCACCTCTGACCACCCTCGACTATCCCCTACCGCTCCCCTTCCCCAACCCTCACCCCCTGACACCCCCGACTATCCCCACTGCCCCTCCAACCCTCACCTCCCCTGACACCCTTCGACTATCCCCCTACCGTCCCCCTTCTTCTCCCCCCAGATGGTGGGCCCCATTAGATCGCCTCCCTCAGCTAGCTAATGACCATTAACATCACCCCGGTATAGATAACGTTAAAAAAAAAGCTTCGGTAATGACCTTCACCAGCTGGCAGGCCGAGTAACCATTTCTGACAGGCCGCCGGGGACCAGGAAGGGTGGGTAGGTTAGTTTAGGGGTAGGTTAGGCTAGTAGGTAGTAGCAGGCAGGCAAGGTGAAGGTAGGTAGGTAGTAGGTCCTCGTTGTTGTAGGGTCTCGAAGTGTCTCATCACCAGGTCTCGTCATCTCCTCGCCTGATGTCGAGATATCTCTTCATCAGGTCACCTTGTCCCTTTTTTTTTTGGGGGAGGGGGGGCTAAGGTCTTAGAGAGAGAGAGAAGATATCGCTCTGGTCGGTGAGATGAGATGAGGCGAAATGAGATGAGGTAAGGTGAGGTGATATAAGATGAGGCGAGGTGAGATGAGGCGAAATGAGGTGAGGCGAGGCGATGTAAGGTGAGGGTATCTCTGGCAGGTCTCACTACAGGAGACTTGAGAGACACGCACAACGGTGGTAGCTGTTATGGTACTTACTGAGGTGGTATTAAGTGGTGGCAGCTGACCAGAGGAGAGACACCCACCACGCCGGAGGGGAGGAGGAGGAAGAAGAGAAGGAGGTGGAAGCGGAGGAGTGGAGGAGGAAGTGGTAGGAGGAAGGGGATGTAAAAAGAGGAGGAGGTGGAAGAAGAGGAGGAGAGGAAAGAAAAGAAGAAGGGAGGAAGAAAGAGGAAAAACAAAGAATATCACGGGTGAGAGTGACTTGGGGGTGAGGAAGAAGAGAAACAGAAGGATATTGAAACATATGGAGATGGAAGAGGAGGAGGAGGAAGAAGACAAGGAGGAGGAGAAGGAAGACGAGGAGGAGGAGGTGGAGGGAGGAGGAGGAGAAGATGAGGAGGAGGAGGGAGAAGACGAGGAGGAGGAGGAGAAGAGGAGGAGGAGGAGAATAAAGGGAGGAGGGTAGACAAGGCTCGTGGGTGGTCCTACTGATGAGCGTAAGAGGGCGGCCCTCACACGGCCTCTTAACATTGGCTCTACACCCAGTAACACTACACCATACATACACACACACACACACGACACAGCTACACCTATACCCACACCCACAACACCCTGCCAACACCCACACCTACTGCCTCTACACCCCTTCCCCAATTCAACACAACCTACAATGCAAAACTGATCTACACCCACGACACAGTTGCACCACCCACGATACACCTATGAATCAACGATACACCCATCCCAAACACTACACCCACGACCCAATCCAGCCAGGAAACTAATACATAATTATAACAGAGGTCAAGAAGCAAGGACTCAGATACGTGATACTGGCTGGCACTAGAGGCTGAGTATCCCCTTATGTGTCCGGACTTAAGGGATGATGATACATAAACAAGGAGATACAGTTGCCTTTATCCCTTTATTACGGAAGGAAGGAAGAGAGGAAGGATGGAAGGAAGAGGAAGGAAGGAAGGAAGGAAGGAAGAAAGGAAGGAAGGATGGTAATAGAAGGAAGGGAAGGAAGGAAGAAAGGAGAGGTTGGAAGGAGGAAGAAGGAAGGAAGGAAGGTGGTAGGTAGGTAGGTAAGGTTAGGAAGGAAGATAAACGTAATGAAGGAATGAAAGGTAAGATGAAGAAAAGGAAGAAGTTAAAGTAAGATGAGGAAGGAAGAAAAGAAAGGAAGGAAGGATAAGGTAATAGAGGAAAGGAAGGGAAGGTAAGATGAGGAAGGAAGAAAGATAGAGAGTTCTTCCTGTAAGACGCACCATCACACCTGTGTATCTGATGATGATGTTATCTCCTACCAGTTGGCACCGCAGCTGTTCTCTCTCTCTCTCTCTCTCTCTCTCTCTCTCTCTCTCTCTCTCTCTCTCTCTCTCTCAATTTCTCTCCATTTCAACCCATTTTTCTCTCCTTCCCATTCCTGTTTCCTTCTCCATCTCCTCCTGTCCTTCCCCCCCACACCTCTTACTTCTCATTCTCTCACCCTACGTCTCCTCCTCACCCTCACATCTCTCACTCCCTCCCCCTCATCTCTCTCCCTCATCCCTACATCTCCCTCCCTCCACCCTACATCTCTCACTCCCTCACCTACATCTCACTCCCTCACCCTACATCTCTCACTCCCTCACCTACATCTCTCACTCCCTCCACCCTCACATCTCTCACTCCCTCACCCCTACATCTCTCACTCCCTCACCCCTATCTTTCACTCCCTCACCCTACATCTCTCACTCCTCCTACATCCTCTCACTCCCTCCTACATCTCTCACTCCCTCACCCACATCTCTCCTCCTCACCTATCTCTCCTCCCTCCCTTTCATCTCTCTCACTCCTTCATCCATCTCTCACTCCCTCCCCACCTACATCTCTCACTCCCTCACCCCTACACATCTCTCTCACTCCCTCACCCCTACATCTCTCACTCCCTCCCCTACATCTCTCACTCCCTCACCCCATATCTCACTCCCTCACCCCTACACACCAGACACAGTAACTCACCACCCCTTCCTTGATTAACGACAGTAGCTGTACTTATAAAACCTTGGTCACGATGGCTCCAGGCACCCCATCCCCCCCCCCGACCCTCCTCTTCTCCCCGACCCCTTCTCTTCCTCCCCGACCCCTCCTCTTCCTCCCCGACCCCTCCTCTTCCCCACCAAAGTGTCGGTTCCTCTTAAGTGAGGCGGTGAACGAACACAGACGGTGATTAATTGCACACAACAGCATGAACAGGCGGCCCTGCAGTGAAGGGGTGGACGCTGGGGAGTGGGGCAGGGGCGAGGCACAACAGGGTCTCTGTCGGGGAAGGGAGGGGGCTCCTCTTAACCATCCATCCCTGGTCACCCCCCCATGACTATTATCCATTTCTTCTTCTGTGTTATTCATGATTCTCTTCTTCACCCCTTATATCCCCCTTAAAACTCCCCCTCCTCCCTTACACCTCACCTCCTCATTACCCCCCCTACCCCACACCTGGTCATCGTCAACGTCAACTGGGCTAAATACGGGTCCTCCCACCCTTCATCCCTCCTCTACTCTCCCAGCTTCCTCATCCACCTCCTCTACTCCCTCCCAGCCTCCTCCTCCACCCCCGACATCCACAACCATCTACTGGCAGAGACATCCAACAGGTTCACCCGCCACCTAACACACAACCCAAATCTCCACCAAAAACATCGTCATCCACCAACAATATATTCCACGGGTCACTCATCCACGATAGCCACAAGGAGGAGATTCATCCAACTAGTCCTGTCATCCACTAGATCAAAGTCATCCACACGTATTATTTAACGAATCAATCCACAACATCCACTAATAGTCATCATCCACCAATCAGACCCAATCTTGACGTCATCCACCCCCATAGCTCATCCGCCATCCGTGTTCAACCATCAGAGGGGGGCGCCTCAAGAACCCGACAGTTAGCTCCGAGGGAAAAATGCAATAAAAGTCAACCATTTACGCAGAGCTGTGAACAAACAAACACAATGACGCCAACCACTGCAACACACGTGAGAGGGGTATAAATTTAACATGGCCACACGGCAAACTATGGCAAGAGAAGACTAACTCGCCCCTTTATTAACTACTAACGCATTCTCTCTCTCGATTAACGAAATAACGCAGTATTTTTTTTTCTACCATCTAACGCAATCTTTCAATTTATTAACGCAATTCTTAAAGATACTAACGCAATCTTTCAACTTATTAACGCAATCGCCGTATAAATACGAACGCAATTTGTCAACTTATTAACGCAACCTTGCTACAAACGCAATCATTCAACCGATTAACGCAATCCTTTAAGCTACTAACGCAATTCTTTAAGCTACTCACGCAATCTTTCAACTTATTAACGCCAAAATTCTACACAAAAATAATCTTCTCACATCCTACTAACGCAAGCACCAATAACTAACACAAATACCCATAACTAACGCAAGTAACTATAACTAACGCAAGTACCAAAAACTAACGCAAGTACTTTACGCAAGTATCTATAACTAACGCAAACTTGTTACACCTCACAAAAAAATAAATAAATAACTACTTTCAACCCTACTAACGCCATTAACGTTTAAAGTACCAACGAAGAATCGGGGGGGTGAGGTGGGGGTAAAGGAGGTAGGGGATATGGGGGAGGAGGTGGGGAGGTGGGGAGGGGAGGGGTGTCGTTTTCTGATAATTTCTGAGACACTCACACTCTATACTCTACAGCAAACGTCGTATTTCTTCCTATTACCACACCCGTTATTAAGCTCTTGAGGCTGAGTTGAATCTCTTCCTTGATGAAACTAAGGTTGTCCTCATTCTTAAGTCCTTCTCCTCTTCTTCTTCTTCCTCTTCGTTGTTGTTGTCCTCGTCGTTCTTCTCCTCATCTCTGTTTTCCTCTTTTTTCTTCTGCTCTTATTTTTCTTGTGTTATTACTGCTTCTCTTATTTTCCTCCTCTTGTTCCCAATTTTGGCCTCTCTATCATCCTTCCTCTCTTCCTTCCTCCAATCTTTTTCCTCCTCGACTTCTACCTTCCCCATCTTCCTCCTCATTCTCTTCCTTCTATTTTCCTCTTCTTCGTCCTCCTCCTCCTCCTATCTTCTTCCTTCCCGTTCTCATCCTCCTCTTCCTTCCTCCTCCTCCTCTCTTCCTTGTCCTCCCCCTCCTCCGTACACACCCCATTAAACGATCGTATGCATTTGGATACTGTCGAATGGCGAGTAAGAATAAGAACTCTCTCTCCTCACCATTTTCCGTCAATCCTTCTCTCCCCTCCCCTCCTCACCCCCCCTCCCTCCTCACCTCCCTCCTCCTCTCCCCTCCATCCCACATTCCTCCCCTCCTCCTCCTCCTCCCCCCTCCCTCTTGTCTCCACTGGCAGTCATTCTTGTCCAGACTAGCGTGACAGTAGAGGTGGCAAATTGACAGTGTTGACGGTGTGTGTGTGTGTGGCGGCTTCCATACCATGACAGTCTCCACCACAGCTGACAACATCCTACCTCGACTGACGTTGGATGCTGTCTAACTCGGCTGACGCTAAATGATACGTTTTATTGAGCAACACACCAACAGCCATCTTACTCAATGGTTTAACTCACTCACCGTACTCAGGTCTTACTCTCTGGGTCAACATTATGAAGATCACTACAAACTTCCTTCATGATATTAAAAAAAAAAACTTACACATTTTTTCTGAATATAGATGACAAAAAAAATAAATCCCAAATTGGTATATAATTACTTGATTAAAATAAGTTACTGTGATTATGTTAAGATCATAAGTTATCTTTATTATGTTACAAAAAAGTTTAAAAAATAATAATAATTTGGCTTTTGTTTGTTTGTTTATGATGATGTGTAGGAATTTCTCAAGAATTAAAGAGAAAAACTTAAACTAACAGGACAAAAAAAATATTCGTGAACTTTACGATAAAACTGAGGTAAAAAAAAATAGATAAATAAATAAACGAATACACAAATTCCCTTTTCCTCATTGGTCCCCATTATCTTCCTCTCTCCTTCCCATCACCAACCAAAACACAAGTTCCCCCCTTCCCCTTTCTCCTCCTTATCCCACTTCACCATCTTCCTTCCTTACCCCCTTCTTCTTCTTTCCCCCTCTCTCGTCCTCCTCATTCTTACCTTCTTCCTCCCCCCCCCCACGCTTAAGACCATAAGCAGTCATGAATATTCAAAAAAGGTGGCCGGAGTGACATCACCTGATTTCACCTCAATAAATCATGACTTTTTGACGTCAAAATTTAGGAAGGTCCGGTCAGGTGTCATCTCCTTCACCTTGTGGCCTCAGGTGTCTGTCCTCCAGATGGTTTACCAGGCGTCGATGATGGGAGAGGTTGGTGGAGGTCGGTGAGGGGGAGTGAGAGGTCAGTGAAGGGGATTGGGAGATCGGTGGAGGAGGTCAGGGGAAGGAAGAAGGTTTGAAAACTCTGCTGGTGAGATAAGCGTCCTGAGATGTGAGACCTGATCCGCCACGAATCATCACTTACTACTACTACAACTACTACCACCACTACTACTACTACTACTACTACCACTACAACTACTACTACCACTACTACTACTACTACTACCACTACAACTACTACTACTACTACAGGCTGTTAGATGGTGAGTCTTCTGGGGTAACTTTGGTAAATTTCCCTCCTGAAGACCATCTCTCATGACCCCAGCCCTGGCGAGACGGGTCAAAGGTTATGGAAGATGACACTCACGGGTTTCTAAGATGTCTAGGTCGTGTTGATTTCGTCTCAATGGTTTCATAAGTTTTAGATAACAACCCGTGATTCTTTGTTATCGTCTTCCTTGCCATCTTTATTTGTGGGGGAGGGGGGAGGAGGTGGGGGAGGGGGAGAAGGACGGGGAGGAAGAGGGGGAGGATAGAGGGGTAAGGGAAAGGAAGAGGGGGAAAGGGAAGATTAAATAGCCCATTATATCCCATCAATGGAAATCTTCTTTTGGCGATTTTTTTAACTCTCGCTTTATTGTCCCCAAACTACATGATCAAAAACAAAATCCCCATCACTAGAAAATACAGGTGGTTTTTTATTTCTTCCTCGTTCTTCAAAACCTCACAATATCCTGGATAGTCTTATCACTAGAAATACTTTATTTTTTATTTATTTTTTCTTAAGTCTTCAAATAAATTCACAAAATCCTATCAAGGCTCGTCACTAGAAACCCACTAGGCATTTTTAATAAGCTTTTGCATTCACATTTTACAAACCAACTGAGTTCTCCCAGTTAATTCCTCATAAATGGAAATCACAAACAGAAAAAAACAAAAAACACTCGCAATATTCTTTTCCTCTCCTGCCTGCCGCCGCTCGTGGAGGTTTAACCCCCAAACCTTGTTCCTTGTTTTGTGTTGTGAGTCGTGATGTACAGAGAAGCCATTGTTATTCGTGGTAAAGGCCCTGGTGCTATGGCCGGCCCGAATATCTGCCATACCAGCGTCCAGACTCAACGGGGAAAGTGAAAAAGAAAAGTTGGAAAAACAGAGTGGCCATACCCCTCCCGCGACCCCTTCTTCCTCCCGGCCCTGTCAAAAGCGGCCACCAGGCATGCAGGAGAATCGACCCCATGTCCCCTCCTAAAATGAGAGCCGCCACTCACCCCTGCCAATCTACCAGTGTCAACACGGTGTCAGCAAATAATGAAGGCTATATAGTTCTTCATGTTCAACTCCATACACAGCTGCTGAGTAGATGATCTGGCTTCACTTTATGAGTCTATGAGTTTTATTGTTTTTTTACTCTTATACACTTGAATTTTCGAAGGTGATATATATATTTTTTTTAATTGTTGATTTAAGATTACATGATAAAAATACGCACACACACACACACACACACACACACACACACACACACACACACAAATTTTACGTACACGGTCACTACTCGAGGAAGCTATGACGCCATCACAGGATTCACCCGAGTTTTCAACCACAAATCAACGTTTAATTAATTATATTTCATTATATCACGTTTCCATTCATTATATCTAATCATAATAGAGTTAATTAAGCTGAGGAGAGTTATTTTAGATAATGTTAATGACTTCTGGTAATTAATTTAATATTTTTTTACGTAAATATCTAACTCAACAAGAAAGTAAGGACATTAATAATTACATAAGTAAACAAACAACGAAACAAATAAACAAGAAAGCAAATAAGTGATTAAGTAAACAAGTAAACAATAGGAAATAAATACCAGATCAAACAACCGAGCCACTATTAAACAACTAAACTAATAATAACATAAACAAACAAAACAAGTAAGTAAGCCACACACACAATATTAATTATCTTAGAAAAATCAGAAAAATAAAACAAGAAAAACAAACAAGTAATTAATCAAACAAGGAGCCACTAAATCAAGACACAAACAGAAGCGGCATCAGGCCAGACGTGGGCCGCCCTCAGTATGAATCATCGTGTGTTACTGCTACTTCTCTCTCTCTCTCTCTCTTTCATCATTATCTGTCTTCTCTCTCTCTCTCTCTCTCTCTCTCTCTCTCTCTCTCTCCATATTCACTCAGATTTAGATTTTTTAACTGCATTCGTTCAATTTTTGTGAGGCCTTTACAGGTCTCTCTCACCTGTGACGTGGACATTTTTTTTTATTTTAGGTCAGAACAAAACTGTTGATATTGTTGTTCTTGTTGAATTATAAATAAAATATAATCATTTGCGTTTTTACAATATATTTTTTTTAATAATGATGAAAACTTGGATTTATATTTTACTTCGAAAGACAGATTAATGTAATACTTATAACGTTAGGAAGAATGTATTATAGGGGGCATTTAAAGTAAGTGTTAAAAATTTACAGCTCAACGTTCTTAGCTTAGAACTGACCTGAAAACGTTCTAAGAATTTATCTGCACACGTTAGTAGGGGCCCTTCCTTACCCAGGTAACCTGACAGAGGAGTACCTGGGAGAAAGCCAGGGTACCTGATACTGGCAGTGTGTGTGTGTGTGTGTGTGTGTGTGTGTGTGTGTATGTGTGTGTGTGTGTGTGTGTGTCATGTATTAGTTGACGTTGAGTGTTAAGTCATCAGCAGGTGTTTGGTTTACAGGGATCAAGTATTTACAATCATTTATGTATTTAACACAATCCAGCGGCGGCCACACACACAGACCCCCCCAACACACCACTTGTCAAAACCTCCACACCTCCCGCGTTTCCCAAACCATTTTACCTTTTTAACACTAAAATACGACCTTTACCTTGCCTGAAACTGCAGACGAAACAAACACCCGGCCATCCATCGCTCCCAGCCGGTAAAAACGCCTTCTGGCCCCTTCAAAACTCCTGGAAAAACAGGTCGGCAGACGCATAAATCCGGATAGACGGCAACGAACGGCGGAACTGCTAACCCAGCCATCAACACGAACGCGCTTGGGAGTCGTATTAAATCACCTGCCAGCCTTTCTCACTGGTTCGTATGTTATATTTCACTCGTGATTATAAAAGCACCTGAGTGACTCACATAAACTACGACACAAAAAATGGATTTTCATAAGTTCGTAAGTTTTATTTCATTCTCAATAAAGGCAGGAATCCATCTGATTGGTTCACATAAGTTACGACACAAAGTCAAGGAAAACAATTTACTCAAGAACCTTTGAAGTAAGAGACTAAACTGACATACGACTACAGGAACAACAACTACTTACATTACCTTAGATAATATATAAAAAACTGTATTTATCGTTAGGACTTAAAAGAAAATAAGCAGAAACCTTTAAAAATAAAAAATAAATACAATGTCGTATAAGAATTTGGGAACCCGGGCCGAGTCACCTCAGATGGCCGGGTGAAGGCTAGGTGGAGGCCGCCTCAGTTGGCCGGGTGGAGGCCGCCTCAGTTGGCCGGGTGGAGGCCGCCTCAGTTGCCCAGTATCAATTTGCGGCTATAATTGTTACGACTGCTCTCTAGGGGGTGAGGGGCGGTGAGGGATGAATGAGGAGAAAGGGGAGAGGTGAGGGGTGAATGGTAAGGTGAGGAGATTATAGTAATGGGAGGGAGGAGGGAGGGGGAAGGGAAGGAAGGTGATGGAGAGGGTAAACAGTGAGGTGAAGGGATATAGATATATGTGTGTGGGGGGGGGAGGTGAGATGAGGGGAAATTTGATGTGTGAGGGATTACGGAAAATGTAAGGGTAAGGAACAATATAAGGGGTGAGGGAAATTGTGAAAGGTGAGGGGAAAATTATTAGAAGTGAGGGAAAATGGTGAGAGGTAGGAAAAATGTAAAGTGTGACGGGTGAAGGGGGGAAAATATTAAGAGTGAAGGGAAAAATGAGAAAGGGTAGAGTGTGAGAAGTGAGAAGAAAAAATATGAGGAGTCAGGGGAAAATTGTGAAGAGTGAGATGAAAAATGTAAAAGATTAGGGACAAAAATGTGAAAGGTGAGGGGGGGAAATAGAGAAGAAATGAAGGGGCAGGGAGAAAAAAAAGACTGATAAATGACTAGAACAGGTGTACACACAGCTACCAAAGGCCATGACACCTGTACACCTGTCACTAGCTTACAGGTGTTCGTTAAAAGACTGGCCAATGCTCACACCTGTAATTACTTGAGTTTGTGGTAATATTTTAATGTCCGTTTTTAGTTGGTTAGGTTAGGTTAGGTTAAGTTAGGTTATTTTCTTACAGTATTTGTAATAACAGATATGAAATGAAACAAAAATAATATTTACGGACAGCTAAAAAATATATGAAAAAAACAGAGAATGTAAACAAAATATTACTTTAGCAATGAAAGAAAACGGGAATATTGAAGGTTTAGCAATGAAAGAAAACAGATATATTGAAGAACTAATAATGAAAGAAAACGAAATATTGAAGAATTAGTAATAAAAGAAAACGAAAACAGTAATCAACACACTACAGGTATTCTCACAACCAAAACATTACCTGATTGGATGCATGAATATTACTCCCCTCTTCTCCTCACGTCCCCTTCCCTATTCTATCTGTCCGCGTGTTTCTCTTCCTCCCCTCTTCCTCCCCTCTAACCTTCCTCTCTCCTCCCCAACTTGCAACCTCTCTTCCCTACCATCAGTACCAATACAATGCCCACAATATCCTCCACCACCACCAAACACCACCACTACTAGTACCATCACCACCACTACTACCACCACCACCACCACCACCACCACCACTACTACCATCACCACCACAACTACCACCCACTACTACTACCATCACCACCACCACCACCAAACACCACCACTACTACTACCATCACCACCACTACTACCACCACCACCAAACACCACCACTACTACTACTACCATCACCACCACTACTACTACTACCATCACCACCACTACCACCATTACTACTACCATCACCACCACTACTACCATTACTACTACCATCATCACCACTACTATTACTACCATCACAAACACCACCACAACCACCACCACCATCCAACAACACCCACACCAGTATCCCTAACGCCAACAACTAAACCACCACCACCACCACCACCAGGTAAACTGCCCAACAAAGAGGGGAGGGGAGGGGGAGGGGGAGGATGTAAGGGTGACGACCACTAGCAGCCCTCACGTTTCCACTAGATACTTAACACCCCTAAAACCCTTCACGTACCTCCAACTTTTCACCATTAGACTCCACTGAAGGAAGGGGAGGGGAAGGGAAGGAGGAGGGAGGGGTATGTTGCAAACAGCCTCACCCTCCTTCCTTGCCAATCTCCCTTATATCTCTATCTAATGCTCTCTATCTCTGTTTCACATCTATTTCTCTCTCTCTCTCGTCTATTTTCCCTACTCACCCTTTCTCCACTATTTTTTCTTCCAACCCCTTTCCTCTTCTGTCTTCCCCTTGTCTTCCTTCTCTACACAGTCCTCCCCTACTCCCTCCTCTCTCTCCCACTATCCTTGCTCTCTTCCATTCCCTTCACCCTCTTCCATCCACTGTCCATCCCATCTTCCCCTCACCCCCTACCCATTGTCAACCCCACCCCTTCCCTCAACCCTCCCATCTCCTCCACCCTCCACCCATTGTCAACCCATTTTCTCACCCCATCTCCTCCACCCATTGTCAACCCCACCTTTTCCTCACCCACCACCCATTGTCAACCCCACCCTTCCCCTCACCCTCCCATCTCTCCACCCATCCATTGTCAACCCCACCCTTTCCCTCACCCTCCCATCTCCTCCACCCACCATTGTCAACCCCATCCTCATCCCTCCCATCTCCTCCTCATTGTCAACCCCACCCTTCCCTCATCCTCCTATCTCCCTCATTGTCAACCCCACCCTTTCCCTCACCCCCTCCCCACTTCTCTATGAATGCATCCGAATTAGAGCATCATCGTTCACCCGACGGACACTTCCTCCCGTCCCCTCAACCCACTCATTCAGCCAATTCCCCTCTTAGTCGCTTTTAACAAGTCTTACTGGTGTGTCCATCAAGCTGTTCCCCTCATCCTTCTCCCCTCACTCCCCCCTCTCTGGCCTTCCCCTTCTTTCTTTTCTGTTTTCTTCTTACTTTCTCTTGTAACCTTTCCTACCAATCCTTTCCCCTCATCGATGTTTCCTATCTTCTTTCCCCTCTTTATTCTCCTCTACTGCTGTCTCCCCTCACTCCACATACCCACCCCTTATTGTCTCACTCCACTCATTCCTGTTCTTTCTTTATTCTCCCTTGTTCTCCACTTCCCCTCTATTCTCTCCCCTTTTTCTCCTTCTCCCCTTTTTTACATTCCCCAATCTTCTCTCCCCTCCCCTTATAAAACCCTCTCACCTCCTCCCCTCACCAGCGCCACCAACCTTCCTCTTGCCTTCTCCTTTTTCTCCCCCCACCGCCACCCCTCTCCCCTCCCCTTATAAAACCCTCTCACCTCCCCTCTATTCCCTTCCCCTTTTCTCCCCCACCATACAACCCTCTCCCCTCCCCAGCATCTCCCCAACCTTCCCTGACTGGACAAATCAGCATTCAATAGAGCAGTTGTTTTCAGAGAGGGGAGAGAGAGAGGGGAGAGAGAGAGAGAGAGGGGAGAGGGAGGGGGTGACACATTCCTCCCCTCGTTAATCAATTTCCTCTCCTCTAATCCATTGTCAACTCCGCTACCCAACATTCTGCTAACGATTAGAATGGCATAATTTTTGGTTTCAGATGCGGCAGCAGCTCTATGGCCGCCTTTCCTGATAGACTGACTGACTGACTGACGAACTGAGTGATTTGCTGATTGGTTGAGTAATTGCTGACTGACTGACTAGTACACTGACTGTTCTAGTAGACTGGCTGCTTTGTTTACTGATTGACTGACTGTTTAAATGACGGAATGATTAATATACTGACTGACTGACTGACTGTCTTGCTCACTGATTGACTGACTGGTTAACTGACGGACTAATTAATATACTGACTGACAGACGGACTGACTGACTGTCTGACTAATTAACTGACCGATTCATAAACCAACTGACTGACGCCCCAGAATCATTCCTTCCCCGAGTCCCTAGCCCGTTCACTCACCCCCATACACTTCACACTGTACCCCGGCATGCAGCCAAACGAGTGAAAGGGGAAATAATAAAAAAAACTAAACAAGACGACAACGATGATGAATAAAGAAGAATTAAAGACAAAAGAGACGATACAAAAATAAACAGAATAATGTAGAAATACCTTTTGTTAAACACTAATTAAAACACAGTAGATAATTAAAACAAGTTCCATTGATTTTACCTGGAGTTAAAGGAAGAGAATGAAGTCGTTTAATTCGTTACCTGGAGTACACCTGGAGCCTCGTTAACCCCAAGGACCACTTAAGTACTCTACTTAAGGGCCGTTGAACTGGTCGAGCCTCTACTTGCTACAAAGGTTACAATGGTGTGAGCTTAAGAGAGGTTCCATTATCACCATTGTAACATTGGTGTGTGTGTGTGTGTGTGTCTACTCTGGGTGGAAGTTTCATCGCCATAGTAACAATGGTGTTGGTTCGACTCGTGGCTCAGTTACCACCAAGGTATCAATGGTGACCCCTTAAGATCTATTATTATTAAGGTACCAATGGAGCCACCTTGAGCTAAGACCCATTACCAAGGTACCAATAGAGCTACCTTGAGATAAGACCCATTATCAAGGTACCAATGGGCCCACCTTGACTTAGTATCCATCACCACCACGGTAACAATGGCACTATTAAGGCATGGCACTCACAGACAACTGAGGTGACATGTTCTGGTTTATTGAAGAGAAGAAAAGAGAAGAGAAGAGAAGAGAAGAGAAGAGAAGAGAAGAGAAGAGAAGAGACACACATACTCACAACACCGTCGCTAGAACACCTGGTCACCTGTGTTAATTATCGCCAAGTCACTTACCTGGTAAAAGAAAGAAAAAAAAACAATCAGTAACATATCAAGCATTGTCCTTTACTTAAATAAATGATGAATAATAATTACCTTTACATAACCTACATGCTGTTATAATAGAGAGAGAGAGAGAGAGAGAGAGAGAGAGAGAGAGAGAGAGAGAGAGAGAGACACTGCTATCGGTGACTCTATTCAATTGATTCACCATAGTTACTACCCTCACCTCCTCCCCCTCCCATATACTCCTCCCTTCCCTCCTCAACGATCACCACAACTATACACGCTGGCTCGGTGGCGGCATAACCCTTCCATCTATATCTCCAATGCATCTTATGATTACTCCCTCACACCCTTCCATCCCACCTGTTCCACCTACTTTCACCATCTCCTCCCAATCTCATCCCTTCCACGTATACCTAAACCGCATTCAAGGGGCCCCATCCCACACCTCAAGGGCCCCATCCCACACCTCAAGGGACCCCATCCCACACCTCAAGGGGCCCCATCCCACACCTCAAGGGGCCCATCCCACACCTCGGTGATGGGATCAAGAGTTCTCATGCCCCGGCCATCATGCTATCTAAACTAACTGTTCCTACCAGCCGTCGGCATCTTAATAGGCTGGAGGAGGCGACAATATCCCACCGAGTCATCACCATTACCTTGCATCTCCCTGTACCAGATTACCTGAAGGATATACCTAGAATTCTATCTCGCCACACCAATATACCTGTGTTTGTGTGTGTTAATGAGTTGTTACCTGGTGTTTGGATGTTACCTGTGTACGGTTCGATCACCTGAGGATTAGCCAGTTTATTTCACCTGAATATTAACCACCCTAATGTTATCTGGGGGTTAGGTTAGGGTAGGTTAGGTTAGGGTAGGTTAGGTTAGGGTAGGTTAGGTTAGGGTAGGTTAGGTTAGGTTAGGGTAGGTTAGGTTAGATTGGGATTGGGATTAGGTTAGGTTAGGGTAGGTTAGGTTAGGGTAGGTTAGGTTAGGTTAGGGTAGGTTAGGTTAGGGGTGAATCTTGAAGTACTCCACGCTACTATGAGGTCTTCTTCCATTACCTCTTAACACTATGCTAATCAACCCGACACAATAACCAGAACTTACCTGGTGTACCATTCTGGCCTCCGTTTAATCTACCCCCTTTTATCTCTTTGTCTCTTAATTAACCATACCTAGTACCTGGAACTTACCTGAGACCATTCCAGGAGCCCCCTTTTTTTTCTCTCTCCCTGACCCCTGACCTAAGATTAAGCTCCCTGGGTGATCTGATCCAGTTGTTGTTGCTGCTTGTAGCCAACCTCCCCTGTCTGGCTTAACGTCTTCAAGACTCACCTGGCAATTACCTGAGCACCGGAAAATTACAGGTAACACGGGGAGCTCCAGATTACAGGGTGATTCTTTAACATGTGTCAAACACCTGCCACCTGCTCCTCTCTCCTCCCACACCTCCCCCTCCCCCCTACGACACACTGACTGAGGGGTGACCTTTACACTGATAGACATAATTTCTCCTTCCTCTCTCTCTCTCTCTCTCCTCTCTCCTTCATCCATTTCCCCCTCTCCACCCTCCCACCTCCCCTCACCAAGGGCATAAAAACTACCAATACGCAGAGAAATAGGGAGGGGTGGGAGGGAGATGGAGGAGGAAATGGGAGGGAGAAAGAAAAGGTGTGGGAAAGGTAAGAAATAGGGAAGGGAGAAAGGTGGGAAGAAGGAAGAGTCAGAAGGAACAAGAGAATGAGAAGGAAGAAGGGGTGGAGAGAGAGAGAGAGAGAGAGAGAGAGAGAGAGAGAGAGGAATGCCATCACCACTCACTACCACCACCATCCCACCACTACAACCACCACCACCACCACCACCACCACAACCACCACCATCAGTACAGGCCGGAGGTTATAATTAAAACCTAGATCAAGTTAACCTGGTCACAAAAAGGACTATTAGATCCCTCTCCCCCCTTTTATCCTTCCCCCCCTCTCCATCTCGATATACCCCCCTCCTCCCCTTGCACGGTGAAGCCCAATTAGCCCTCATAAAGTGGAGAGCACTTGAGCGCCCGGGGACGTGTGCCAGCCTCACTTACCTACATGCGTCACTTTTTTATTATCTATCCCTTCTAACCACTTTCATCTACCCCCTCCTCGACTCCTTTATCCCGAGCGTGTAGTCTCATCCTAACAGATGGTCGAGAGAAGCTGGACCTCCATGTCGACAGTCGGTGATTTCCCGCAGTGACTAGCGACTCTCAATAGGTGGTTTGTGGGTTTTTTTTCCCCCGACTCATAGCTGCTAGTTTCTCGATAAAATAATAATTTTCTTTATTAGGATTGTTATTTTCCCGGTATTCTTTATTAGGATTTTTATTTTCCCGGTATTCTTTATTAGGATTTTTATTTTCCCGGTATTCTTTATTAGGATTTTTATTTTCCCGGTATTCTTTATTGGGATTTTTATTTTCCCGGTATTCTTTATTAGGATTTTTATTTTCCCGGTATTCTTTATTAGGATTTTTATTTTCCCGGTATTCTTTATTAGGATTTTTATTTTCCCGGTATTCTTTATTAGGATTTTTATTTTCCCGGTATTCTTTATTTGAATTTTTATTTTCCCGGTAAAGTTATTATATTTCTCCGAGACTTTTATCCCACAAAAAGATAAATTTTCCCACAAATATTGCTATTAGTGACAAAAATAACACTTCTTTCCCGCCAAAACGACAATATTTCCCACAAAGAAGGTTTTTTCCCGCTAGAACTACATTATTTTCCCCCGTGGGTCGTTGGAGGCACAGACGGGAAGACAACCGAGCTATGTAAAGGGCAAAAAATAGAAGAAAAAAAATATAGACATGAGTGTGACGAGACAGTTATTACGATCAACTGTAGGTGTTTCCACTAGACGGGCCAATAAACACTCGCTGGCAACTCGGAGATGAACCTTGTCAATAAAAGGATTTGTCAACGAGAATATAGTCAGTTGTATTCGAGACGAGGCCAGGGCTACACAAGGCACCTACACCCAACTACACCTCCTAGATAATCCAAATAACAGCCATTTGCACTAAACTGCCCGCAGATACACCCAACTACACGCAGTTAAATCACATTATTCCATACACCAACGTTACACCCACACGTACACCCAAATCACACCCATGTACACCAACCCTACACCCAGTAGTACCTATTTATCACCCAGACACACCTACACTGCACCCAGGGCCAAATACTACACCCAGGTACACCCAACCACCTCCTGACGATGGCCATTATGTAGTTAGTCTGGTTTACACATCCTAAATACCGGTTTAACCCGATCATTACCCGAGCCGCTACAAACACACGCTCAAAACACCACTATCATTAACCTCAAACTATATTACCATATCATACAAAAAGTATAAACAATTAAAAAGTATATATAATTTTTTTTTCTCCATCCTATGATAAGAAAATGAAAAATAAAAGTTAAAATAATTTCTCGGTATATAAAAAATCTTCCATCCTGTGATAATCAAAATAAAAATCTTCCATGGCGTTGGTATAAGAATATGTATTAAAAATTGATATATAAAATTGCCTTTCGTGTAACATAAAAATAAGTAATTAATATAAATAAAAACTTTAAACAAATTCAAATATAATTCGCACTTCGTATATAAAAATATATAGACACCAGTATAGGATATTTATAGAATTTAAATAAAAACTGTAGTTGATATATCAGTCAATAAATAGCTTTAGGTAAAAAATTTAGCTTTGTATATAGAACAAATATATTTATTTATTTATGTTGTTTATATATTTAAATTTAATTAATTAGTTATTAATCTAAATTTACTGTACATACGAATATAGTATAACATATTTCACCTTTTAGCTGTATGTCAACAATGACGTCACAGTATGTAAGGGCCAATCAACGCGCTACGGTGGACAAAAACCAATCAGTACACATCATATCCACAAACGTCACAATGTGTAATGGCCAATCACCAATTCAGCACACGCCATAAACACGGACGTCACAGTGTTCAGGAGCCAATCAGCAGTTCAGCGCACATCATAATCAAAGACGTCACAGTGTGCAAGGACCAATCAGCGCACGTTATAAACCCACCAAGGTCCTGGGTTTTGCTTTTCAGCGAGTCGACGATACTAGAGTTGTGTGAAGTCTTGGCGTCATTAATCAGTGTGGCCACTCCACATGAACCTTCCACACACTACATTTATCAATCTGGGGGATCACGAGTCCTGTACAATGACTTTTGTGTATGAACGCGAGCCTGTGTGAGTGTGTGTGTGTGTGTGTGTGTGTGTGTGTGTGTTTGTTTGAGGGGGAGGTAGTGTGATTGCGTGCTTGGAAGATAAAACAACAACAACAACAATAATAATAATAATAATAATAATAATAATAATAATAATAATAATAATAATTACTATTACTATTATTATCATCATCTAATTTATTATATCCATTACTATTAATCACAGTCATCAGTAAGGGGAAGCAGGTGGTCATCACAGGTGCGGTCAGGTAAAGGCTGGCTGTCGCATCAAGTGTTATATTCACAGCTAATTGATCACAGGTGTTGAGCAGGTACCAGGTGTCATACACACACACACACACACACACACACACACACACACACATCTGTCAGCAGCAGTTGACTGAATACGTGAGATTTATATTTTTTCTTAGCGATATAAAGATGGTTAGGTTAGGTTAGCAGCAGTTGACTGAATACGTGAGCTTTATATTTTTTCTTAACGATATAAAGATGGTTAGGTTAGGTTAGGTTAGGTTAGCAGCAGTTGACTGAATACGTGAGCTTTATATTTTTTTGTGTTTGTGATATAATGAAGGAGATTTAGTCTTCAAATTACAGTAATGATCAATTTCCGTCGTGTGTGTTTTGTGTAGTGAAGTAGTGAGTTTATTGATAAGATCTTAACGAGGTTTATATTGTGGGTAATGACGCGAATGGTGGAGTAGAAGGAGGTGAAGAAGAAGGAAAATAACAGCGAGAAGGAGAAGGAAGAGGAGTAGAAGGAGGAGGAGAAGGGGGAAGTGGAGGAAGAGGGGGAGGAGGAGGAAAAGGAGGAGGAGGAAGAGGAGTAGAAGGAGGAAGAGAAGGGGGAGGTGGAGGAAGAGGGGAGGAGGAGGAGAAGGAGGAAGAAGAGTAGAAGAGGAAGAGAGGGAGGGGGAGGAGGAGGAGAAGGAAGAGGTGGAGGAGGAGAAAGAGGATAGACGATAACTTCATTTTCATAGTTGGTGTTTTGGTGAAATGGTTGAGAGAAGACATCCATTCAGCCACTCGCCCTTCTATCCATCAATTCATCATCCACTCATGTCATCCATCCAATCCTTCCACATTCACCCACTCCAACCATTCACCCCACAATCTATCCACCCATTTAACCAACCATCTTAACATCCATCTATCCACCCATATACCCACCCATCATCCTACCAACCATCCATCCATTTAACCATCCATCTATCCACCCATTTAACCATCCATCTACCCACCCATCACCCTACCAACCTTCCACCCATTCAACCATCCAACCATCCATCTATCCACCCATTTAACCATCCATCTACCCACCCATCACCCTACCAACCATCCACCCATTCAACCATCCATCTACCCACCCATCCAACCATCCATCTGTCCACCCATTTAACCATCCATCCATCTAACCATCCATCCATCCATCTACCCACCCAACTATCCATCTACACACCCAATCATCCATCTATCCACCCATTCAACCATCCATCTATCCACCCATTTAACCATCCATCTAGCCCTCGCCGCCTCGCTTCAATACACTCCTCCCACGGCTCGTCCTCCTAATTACCCCCCAACCACCTCCAAAACATTTTAATTACAGCTCCATGATGACGCCAATTACCTTCCTCCTCCTCCATCCTCCCTCCTTCTACATCCTTCTCCTCCTCTTCTTCTCTTCCATCTTGCATTCTCCTTCGCCACCTCAATGTATCTTCTTCATTTTCTATCTTCCTATTTCTCCTCCATCCTCCTCTTCCTCTCCTCCATTTTGCTTTCTTCTCCTCCTCCTCCTCCTCTTCCTCTCCCCCATCTTGCATTCTTCTCCTCCTCCTCTTCCTCTCCTCCTCAATGCTCCTTCTCCAACCATCCTCCTCCTCCTCCTCCATCCTCCCTCTTCTACATCCTCCCCCCCCTTCTCCTCCTCCTCCTCTTCCTCTCCTCCACTCTTCATCTTCCATAGAACCGACAAAGCTCTACCCGACGGTACTAGAGAACCGACCGACCGACAGTACGGTAAACTAAGGTCCCTCTCCTACCCACCACCTCCCAGGAGCTGCCGATGGGGGGCGATCAAAGCTGTCGGCCGAGGGAGTCAATTCAATAGTGAGGTAACGAACGTGTATTGAAAGGGGGCAAATGTATACGCTTGACGAAGTAACCTGTAATTTGTAGGTGTGCCAGAGAGAGAGAGAGAGAGAGAGAGAGAGAGAGAGAGAGAGAGAGCTACGACATTATGTAGAGTTGTGTACATTTGAAGAGATAACCTGGATAATTTGTAGATATGACAGACAAACAGACAGACAGACAGACAGACAGACAGACACACCTATAGACAGACGACAGCCCAGACACACAGACATACAATACAGACACACACACAGACATAGATAAACAACATTATGTACAGCTACGCCAGTCGAACGTTCGCCAGCAGTGTCGTTATTTAATGCTGTCAAGGTGTAAGGTTGGTGAATCTCTCGTTAGTGCTGGTGATAGTCAAGTTTACCTGAGTTTACTTATGAGTTAACCTGTAGTTTACTTAAGATTACCTGAAAGTTTAATTGTTTGTTAATTTATTTACCTAAGGGTTTACCTGGATTTACTTAATGAGTTTACTTGTTAGTTTATACCTGTAAGTTTATCGGGAAGTTTTACCTCAGGAGTTTACCCCCAATTATAATCAACCCACAAATTACAATCAATCCCATCATTCCACCTCATTATAATCAACTACCAATCAACCACCATCAATCACCCTTAAGTTACAATCACTCTCCATCAATTCCCTTTAGTTACGATGCTAAACCGTAATCACCTTCCAATCTCTTTACGTTACTGACGAACCAGCTGTTACGAGAGTGACAACAGAACCAGTCACGTGTGAGAGGGGGGTGAGGGGGGGTGTAGGGTGGGAAAGAAGGGGGAGAAATGGTGGAGGATGGGAGGGAGGACGAGAAGGGGTTAGAGAGAAAGGAGGAGGAGGGATAGGGAAAGGAAGGAGGGAAGGTGGTGGAAGGGCAGGTCGACCGAAAGGGGGGGAGGGGAAGAGGGAGAGAGAAAGGACAGAGGATGTGAACTTTCAGTCATTGAGTGACACACAACAGGTTAAGAGGGGAGAGGAGGGGAGAGGAGGGGGAGAATGAAGTGCAGGTGTGTTACAGAGACAAAAGGGGAGGGAGGAGGGAGGGAAGGAATGCAGGGGAGGGCAGGGAGGAGGCAATGCAGGAGAGAGAGAGAGGGAGGAAGGAAGGGAGTAAAGGGGAGGGCAGGGGAGACATAGAGAGAAAGGAAGGAGGAAAAGAGGGAGTAGAGGGCAGGGCAGGAGAGAAAGGGAGAAGGAGGGAGGAAAAGAGGGAGTAGAGGAAGGGCAGGAGAGAGAAAGAGAGAGGGAAAGAGAAAGGGAAAGAGGGACGGACAGTAGAGTAGGTGTGACGCGTTGAGGGTGGGGAGGGAGGGGAGGTGAAGAGTGGGGTGGTGATTGGTGCAGGTACACAGGTAGGCGGGACAGCACAAAGCCACTGGCCAGGTGTGAGGGGTCATAACGACACTAACGTCCAGGTGAAACACACAAAGACGAAAGGCAAAAAGTTAAAAAAAAAAAGAAAAAAAGAAGGCAAAAATCCTCAAATTGACCTAAAGGAAACCATGGATCACACACACACACACACACACACACACACACACACACACACACACACACACACACACACACACACACACACACTCTACAAACGATGAAACTGCAACATGATTCCTTCCTAAAAAAATAACAATAACAATAAAAATAACTAACAATAAATAAATACATGGAAAGAAAAGACTAAAAAAGAAAGAACATTATATAATATTAATAAAATAAACTGAACGGAAAAGCAGAAAAATTGCAAATGAGGAACTGACCTAAGCTCCGCCCACCTCTTACTTCATCCCTAGCAACCGTGACACCTCAGACAAGTATATCGGTTGCTAGGGTCATGTACTATATAATATGTATCTCTTTTCCATCGTGGTATTAACTTGTTCACAATATAAAATTCAGTATATGAAGTATTTACTGAAGGAATCTATACGGTGCTGGTTTTGTTTGTGTGTGTGTGTGTGTGTGTGTGTGTGTGTGTGTGTGTGTGTGTAAGGTCGTCGTTATGTTGGATTATTTACGTCAGGTACACAGGTAAACAAGAGTGTGTGTGTATGATAGATAATACTGGTTCATTATTCAAGAGGGCGAGAGTATCCCTAGATCTATAACGACTCCCCTACCTGGTTCGTCTTGAGACTGACACAGGGGGTCGTCTTGGGGACATTTCTTAAGTTCTTCTATTTTTTTTAAAGGGGGGGGGGAGGAGGGGTTAGGCATTTTCAAATTACCTTTTAACTTAATTTGAATCTTCTAAAGTGTTTCAATATCAATGTATCATCTCCAAAAAGTGTAGTGTTGGAGTTTCAAAATAATTCTTTGACGGACGGACGGAAGGACAGACGTCACCTTCACCAATAGACCTCAGTTGATCCTTCGACCCGACGGAGGATTAGGATCAAGAGCGTGGGAGTATGAAGGAGGGAACACGCTCGTCCTGGCTAAGTGGTAATCCATACAGGAAAGAGTAAATAGGTGATGTCCCACGCACGACCCACTGTGGCCGCCGCCTCCCACCTGCTGCTGGGGTGTGTGCTGGGGGGGACTCTGGCACCATCTGACTCGAAGCTGTGGCTGTGTAGGTCGTAAAGTTTAACTAATAGGACCACACTGCTGTCACCAGTCACCATGATCTCCCACCTGTTAATGTCTGTCTGTCTGTCTGTGAGGGGATGGATGGGAGGGGGGTAATTCTTATAAGGCCTTCAGTGTTCCGTGAGCCCTCCAATAAAACGTCTTTAATGATCATACTAACACACAGATGAGCACACACTGGTTCACTACCAAGAGTAAGCCATAAACACTGCGCTTCCTCTATTCTAAACTACAGTGAAGGGTCGAAACAGTGTTCTCAAGTTGTAGAGTCGATTACTTTCACCCCTGGAGCCTGGAGCACAATTTACCCAGTAACAGAGTAAAACCCAAACCAGAGTCCATAGCCCCCCCCCCCCTCGAGGAGCCATGCAGACTTAGTCACTACACAGGTCGTAACTCCACAAAATACAAAGGAAAAAATACAACTAATGGAACTCATCCGAGGTCTTGTGAGTTACATTAAGTTTCATCGCGATCCACCTTAATATGATCAAGTTACCATGATCACAAGACCCCCCTGGAGAGACGGACGTACAGACAAATACCACTAACGTGTCTTCCCTCACCCAGGCCTTCGTAAAGACGCTAATAAAACCAAGCTTACTTAATCTATTTGAGAGATACCAGGGGGTCGATTCCTGGTTCTCAGGTTGTGCGGTTAGAGGTAAACAAAAAGCGGACCAGTATTACGTGTAGGACCGGATGGCAGTGATCACTGGGTTAACCACAAACTTGATTACAAGAAGCCATTAACAGGGCGATTGGTGATGGCTGGGATCCTTGCGTCGTCTGGAACAATAATAATAATAACACTAAACCTCAACCAGAAGGTCTTATTTTCTTCCAGTTCTTGTGAAGGCATCTGGCCACCCAGGGCGCCCGGGACACAGATGGTTGTAGGTCAAATAGCCCTCAGGTCCTAACAAGCCCCAAGTTAACCTAACCTGACCATTAAAACTGGGGTTTATTTAGATATGAGCTTATTACAACTGAGGGCTGTTAAGAATGAAGCCCAATAGCAGTAGGACCCATTAGTACTGAGGTGAATTAGAACTGAAGCTGTATCTAAATGGTTAGGTTAGGTCAGGTCAAATTAGTTTAGGATGGGGCCCATTTGACCACCTGCCACCGCACGGATCAGGTAAAACACAACATATATCTGGGACTCGAAAGTTAAGTCAAAACTCCAAACAGAGACCAAGGACGACCAACAACTGTGGGAAACTCTGGAAGATACAAATTCAATTACAATTCTGGGCCAAAATGTACGTGAAAATGACCCACAGATAATTACAGGTAAGATCCAAGGTGACCCAAGACCCTGAAATACGGCACAAGAGTCGTGAGAACCATATGTGTGGTGGTTGTCGGTAGCGTCCAATAGAGCCATTTACGGAGACACACACACACACACACACACACACACACACACACACACACACACACACACACACTGCTGTTCCTAGTGGTTGGTTGTGAGCAATTCTCCCCCTCCCCCTTCAGCACCACACTCCTACCTGGTCACTAACACCACAGGTACGGAAGAAGGAGGAAGAGGAAAGAGTAGGATGGAAAGGGGAGGAAGAGAAATGAAAGAAAGAAGGAAATCGAAGAGGAAAGTGCAGAAGAAAGGATAGTATGGAGTGAGGAAGTGGAATGAAAGGAGTGGAATAAGGACAGTGAGTAAAAGAGACGATATACGAGAGTAGGAAGTAAGGAGAGAGAGGAGGGGGGGAGGAGAGACAGAGATAAGAACATGAGGAAGTAAGGGAGGGCAGAGAGTCAGTGAACGTAATGACAAATAATAGACGATGAGGAGAAAAAAACAACTTTACCAGCTCTAACTTCAAAGTGTTACGTGACACACAGACACACACACACACACACACACACACACACACACACACACACACACACACACACACACACACACACACACACACACACACACACACACGTAGGTCCTCCAGTGGGTTTATAATTCACAGCACAATACAATAAACCATTGCGTGCGATCCACCACACCAGCGGCGCCAGGCTGACTATGCTGCCCACTCTGCCACCCCTCCCTCCCTCCCTACCTGACTCTCTACCTGACTCCCTACCCGACTCTCTACCTCCCTGTCATAGGCCGCTAGCCCTCAGGTGTACAACTTTAAATATGGCAATAATTTATACGGTGTGAATAAAGGAAATTGTACGAGGCCTATTGACCCAGGTGAGTCAGGTGTTGTCTGTGATATAGTGACGTGACATTATAACACAAAGATGGCAATATGGCAACGATAGGAGTGAGAAATGGTAATATGGCAACGGTAAGAGTAAGAAAGGGTAATATGGCAACGGAAGGAGTAAGAAAGGGTAATATGGCAACGGTAAGAGTAAGAAAGGGTAATATGGCAACGGTAAGAGTAAGAAAGGGTAATATGGCAACGGAAGGAGTAAGAAAGGGTAATATGGCAACGGTAAGAGTAAGAAAGGGTAATATGGCAACGGTAAGAGTAAGAAAGGGTAATATGGCAACGGAAGGAGTAAGAAAGGGTAATAAGGCAACGGTAAAAGAGTAGAAGAGAATGATAACTACCAGAGAACATATAATTTGACACCATGGCAACGACCTCTGTGGACAGGCCTGGGGGAAGCAGAGAATTATGGCGTTAATCTATATAGTGTATTGAACAGTGAACACCCTTACTGAACACCCTTACTGAACACCCTTACTGAACACCCTTACTGAACACCCTAACTGAACACCCTTACCGAACACCCTTACTGAACACCCTTACTGAACACCCTTACTGAACACCCTAGCTGAACACCCTTACCGAACACCCTTACTGAACACCCTTACTGAACACCCTTACTGAGCACCCTAACTCTATTAACACGTAAGTCTCTGTCTCTGCCCAAGTCATATGTCACTTCTGTATATGTAAACATTTATGGAAGGGAGGGAGGGGAGGAAGGAAGGGATGGGAGGGAAAGAGGAATGGGGGAGATAAGAAGTGGGAGGGAGAGTGAAGGGATGGATGAGTAGGAGATGGGGAGGGAGTATGTAAATGAGAAAGGAAGGATGGGAAGGAAAGAAAGAAGGATGGAAGGGAAAGAATGGAAGCAGGAAGGAAAAGGAGGAGAGTGGGAGGAGAAGGAAAAGAGAAGGGCAGACAAGGAGAGTGAGAGGAGGAGGAGGAGGAGGAAGAAAGTCACCAGGAATTAAACATAATCATCTGGGAATTTCGGGAATGTGTTGTGACGGAAGAATAAACTTAAAGGAAATAAAAAAAATATATATTAAACATAAGAATCGAGTTTATACGGATTTTTTTCTCTTTATTTTTTCATTTCGCAAAGTTTCCCCTAATATCTCTCTCTCTCTCTCTCTCTCTCTCTCTCTCTCTCTCTCTCTCTCTCTCGTCAGTACCAACAATGAACGAGGACAACACAGGGAAGAGAATAAGAGAAAGAGAAGAGAAACAAACAAGGAAGAGAAGAAATAACAAGAGATAAAAGGGGAGTAGAAAGTAAGAATAAAGAGAAAAACAAACTAAAACGAAGTAAAATAATAAAAGAAAGAGAGGCAGATAAAAAGATAAAACCCGGAGATAACATAAGGATTAGTGATGAAGAGGAAAGAGACGAAAGCAGGAAGGAGGGAGAAGGGAGGGAGGGGAAGAGAAAGAGGAGGTGGGATAATCCAGAGAATATATTGTCTCACAACACTTTGGTGCATATGGGAGTGCATCTACTGTAGGGAAGGGGGAAGGGGGAAGGGGATGATGAGGAGGAGGGGAAGGAGAGGAGGAGGGTAATCAGAGAGAGTGGGTCTCAGTGGTAGTGGTAGTAGTAGTAGTGGTAGTAGTAGTGGTGGTGGTGATAGTAGTACTGGTGGTAGTAGTGGTGGTAGAGTCGTGTCACTTCATTATGAGTAGGTCTTCCCCTTGTCTCTTAACTTATTGCTTTCCTTTCATCCTCCTCCTCCTCCTCCTCCTCCTCCTCCTCCTCCTCCTCCAAAACCTCTTCCTCCTCCAACTTCTCTTCCATATCTTCCTCCTTACCCCGAGTATTCATTCAGCTTCTTCATCTAAACCTACATTTTCTTCTCTATCATCATTATCATCATCATCATCATCATCATCATCATCATCACAACCACCATCATCACTACCACCATCCTTACAACCACATCTCCACAATTTCAGTATCACCACATCAACCACCATCACCATCAACATCCTTGCTACTACCTGCCTACGACTACACACTGCTACTACTACTACTACCTACTACACTACTACAACTACTACCACCACTACAACTACTACCACCACTACAACTACTACCACCATTACAACTACTACCACCACTACAACTACTACCACCACTACAACTACTACTACAACTATATTTGTCTCGTGAATCAAGTAAGCATTTACAGGCGTAATACCTCTATCTTACGCCAGCTTGAGACATCAGAACTCCAGCTTGAGCCATTAGAACGCCAGCTTGAGAATTCAGAACGCATACAGAACGCCAACTTAGCAGTCAGAACGCATACAAAACAACAGCAGCCACCAGAACGCAGCTTGATCACCAGGACACATACGCCAGCTTGAGCAGAACAAACAGAACGCCAGCGATACATCAGAACACATGAACGCCAGCTTGAGACATCGAACACATACAGAACGCCAGCTTGAGACATCAGAACACATACAGAACGCCAGCTTAAGACATCAGAACACATACAGAACGCCAGCTTGAGACATCAGAACCTTTGAAACGTCCTATCATTTGCAGCTAGTGCTTGTGTGAGGGGAAAGGGGAGGGATAGGGGGGAGGGATAGGGGGAGGGAAGGGGGGAGGGGAATACCCAAAGGTGTAGAGCCGTAAGAACCCAGCCTTATGGAGCCCTGGTAGATGAAACACGCAATCCACTTACCTGATGAGTGGTGTGTTGCTGGTGAGGAGGGAGGAGGTGGAGGTGGGTGGAGGGAGGAGGAAGGAGGAGGATGAGGTGGTGGAGGAAAGGAGAGGAGGAGGAGGAGGAGGAGGAGGAGGTGGGGTGTGGAGAGAGGAGGAGGGAAGGAGGAGGAGGAGGGAGGTGGAAGAGGTGGGTGGAAGAGGAGGAGGAGGGAGGTGGGAGGGATGATGGAGGAGGATGAGGTGGGTGGAGAGAGGAGGAGGAGGGAGGTGGAGGAGGTGGGTGGAGAGAGGAGGAGGAGGAGGTGGAGGGGAATGATGGAGGAGGATGAGGTGGGTGGAGAAGAGGGAGGAGGGGAGGGAGGAGGAGGAGGTGGGTGGAGAGGAGAGGGAGGAGGGAGGGGGAGGTGGGAGGGAATGATGGAGGAGGTGGAGGAGGGAAGATGGAGGAGGGAAGGTGGAGAGAGAGGAGGAGGGAGGAGGAGGAGGAGGAGGATGTAAGAAAGGGAAGAATATGGAGGAACAGAATAAATAGGGATAAAAAGGAAATGATAAAAGAACACAAAGAAATACAAAAAGTAAAAAAGAGGCTAAACCCTCCTCACCTACACCTTAACTAACTCACCACCACCTTAACTAACTCACCTCCACCTACCGTACACCACTGCAGGGAGCGATGACAATTACAGCAAAAAATAACTCACAAATTACGCATAATTACGTGGGTAAATAACAGAACACCGCCGAAAACTCATTACGGTGAAAAATTGGCGTCATTTCCTCCACACACGGCCGGATAAGTAGATTAATTCACTTTACGGTCGGATAAGTATACTAATTCACTTTATGGCCGCTCAAGAGTACTGATTCACTTAACAGGAGATAAGTGTACCAATTCACTTACGGCCGGATAAGTAGATTGATTCACTTTACGACCGATAAGCAGGTTCACTTTACGGCCGAATAAGTAGATTGATTCACTTTACGGCCGAATAATAGATTGATACTTTACGGCCGGATAAGTAGATTGATTCACTTTACGGCCGAATAAGTAGATTGATTCACTTTACGGCCGGATAAGTAGATTGATTTACTTTACGGCCGCTCAATAGTACTGATTCACTTAAACAACCAATCAAGTGTACTGATTCACTTACGGGCGGATAAGTCAATTAATTCACTTAACGGTCACTCAAGGGTAATGACTCACTCAACATGGCTGCCACCTGCCTTGTCTGTTGAGGTCGAGTAAAAGACAGCGAACAGGCAGGCAGAGGACGGCAGACAGAGAGGACGGCAGACAGGCAGGCAGAGAGGACGGCAGACGGGTAGATTGAGAGAGGACGTGGCAGTAAGAAAGAGGAGAGGCGAACGAGAGGAGAGAGAGCACACACCGACAACAAGACAAGAGGCGGGATGAAGGAGGAGGGAGGGGGACAGCTGGAGGGGGGGCAGGCTGGCTCAGGTGCTTTATTACACTCTACTTCATAAGACTGAAGGAGATCCCAAGGCTGGCTATCTATGATAAACACCTCAAATAAAACCTTCTTCTTCACACACACTGGTTAAAACTTGATTATACCTACATTAAACCTTGGTTAAAGATCAGTTAAAACTTAGTTAAACCTTTTTGCCTTTACATCCTGGGCCTGTCCGTCCGTCTATCTGTCTATCCGTCTCCCCAGCAACTGTACAGTATGTCTAAACGTCCACCATAACCCTGTGCTTGCTCTCACTAAGGTCAGAGGTCACAATTAAGGGTCATTGGAGTCACTATCAATCTTGGGGGGGAGGGGGGTGTGAACGGGGTGTGGCTGTGTAGGTGTGGGGGGTGTGAACAGGGTGGGGCTGTGTGGGGGTTTGAACGGGGGTGGCTGTGTGGGGGGTGGAACGGGGTGTGGCTGTGTGGGTGTGGGGGTGAACAGGATGTGGCTGTGTGGGTGTGGGGTGTGAACAGGGGTGTGGCTGTGTGGGTGTGGGGGGGTGTGAACGGGATGTGGCTGTGTAGGTGTGGGGGTGTGAACGGGATGTGGCTGTGTAGGTGTGGGGGGGTGTGAACAGGGTGTGGCTGTGTGGGGGGGTGAACGGGGTGTGGCTGTGTAGGTGTGGGAGTGAACGGGGTGTGGCTGTGAAGGTGTGGGGGGTGAACGGGGTGTGGCTGTGTAGGTGTGGACCATTAACGTTACTATCAATCTAACTCTCTTTATCAGTCTATTTCCCATTAGCCTTTTATCCCACCTTATAAATCTCTCAAGTCAATGAAACTTGGCGATAAATCTTCCTTGTAAATTTAACATTGATCGGTATATTACGATAATTATTGAGTCAAACAATTAATTAGTTTTTAGTCATTATTCCTCTTGAAACTGTCTGTGAAATCTTTGACACAAATAACGTTAAAGAAAACGAAATAAATTCATTACATCTTTCAATAACTTCCTAACTTCCTTTTTTTTCTGACCCCAAAACTCTGCTCAACTTTTACACTTTTATCAAAACTTTCCTTTAAATAAGTATTAAGTCTGCTGGTATCAATTAACAAAAACGTTTCTCTCTAATAATCAGTGAATATTAGAAATATGCCATATCAAACTCAGTATTTTCATCAACAGAATTCTCTTATACAAACATATCTCTCAACACTAATATATTTCCTTAACAAACGACAACGTAAAGTTATAAAACAGATATAAACAGATTTAAATTCCGTCTAATAGTTGGACAACACGCTGAACTGCCCCATAACTACCTTGTCTGAGGCTCGCTAACAGCCTCCACCACAACAACAGCAACAACACAGGAAGGAAGAGGCAACATGACCCTAAAGGTTTCATTCACTTAACAAAATCACTCGGAGGTGAATCTAAAAAACACGAGGCCAAAAAAACATGCAAATTTACCCTTCAACCTTACCTGTTAAGGACCCACTTCCCGTGTAAAATCCTCTCGCTAAAACTGTAATTCACCAGAAGACAAGTCGTGACCGGGGAACAATGCCCATTAAACGGTGCCTATTATATATAAAACGCCAAACAGCCTGGGAAAATGTCAGAAGAAATGTCATAAAAAGACTATTATTAAAATCGATCTTAAGCGGTCGACAACCTGTATCCGTCCGTGTTGCCACCAATGATGTTCCGACCACGCCGTGCTGTGAACTATGATAGGGCTAGGGGAGAGCTAAGAGGACCTGGGTAAAGCTAGGAGGAGCAGAGAAGAGCTGAGAAGACTAAGGAAGATGTGGGAGGAATTGCTGGGAAGACTTAGGAAGAGCTGAGGAGATTAGGGGAGAGCTGGGAGGAAGACCAGGGGGGAAGCAAGGAGGGTACAATCAGGGAGTCAATTGGATTATAATTGTAAGACAAAAGGCGTCAATCAGTGGTTCCCAGGCCAGTTGGTGACAAGAGGTCGCACACACTCACCCACTCAGTCACGGCGACGGTAGTTTTAGAAGCTAACAGACTGCTTGATAGAGATCGTCCATCTTACTGCCGCTAAAGAGGTTAAAATTACATGACATTAAAGACGAATATTCATAATTTCGTTCTAAAATTATGTGTCCCAAAGGAGGTTAAATTATAATGCCTTGTTTTTTGTTACTATTATATGTCCTAAACGGATTAAGTATCACGTACATGAGATATATTATATGTATACGATTTTGTTCTGTTCTATTATTTCTTTTATGTTTATGTGGTGTTCGAAAGGCAGATACGATTTTATTTATTCATTGGTGTTTCTTGAGCAATGTAAACAACGTACTTAATAACAATGTGTCTTTAGGATTCTCAAGACAAAGCCAAGGTCATTTTGATGAGTCTACTTAGTATAAAGAAGAGCTTAAGATGAAATTTATGGTGTCTGCGCTAACCTCTCCTTCAGGTATTTTGTTAAGACCTTCTGGAGAACTTCCCTAAACCGACCTAAAACACTTTACCTGAGGCACTTTATGGAGCCGACTTACAGCAGTATACCTGAGCACTGGAACTCACATCTCAGGCTCAAGTTGTGTAAATCTAATTAGCGAGCGATAAAACGACCACTTCCTCCAGCGAGGCGGACGACCACAAACTACTAACATCCAAGTGGCCGCTTCATCCATATGGATAATTAAATTTTACCCAAGAGAACCTCCGACCAGAAATATTCTCCACCAGGTGTGACCTTAAGAAGGGTCACCATCTACTAAGTTCAGAGGTCAAATAATTTTAAAGATGCAACCAACCATCGCTGAGAGAGAGCGAGCAGAGAAAGTCTTCAAAAGAGAACTTCGGGAGTTTCTTCAAAAGAGTCTTGATCAATCTGTGTAATGAATACGCTCTCCCGCAAGCAGCAACAGCCTAATGGATCAGGAGGCAAACCTGACCACACAACGAGCAGAAGTCAGAACGATCCTTTATATCATAGCGAGTAACAGGTAATGTAAGTATCAAGGGCTAAAGGCACAGTACCCCCGAGGTGGACACAAGGTAATAAAACACGTTAACACGCCACCCACCAACCACTTCTCACCCACGACATAAAGATAAGCAAAACGATACAAAAATTCGGGTAATTTGCCGTAACGAGCAAATGACGCCCCCAAACACACCTTTAATCAGAAATGACCCATAAAAGTGCCTTCTAAAAGACCTTTCTTCTTCTTACACCTAATAAGTCACTCCTCGGTCGAGATTCTCACACATCCAAGCAGCCCGAGGCGGCAAGAAAATGAATTAAAATTCTTTTCCCGGCGCCCGAGTTCTCATTTCTGGTGAAGGGAAGGGGGTGTTCCGGAGCGGTGCGTTGGTGCTGAGGGCAGGTGGTGTTGATACTGAGGGCAGGTGGTGTTGATACTGAGGGCAGGTGGTGTTGATACTAAGGGCAGGTGGTGTTGATACTGAGGGCAGGTGGTGTTGGTACTGAGGGCAGGTGGTGTTGGTACTGAGGGCAGGTGGTGATACTGAGGGGCAGGTGGTGTTGTTGATACTGAGGGCAGGTGGTGTTGGTGCTGAGGGCAGGTGGTGTTGTTGGTGACTGAGGGCAGTTGGTGTGTTGATACTGAGGGCAGGTGGTGTTGGTACTGAGGGCAGATGGTGTTGGTACTGAGGGCAGGTGAGGCAGATGGGTGTGTTGGTACTGAGGGCAGGTGGTGTTGGTACTGAGGGCAGGTGGTGTTGGTACTGAGGGCAGGTGGTGTTGATACTGAGGGCAGGTGGTGTTGGTACTGAGGGCAGGTGGTGTTGATACTGAGGGCAGGTGGTGTTGGTACTGAGGGCAGGTGGTGTTGGTACTGAGGGCAGATGTTGTTGGTACTGAGGGCAGGTGGTGTTGGTGCTGAGGGCAGATGGTGTTGAGGGTTGGGAATTTAACTTATTCTCCCATTCATCAACTTCATCATCTTTCTCATCCAACTCCTGTTCCTCACTTTCTTCTTCTTCCTCCCAATCTTCACCCCCATCCTCTCCTTCAACCTGCTTCGTCAGGAGAGTTGCAGCAATGAATTCCGCAAACACAGAGGCAATAATACGTGCAGGATAATCCAGCAGATCGACAGCTGTATCCATGGCTGCATGCAGCTTTCCCTTCAGTTGGAGCAATAGGTCCTGATGTTGTACACGGTGACGGAACTCCGTCCACAACCTCCCACCCATAATTGGTGATATCATCATCCTTCCAAAGCATCATGCGGTGTTGGCAGCGCAACACAGCACAAGGTGCGACAGGTTGGTGTCTGTTGGAGGAAGCGACTTTATCGATGGACGTTTACCCTTTGGTTCCTCGAATAGGTCTCATATCTGACAGTATTCATGCATGTGCCTTCAGTTACACCATAGAGTGCAGCCGAAGAGTGCCTGCCCTGCCTTCAACATGTCTTCAAGTGTGGCGTCCTCCTACCCAAGAGCAATGTACACACAAGACTGCCGCCAGGCCTACGACGCCTTGACCAAGGCAGTAACGGAGTTCTACGCCGCTGGATATGTCCATCTGGACCTGCACGTCAGCAATATCATCGTCGACGACTCATGCCGTCCATACACCGTACATATAATAGACTTAGGTCTCGCACAGCAGCTGACAGAAGACGTCCAAGACGATTTCGACGAGAGCCCCAAAGAAGACTGGCTAAGTGTTCTCTTCATCAACAGGAAAATTGACAGCATGAAAGCAGCCGACTGATCTTCCCAGCCCCATCTTTACAATGATACCCCCTCCCATAACCCTTAATACAATAGGTATGTTTAGAGTGAGAGAGATAACATTAAATTTTCTCCTCTACCATATACTCCACCAGATTCATACCGACACACACAACACACATAACACAACACACATAACACAACACACGTAACACAACACACATAACACAACACACATAACACAACACACATAACACAACACATAACACAACACACATAACACAACACACATAACACAACACACATAACACAACACACATAACACAACACACATAACACAAACACAATAACACAACACACATAACACAACACACATAACACAACACACGTAACACAACACACAAACACAACACACATAACACAACACACATAACACAACACACATAACACACACACATAACACAAACACACATAACACAACACACATAACACAACATAACACAACACACATAACACAACACACATAACACAACACATAACACAACACACATAACACAACACACATAACACAACACATAACACAACACACATAACACAACACACATAACACAACACACATAACACAACACACATAACACAACACACATAACACAACACACATAACACAACACACATAACACAACACACATAACACAACACACATAACACAACACACATAACAACACACATAACACAACACACATAACACAACACACCACAACACACATAACACAACACACATAACACAACACACACATAACACAACACACATAACACAACACACATAACACAACACACATAACACAACACACTAACACAACACACATAACACAACACACATAACACAACACATAACACAACACACATAACACAACACACATAACACAACACACAAACCAACACATAACACAACACACATAACACAACACATAACACAACACACATAACACAACACACATAACACAACACACATAACACAACACACATACAACACACATACAACACAAACAACACAACACACATAACACAACACACATAACACAACACACATAACACAACACACATAACACAACACACACAACACAACACACATAACACAACACACATAACACAACACACATAACACAACACACATAACACAACACACATAACACAACACACACAACACAACACACATAACACAACACACACACAACACAACACACATAACACAACACATAACACAACACACATAACACAACACACTAACACAACACATAACACAACACACATAACACAACACACATAACACAACACACATAACACAACACACATAACACAACACACATAACACAACACACATAACACAACACACATAACACAACACACATAACACAACACACATAACACAACACACATAACACAACACACATAACACAACACACATAACACAACACACATAACACAACACACATAACACAACACACATAACACAACACACATAACACAACACACATAACACAACACACATAACACAACACACATAACACAACACACACATAACACAACACACACATAACACAACACACACATAACACAACACACACAACACAACACACATAACACAACACACATAACACAACACATAACACAACACACATAACACAACACACATAACACAACACACATAACACAACACACATAACACAACACACATAACACAACACACATAACACAACACACATAACACAACACACATAACACAACACACATAACACAACACACACAACACAACACACATAACACAACACACATAACTCAACACACATAACACAACACACATAACACAACACACATAACACAACACACATAACACAACACACTAACACAACACACATAACACAACACACATAACACAAACACACACAACACAACACACATAACACAACACACATAACACAACACACATAACACAACACACATAACACAACACACATAACACAACACACATAACACACAACACACATAACTCAACACACATAACAACACACATAACACAACACACACAACACAACACACATAACACAACACACGTAACACAACACACATAACACAACACACATAACACAACACACATAACACAACACATAAACACAACACACATAACACAACACACATAACACAACACACATAACACAACACACATAACACAACACACAACACAACACACATAACACAACACACATAACACAACACACATAACACAACACACATAACACAACACACACATAACACAACACATAACACAACAACACACATAACACAATACACATAACACAACACACATAACACAACACACATAACACAACACATAACACAACACACATAACACAACACACATAACACAACACATAACACAACACACATAACACCCCAAAAAGATAAAAAACAACAACATTAAAACAAAAAAAAAACTATAATAACGAAATAACAAAAATACTAAAACTGAAAAATAAAACACGGGCACACAAGACGGCGACTCAGCCATACTTGTTGCTGTGGTTCAGGGAAAAATAATGTTTTATACTTTTGATGATGAAAACTCAGACCCGAACGAGATCAAGTCTTATATTTGTAACCTGGTAAAACTGGAAGCGAGGGAGGAGGGGGTGAGGGAGGAGGGGAGGGGGTGAGGGAGAGGGGGAGGGGTGAGAGAGGGAGGAGGGGGTGAGGGAGGAGGGAGGAGGGGTGAGGGGAGGGGGAGGGGTGAGGAGGAGGAGTGAGGGGAAGTCGGAGGGGAGAAGAAGAGGTCGGGGTAGGATGAGGAAGAAGAGAAGAGGTAGGAGGAGGAAGAAGAGAAAGTGGGGAGGAAGGGGAAGGGGAGGGGGTAGGAGGAGGAAGAAGGAAGAGGTAGAGGAGGAAAAGAGAAAGGGGTAAAAGGAAGGGAAGAGGGAAGGGGTAGGAGGAGGAAGGGAAAGGGAAATGGATAAGGGAAAAAAGGTGAAGGGAATGGGGAAGGAAAGAGGACTGGAAAGTAGTGCATGGAGAGGAGAGGAAGAGGAGAAGAGGAGGATGAAGGAAGGAGGATTAAAGTGAGGGAGAAGAGGACAGGGGAGGCTAGAAGGGGGGAGGGGAGTATCAATACCCCACCCCACTCATTCTCATTTCACAAGAGCCGATACACAATTTCGTCCACGCCAATTTCCTTCACAATATTTCAGGCCGACCGACTTTATTCCCGACCTTGCATGCTCTACCGTCTCTTGACTCCCAATTTTGCCCCATTTTCCCAATTTCGACTATATCATAATCCCAATTTTACCCTATTTCGACCATATCCCAATTTTCAATTTTACCCATCTCTCAATCACCAATTCTACCTAATTTCGACCATTTGTCCCCAATTTACCAGTCTCTATAACCCCAGATTTCCTCCAAATTTATCAATGTCTAATGTCATATTTTTCCCGAACATTTACCACCACTCTGGACCCTGTCTCTTTCGCTCTTCCATCCCATTTTTTTTGCGCAACCTGCAAGATGGAAGGAGGGAGGAAGGGGGGGAGTGGAGAAATGGGAGGGGAATGGGAGGGTGAGGAAGGGGGACGTAGGCTATTTCCACACTAAAGGATTATCCAATTTCCCGCCACTCTTCCTCTTTTCTCCAACCAATTACATGCCAATTTCCACCTTGTATCTCTCAAAGTCAAGGGAACATCCAGTGGCTGCCTGAGGCTCTTGTCTTGCTCGAGGGAGAAAGAGTCAGTCTCTCTCCCCCCCCCCCCGACCAGTTGGGAGTTGGAAAATTCTCTCACTGTCTCTTTGGGGGAGGAAGGATGTCTCTCACTCATTTTGGAGGGAAGGGAAAGAAAATCTCTCACTTCTTACCGAGGAGAGGAAAAAATCTCCTTCTCTCTCACATTCCGTTGTGTTCCTCTCTTTCTCTTTTCTCCTTCTTTCTTCCCTTTCCCTCGCCTTCTTTCCCCTTCTCTCTCTTCCGTTTTCTTTCTCTCCCCTTCCTTATTTCTCTCTCCTTCTCTTCTCTCTTCCACTTTTTTCTTTCGTCTCCTCTCCTCCAACAACTATAATACACCTCAAACGCTTACACCTTCAACAATATATACACCCCACCACCACCACCACTACTACCACCACCACCACCACTACCACCACCACCACCACTACTACCACCACCACCACCACCACTACTACCACCACCACCACCACTACCACCACCACCACCACCATCACCACCCCCACCACCACTACTACCACCACCACCACCACCACCACCACCACCACTACTATCACCACCACCACCACCACTACTACCACCATCACCACCACTACCACCACCACTATCACCACCACCACCACCACCACTACCACCACCACCACCACTACTACTACTACTACCCCACAACCACCACCACCACCACCCCCCTACCACCACCACCACCACCACTACCATCACCACCACCACCACCACCACCACTACTATCACCACCACCACCACCACTACTACCACCACCACCACCACACTACTACTACTACCCCCACAACCACCACCACCACCTACCACCACCACCATCACCACCACCACCACTACTACCACCACCACCACTACCACCATCACCACCACTACTGCTACTACTACACCCCCAACCACCACCACCACCCCTACCACCACCACCATCACCACCACCACCACCACTACTACTACCACCATCACCACCACTACTAATACTACCCCTACAACCACCAACATCACCACCCTACCACCACCACCATCACCCCTACCACCACCACCACCATCACCCACCCCCCACCACCACACAGTAAACCCATCATCAGAACCCACTACAACAACCACCATTACCTCAACAACCCCCACAATCAACCAGTCTTAACTACCCAACAACCTCACTATCTACCCACTTCAACTAACCCAACAAGAGTCCACCAGTTCAAATCTCTTGTATGTGAGTCCATCAACCATTCTAACGACCCAATTAAGTCGAACAGGTGACAATTTAGCCCATGCGGATATAGAAGTAGGACGGACGGACGGACGGACGGATACAGTGAACAAGGCTGGTGTCTCCATATTTACTGTGTGATTGAGAGAAGTGATCAATTCTACTGGACGTGTGATCAGAGGTAGTCAAGGTGTGATCATGTCAACCAAGTGTGTGATCAGAGGACGAGGCCAGTGGATGGGATCAGAGGTAGTCAAGGTGTGATCATAGGGAGGCCAGTGGATGGGATCAGTGGATGAGACCAGTGGATGAGACCAGTGGACGAGGCCAGTGGATGGGATTAGAGGTAGTCAAGGTGTGATCATGGGAGGCCAGTGGATGGGATCAGTGGATGGAGACCAGTGGATGAGGTCAGTGGACGAGGCCAGTGGATGAGATCAGTGGATGAGATCAGTGGACGAGGCCAGTGGATGAGATCAGTGGAGGAGATCAGTGGATGAGGTCAGTGGAAGATATCAAAGGACGAGATCAGTGGATGAGATCAGAGGACGAGATCAGTGGATGAGATCAGTGGATGAGATCAGAGGACGAGATCAGTGGAAGAGATCAGTGGATGAGGTCAGTGGACGAGGCCAGTGGATGAGATCAGAGGACGAGATCAGTGGATGAGGTCAGTGGAAGATATCAAGGGACGAGATCAGTGGATGAGACCAGTGGACGAGACCAGTGTATGCGGCCAGTGTAAAAGGCTAATATACGAGACCAGCACACGAGACTAGTACAGGATACCCGGACACGAGACCAACACACGAGGCCAGTAAACGAGACCAGCACACGAGACCAGTACATGAGCCCATCACACGAGACCAGTGCATGAGCCCATCATACGAGACCAGCACACGAGACCAGTACACGAGACCAGCACACGAGACCAGTACATGAGCCCATCACACGAGACCAGCACACGAGACCAATACACGAGACCAGCACACGAGACAAACACACGAGACCAGCACACAAGCCCAGCACACGAGCCCAGCACACGAGACCAGTACACGAGACCAGTGGTTCTTCAGGCACTGACGGTAAATTGGTTTCAGAAATTGGCCTCTCGGTTTCCCTGATCGAAAAACCAGAAAAAAATATTAGAGCCGTATTTACATAAACTCTCTCTTACATATATTTTTAAATCCCTCTCTCTCTCCTTTCTTCTCTCCCCCTTCCTGTTTTCGGTGTGTGTGTGTTATGGGGTCAAGGTCACGCCCCAGGAGGTCAACACAACACCATAATCACATCACCCAAGTTAAAGGTGTTTGCGACACTCTGGGCTCGCTGTGTCTAGGTCATATCCCCCCCTCCACCCCTCACCCCTCTTCCCCCATCATAAACTACTCACCTGGTTAGTTAATGAACTTACCTGAAGCGAATTATAATACATGATTACAATTATTATATTTTCTCCTTAAAATTCACCTATTATAAATAATAATGTCACCCCTAATAACAATATTTTTTTCCTATAATTTACCTGTAATTTAATAACTATAGTTCCCCTCTATATAATTTACCTGTCGTGAAAAAGGTAAAACACAATTATCACTTCCCTATTTAACTAACTTTAATAGTAACTAATAGGCACTTCTGGGGAGCTCTTAAGACACCTGCACCTGAGACTCATTAAGGCACAAGTTAACACCAGTTTGCTCTCTAATATATTAATTATACTAAGTTAAAAGGCTTTATGAGCATAATTACCCGCCAAGGTAATCAATTGCTTTGCACAAAAATGGCTAATGGTCCCTTGAGTATGATGAGTTAACCCAGTGAGTACGATGAGTTAACCCACTGAGTACAATGAGTTAACCCATGTCTGCTGCGTCTCTGAGTTCCGTCTCTCTCTCTCTCTCTCTCTCTCTCTCTCTCTCTCTCTCTCTCTACGTTCCATCACCACTCACACACTATGCACGTCCAAATCGACCCAGACATTCCACGAACGGCATATCCAGCACCCAACCCTATGGCCACCCACTGAGAGTCTCATTGCAGTCTTCCTTTACCCTCTGTGCCTCCTCCTCTTCCTCCTCCAACAATAAATCCTACATCAAAACATATACTCTATACTCTCGTTATACGGCTATACACACGCTTATAAACATAAAGACTCGTGGCGAACCCCGTATTACCACAGCGGGGAGTCAGGTTCACCGAGAGCTCTATAACACGGCCAATGTTTCACTATTTCTCATTTCACTACCGCCATGACAGGAGGTTGAGAGGCAGCCAATGGTGCGATCAAGATTGACCCCAGTTGAAGGAGGAGAACATGGTGGGGAGTTGATGATATAGTTGACGGGGAGTAGAAGGAATAGTGAATGGTTGATGAAGATATATAATTGAGTAGATGAAGAAAATTGTATAGGTGAAGAAAGAGATGAAAGTGGATGAAGAAATTTTTTTTATAGGTGAAGGAAGAGTTGTAAGTAAATGAAGAAATAGATGACAGTTGATGAATATTTGACAATAGACGAAGAAAACCCAAGAAAATTACGATAAATATGAGACAGAATAAAACAAAACACGACTTAATCCTAATCCTTTGTTTGTTAAAGTGTTGACGTGGATTCTGAACCGCTATACAAATCACAATATTGACACCATTACAATCTGATCTAAAAGTACTCAATCCAAATACCGCAATACCCCAAGAGTACAATAATTATTCTGAGTACTTAAAAAAAGATTATATTGTGTACTTTATATAAACAGTGTATACAAACCACTCCCGTTAATGTTTACTGGGGCAACTTGTGTTATAAATCGACGTCATTAAATTCCGATTGAAAGTAGTTAAGACAAATGGTATACGTCTGATGGGTACTTCATTTTAGTGTGTGTGATATAAATAAGAGTCTTTTGCTCTCTGTGTATACAATAGGAGTCTCTGCTTTCTTTTATGTGTACGATGTGGTAAAAATTTACATTGATTTTTGAGTCGTGTGTGCGTACTGTAATCACTTCAATATTACTGTACCTGTAGTTGTATCTGTAGTTGTATTAATAAAGAAAGTTGAATCTGTAGTTTCCTTATTAAAAAAAGATTAAATATTCACCATTGAAGTTACTTACGTTTAGATAATGACGTATATTACTGTTACCTGTAGTTGTTATCTGCCTACCACCATTTCACCCTACCACCATCTCCCCTACCACTATTTCCTCCTACCACCATCCCCACTACCACCATCCCCACTACCACTATCCCCACTACCACCATCTCCTCCTACCACCATCCCCACTACCACCATCTCCCTCTACGACTATTATTGCAACTAATGTGAAAGATTTTAGTCAAGACGGAGGCATTACTCTCTCTCTCTCTCTCTCTCTCTCTCTCTCTCTCTCTCTCTCTCTCTCAACACAAATACTTTACCTCCCCTTCCTCTCACCTTCCTCTCACTTCCCCTAATACAAACAATCCCTTCCCCCTCATACACACGCAAACAAACACTCACATACAATAATTCCTCCTCGTATCACCTTTACACACACACACACACACAGGAAGAACAGCAGGTGAAGTAAGCATCGATAAGGAGAATGGGAGAGGAGGGGAGAGGGAAAGAAGAGGAAGGTAGAGAGATAATGAAACTGTATATTTAACCAGAAAAATACAAAGAGGAAAATAATAACAACACTGGTATGGCTGTCAGGTGAGAAGAAGAAGAAGAAGAAACAAGATGAACAGATGGAACAAGAACACGAAGTAAAGTAAAAGAGAAGAAAAGAAAATAAAGAACAAGACAAAGAAGCAAAGAATAACAACTAATAATAACAATAACATAACACTTTTCAAAATAAACAACAAACACAAGCAAACAAATAAACAAACACTTCTCTACCTCCATGTCACCTCCATTTCAGTACCGGCACGGAAGACACGACCCCTACTCCCCCCCCCCCTCCCTCCTTCAAGCACCGTGTCTCAGGTGACCCGATAACCTCTCGTGCGTGACCCTTACCTCACCTAGCCCCTCCCCTCCTCCTCCCCCCTCCCTTAACTCCTTCATCGCCCACCCCCTCGATCCGTGACCTTTGACCCCTAGACGTCTTAACCCAGGCACTAGACTTATGAGTAGACCGGCTTAAGACCCAGAATGAAACGGCTTCTTAAAAATATATCAGTACAGGTAAGGGTAATTAATTATATATAGGTACAGTTATCATATACAGGTAGATTAAGTTATATTAGCTAAGGTAAGGTAAGGTAAGGTAAGGTAAGGTTAGGTTAGGTTAGGTTAGAGATAGTGTCGAGTCATAATCATTCACAGTTTTAGTAACATCATCAACACAGGTAGATAGAGATTTAAGAATAAACAACAGATAAACGAACCTCCACAAGGGCGTCAGTATCACCCACACACGACACAGGTACACCACAACACCTGAACTTATGAACTACAGTTGTCATTTGTATAATTACTGTCATTACCTCTCGGTCTGAGCTTTATGTATCGGTCTGGATGATTTCTGAGTATACTAAATCACCCTAATGACTTGTATTACTGTTTTATTACCGTTAATATTACTGCCACCGCAACCTGCCGTAATTAGAAAGTATTAAGAATAACAATGACATGGGTAATACTTCTACTACCACTACTACTATTACTATTTCTACTACTACTACTACTACTACTAATAATAATAATAATAATAATTTACATTCTCTCCTACGGATAAGACAAAATGACGGACGGACAGCTGGACAAAACTCAACAAAATATCACTCCAACTCAATGTAGGAGTAAGGGGGGAGGGGGTGGTGGAGGGGAGGAATCATTATAATCATTTTCACTGGAGAGATTCATTCATCATTATTACACACACACCCAGTCATTTGGCCCAAAGTCTCGGGTCATGACAGTGCTGTACCCACACGGTCATCAAGGTCAAAGCGCCCACCACCACACAATAACAAACCCGCCCTTCCTGTACCCACCTGGCACCACGGGGTCAAAAGCATTTCTCAAGGTGGTGTCAAGACTGTCTAGGGGTTTGTTGTGGAAGGGGACGGGGAGGGAAAGGGGAGGGGGAGGAAAAAGGGAGGGAGGAGGGAGAAGGAGAGGAGAGAAAGGGGAGGGGCAGAAGGAGGGAGGGAAGAAGGGTGGGGTAGAGGATGCCAAATAGGAGGAGGAGGAGGGAGGCTTTTTTCTTAATGAGGAAGAGGGAGAACAGAGAGGTGGGTAGAAGGGCAGAGAGGTCAGGAGAGGAGGGAAGAAAGATCCTTAAAGGAGGTTGATGGGGGGAGAAGGGGAATGAGGGAAGGTGTCTTTCAATCAGGTAAGGGAAGGGGGGAAGGGACGGTCAGACAGGAAATGGAGGGAGGTATATTTCCTAATGAGGTGAGGGGAAAAGGAGGAGGGGTCATAAGGGAAGGAAAGAGGATACGATTTGGAAGAGACAGGAGAGGTCCTTTAAATGAGAGAGAGAGAGAGAGAGAGAGAGAGAGAGAGAGAGAGAGAGAGAGAGCATGAATGACCTGAAGGAGGCAAGTCATTCACAACTTACCCCCTCCCCCCCAACACACACACACACACTGTAAACAAAGTGGTTCAGGTAAATTACAGGTAGATTACGTCCTCCTCTTACGGTGCCTGCCTGAACCTTACCCTGCCTGAACTTTACCCTGGGTGAACCTTACCCTGGGTGAACCTTACACTGGGTGAACCTTACCCTGGGTGAACCTTACCCTGGGTGAACCTTACTCTGGGTGAACCTTACTCTAAATGAATCTATTCCAGGTGACTTAAGCTGAACTTTACTCGACAGGTGTACAATGCTTTCCTGAACGTGGGAAGGTAATTTTAACATGGGACAAAGTACATGATATACCCACGATAAAAGGTGCGTATAATGCCTTCTATCAATCATTCTCGCACGCACGCACGCACACACACGCACACACACACACACACACACAAAAGACCGACAGACAGACGCACACTCACAGTGGTCTTCACCCATTCAGAGAGTATACCCGCTAATCCGATTATAGCCTGAGCGCTGATCCTACTTTTTATGACAATGATTAGTCTCTCTCTTTAACTCTCTCACTCTCTCTATCTCTCGTTCGCTTTATCTCTCCCTCTAAAAATATTGAGCACCAAAAGCAGAATTACCCCGACACGATCCTTTTGTCATCACTGGAAGAGACCTCAGATGCTCAGTACCTAAGAGATCATAAACGACAGAAAGATTGTATAGATGACATGATGGTTACGATCCCATTTCCAGTGTTTACATTTTGTGGGTCCTCCAGCCTGTCAATCCTAACATAAAGGATCGGATTCTCTCCCGCAGGGTGGAAGGGGGCGGGGAAGAGTAAAGGGAGGGGGGTGGGTTAAGGGCTACTAAATAGGGTATTACTGAGGGGGGGTACGTAAACAAGATGCCCACTAAATATGGCTAGGGGGTTCTAATACCCTATGAGGGGTTGGAACTTGTAAATGTGAGAGACGCGCTCTGTTCTCTCTCACTCTCACCCTCTCTCTCTTTCTCTCTCTCGCCCTTCCCATTTACACAAGCACCCGTCTCTCCGTCTACCTGCCTCTTTAACCCCTGTAGATAAAATTAAGAGTTTAAGTGGCGGAAACGAACAATGGAAGAGGCGCTACCTTTATCCCCCTTCCTTCACCACCACTCTGCCTCTTTCCCCACAACAGCCTCCTCCCTCTCCCTCCTTTCCTTCCCCTTTCTCCCCCTCCTTCCTCTCAAGTCTCATCCTCTTCCATTAACCCCTCTAATCGCCCCTTGACCAACAATCCTCCCACCTCTCCTCCCTTCCTGTCGCCCCCATCCTCCTCCATTAACCCTCCACCTGCCCCTTGACCAACAATCCTCCCACCCCCCAGGCATGGAAAAGACACAACCTTGACTCATTTTTACTTTCCCCTTCCCATCCCTTCCCTTCCCTTCCCTTCACCTACCTCCCTCCCTTACCTTCCCTTCCAGGTCTCTCCACACGACTGGGTCCTCATGAATGGAGGGGCGGTGGAGGGCCTGTCTGTGTGCCCTACCTCACGTGGGAACTATACCCTCGACCTCCTGTTGGGTTCACTGAGCCTCCCGTGAACCCCCGTGAACCCGTGTGAAAACCTAACTGAACCCGACCCTGGAAGTATGTGGATCAGTACATTCTGCTGACGTCATGCAATACCTGGTCACCTATCACAGCTACCACGAACTCCTCCTCCTCCTCCTCCTACTACTACTACTACTACTACTACTACTACTACTGCTACTTTTTTTTTACTACTACTACTACCATAACCTACAACAATATTAATAATAACCACTGCCATCCTCTCCAAAGCCATCAACCACCAACAGTACCATTACTACCATAACACCTACACTACCAAGATCCCTTCCCGACTAACCAGTATCAACCACAACACCCCTTCCCCTACCACCATCCCAACACCTCACAGGACAAATACATTAACCACAATCCATAATTTGACTCAGCCACTTTTAGATCACTATAATTTTCACTTCACTACCACTATCGTCACTATCAATAACCAGTACTCTACCACCATTACTATTTACACCATGAACCAGTATCACTTGTATGTAACTCTATATAACATCTAAGAAACTAAAACAAATCATTACTTCCACAATTGCTTCAAACTACCACAATCATCAATAGTTATTTCAAACCACCATCACCACTATCGCAACCATTTTAAATTACCACGAGTACCACCACCGCCACCACAATCCCCAACCACCACTACCACTCCCCAACCATCCACCACCACTACCCCCCCCCCTCCATAATCCATAGTTCGACATGGTCACTGTAAAACACTGGCATCCATCTGCCTGGGACCATTTTTACGGCGTCTGACATTTACTGCTGGTTAATAATTGCTGTATTTTAGGGCGGGTACCAGAATCCCTCCCTGGCTGAATATTACACGTCCCCAGTCAGCAGCCACGTCATGCACGGCCCTCACCCACCACACACACATACACACACATGCCATGCACGTCTGAGCCAACGCGCGCACACACACACACGCACACACACACACACACACACGCGCACGTCTGAGTCAACACACACACACACACACACACACACGTCATGCACAGCCCTGAGTCAACACACACACACACAGGCAGCAAGCGTCATGCACAGCCCTGAGTCATCATACACACGTCAAGTGCTCCACCCTGAGTCACCACACAGCAGACACACACACACGTCATGCTCAACCCAGAGTCACCACAGACACACACACACGGCACATGCACAGCCCTGAGTCCCCCCCCCCCATTACTACCATTGTGGGCAAGCAAGTGCCATGTCATGCATTGAGCCCTGAGTCATCATCACACACGTCATGTGCTCCACCCTGAGTCACCACACAGACACACACACACACACACACACACGTCATGCTCAACCTGAGTCACCACACAGACACACACACATCGCGTCATGCACAGCCCTGAGTCACCACACATACACGCACGTCTTCTACCACTTGTCTATGACAGACATCACGATAAAAACATCGCAAAATCTCCCCCAACTAATCAATATTCTAATCCTGAATAACAAACAGACAAACCATGCCCAAATCCAGACCCCTGAGTGACCCCAGCAGCCACTCGACCTATTTCAGAACTCGACAGATTTTTAGCTTCACCCTCCCAACCAGATTTTACCAACACACACACACACACACAAACTGAAATCAACAATACATTTTCTCTCCGCCCAAAAAATAGTATGGCACAGTGTTAGTGAAACACACAACGGTAATACATTCTCGGATAGAGAGAGGGAGAGAGAGAGAGAGAAAAACGAAGGGTGTTAGAGAGAGAGAAAGCCATAGTGTATCTCTCTCCAACATCATCCATCCCTACGCCAACCCCCCCCCGCCGCCCCCAACATCATCCATCTCTACGCCAACCCCCCGCCTCTCTTTCAAACCCTCACACCACTCTTCCATCCCCACCTCTCCCTCTCTCCAACGCCCTCCCTCCCCCACCAGAATTCAGTAACGCGCTGAACAGAGAACAAATATCAATTCCACATTTCCAGCCACTGTGGGACTGCCTGCCCCTCGCGTCCCAAAAAATTAAAAATAAAATAAAAACGCCACCAAATAAAAATAATGTACAGATAAAATTGTGTCCGAAACAGAACTGCCATAACGCGAATAACTTCATTTATTTTCAATTTGATTTATTCGGAAACGACATCATTCCAACTGGTTGAAGTACAGGTGACCAGTACAGGTAAGATTACAGGTTGCTGACACAGATACAGGCAGAAGTAGTAGAGGTACAGTTTGTAGTCTTAGAACAAATTGTTATTACCATGAGTTCAGGTACAGTTATACTCGCAGTTACAAGAAAAAGAAAACTTAGATATGGAATTACAAGTACAGATACACACACAATTACCTTCAGTTACAGGTAAGAGTAAAGTTACATATATAAATACAGTTAAAAATATCAACATAATAAATAATGTTTATATTTTCACTCAACATAAACATTCTTTATCACGTGACACCATTTTGTTTACGCTTATATCACCAACATCAAGATTACACCAAAATCCAATATCATGATCTGTAATAACCTCCAAAAGTTATTGAAATCACTTTATTAATTCCCTCACCCCACCCCAAACAACCCCTCACCCTACCCCAAACAACCCCTCACCTCACTCACAACCACCCCTCACCCAACCCCAAATCCACCCCCTCACCTCACTCACAACCACCCTCACCCCCACCCCCCCACACCACACCTCACCCCCACCCCCACACGAGACCCTCACCCCCCACCCCCAAAACCATCCTCACACCACCCTCACCCCACCCCACACCACCATCACCCCCACCCCAAAACCATCCTCACCCCACCCTCACCCCACCCTCACCCCACCCACTCACTCCCACCCTCACCAAAACACTACAGGAACAATATAGTGAAATTATGTATCTAAAACCAGAATTCATTAACAAACGACAACCAACACCACAACTAATCTAACAAATATCACAGAGCTGTTGAAAGAGTTTATTTAAATGCATACACACACACAAAAAAAACCCACCACTGCCACCAACGTATTGTATTTGTATTAAAAACAAATTCAAACAAATACAAACTGTTATCAAAATAATACCCCAACACCAATTACATAATCTACAATAAATCCCAAAGGCCACTGAAATCTCCTGTATAAATCTCTTCCACCAAAACCACTATTGAAGCCACAAATCCCATCCCCCCCAACACCACCTTTCCCCTTACCCACCCCTACCACCCACCCACCACCTCCCCAATTGAGCCAAAAACTCTATTAAACTAACTGATGCAATCCATAACCAAAACACACAAGGAACTGGAACGCGATGTAAATCCTCTAGAGAGCAACCGAACACATCCCCTTTGAACACACACCCCCTCCCCTCAACCACCCTGATCAGATATTCCATTATAAAGTCCTGGCTGTCTCACCTTCATCTTTCATCCCCTACCCCCTTCTCCCCTTTTTTACCCTTCCCACGCTCTCTATTTTCCTCCCATTTTTCCTTCCCCTCCCCCTATTCCATCTCCCCATATACCCTTGCCTTGCCCTGTCATTATTTTAAGTGTTCTAGTCCTCTCTCTCTACCCAGTACTGCCCCCCCCCCAGCAACTACACACACACACACACACACACACACACACACACACACACACACACCTCTCTCTCTCTCTCCCCCCATCCCTCCTCTCTCTCCCTTGCCCATCCTTCCAATCCCCCTCCCCATCCATGTCCTGAGGTTAGGGGGGGGGTGTGTCTGTACTGGTTGGGTGCACAAACACACACACACACACACACACACACACACACACACACACACACACCATATATCACCACCTCCCGCCTATCTCCAAGATAAGCATCATCTTCGCCCACGAGATCCCAGCATCCGCCCATCCCCGCCCACTAGGGGTTCAAAGGTCAGAGGGAGGGGGCGGGAAGAGGCAGGGGTAGTGGGTTGTTCCTACCAACCCATGCCCACGATACGCCTAACTCATAACCACGCACTTACTCATATCTACGCATGTGCTTATACCCACGCCTATCTCACGTACACTCCCACGCCAAATGCCAATCCCACGCCTACATACACTCCTATGCCCTATACCTACACCTGAGCTCATATCCGCACCTGCGCTTACATCCACGCCCAAACCCATAAATACATCCACACTCGTGCTTACACGCCTAAAACCACAACCACGATTGAGTCCATACCCACGCCCACGTACCCAAAGACCTTCACCAATCGTACCTTTAACACAAGCCGGTTATTACCACCACCGATTATTCGTATTGGCCGGTTATTATGACACTCCCCTCCCGCCATAACCGGAAGAGGAGACCGGAATGTGTCGTATTCCATGAATCGAACTCCGGTTATTGAAGTCCGGTTAACGGGGAGACGGCCGGTGTGGGATAACCGGGGTTGGTCCGTCTGTACCTGGCCGTGGGAACTTGCCTTCTCTCTCTCTCCTTTCATTCTCCCACACCACCTCCCTGCCTCCCTTCAGTCCGACTAACTACCCTCTCTACCCACCCCCCTCCACTTCATTCCTGAGAATTAACTTCATTCCCTCCCGCTTCATTCCTTTTAACTTACCTCCCTTCCTTCTCCCTTTCTTTCCCCAATAACTAACCTTCCTCTCTCAGTACGTCTTCATACCTGTCCCCTCTCCTTCCTACTCTCCCTCATTCCCTCTCCCTCCTACTCTCCCTCATTCCCTCTCTCTCACATCTATCCCATACAACAACATTTCCTCTTCCCTCTTTCACTCCCTACCGTTCTATTCTCTCCCCTTCCGTCCTCCTCTTCCATTCACTCCCATTTTCCCCTCTCCTCTCCCGCTGTTCCTTTCTCTTCAGGGCTTTTCTCTGCCTTTCTCCTTCACCTTGGCTTTCTATTCTTGTCGACTCTCTATTTACTCTCTCACCCCTTCCTCGGGTTCTCTGTGGTGCACTCAAACACCATTCAGCACGCACACACACACACACACACACACACACACACACACACACACACACACACACACACACACACACACACACACACACACACATCTCTCCCACCTTCCTCCTCCATACTACACACCTCCTACGCACACAATCACACACACACAATACACAATACACACTCAAGGAGGCTACACCCCCACGCAGACCCTCCACACACTCACAAACACACAGGAACAAGCAAGCAAGGAGGCAGATGTACTCAAAGCCCCGTGTGTACACCAGACTCACACAGGCTTACAGGTTGGGAAGAAACACAGGCTGGTGGGTCATAACTTATTCACTGATGGTGTGGCCACAGAGGAACTCACTCACTCACTCACTCACTCACTCACTCACTCACTCACTCACTCACTCACTCACACTCACACACACACACACACACAACATTCATATTTCCCAAGCTCACCTATGCCTCCCCCACCTGGTCTTCCTCCCTAAATGCCACACAACGTAAACACCTAGAAAAAGTGCAAAAGAGGGCATGCAAGATTATTCTCTCCCCTTCCTACTCCACATATCAAGAAGCGCTCAACACACTGACCCTTTCGACTCTCACTGACCATCACCACGGCCTCATCTGCAAATTTGGTAAGAAGCTTCTACACCATCCCCGACACCGGCCCCTACTACCACCTGAGATCCCCTGTCCGAGAATTGCTGTTCGACACCACAACCGCATCCAGCCCATACGTGCACGAACTGATCGCTATAAGAACAGCCCAGTCCCAACCATTGTAAAAATTATCAATAACATGTAATAAATCAGTGTATTCACTCCCAGTAAACACTGCTCCCTACTATGTTGAAATGAACTGTATTTTGAGCTGATCTCATCTAAGTTATTGAGATGCATATCTTATTTGTGTCACTTATGTCACTTGTATATTATTTGTAATTGTAACCCATTCCCCCAAATATGTAACTGTATATTTTCAGCCTTTCTACGCTAAGCTCTTTCTAATAAAACTGTTAATTATTATTATTTTACACACACACACACACACACACACACACACATAAAATCCCGTTTAGTTACGTTCAAATATGTAAAAAAAAAAAAAAAGTTTCGATTCATATATGATAAATTATCCTTTTTGTAATGCCCGAAAAAAAAATCATTATTAAATAAAAATAAAAAATAAATCGAATTAACGTTATAATTTTCTGTAGTTCGATTAAGTTCAGACAGGATCAAAGGATTTCATGTCACTGATGTTAATTTTATTTCTCTCTTAAGTTCAAACAAGTAAAAACCAGTCGGGAGTCACTAGCGTTCAATGTTCATAAGAGTATAAAACGGCCGAAATTATGCAGCATCAGGTTAGGTATTCACAACTAAGCAGGAATGAACGACTGTCGATCCTTCACACAACACAGTTTCAAAAAGTTTGGTACAGGTTTTAATGAATTCTTAAGTCGATGGCAAAGGTAGGTAGGTAGGGTGAGGTGGCCCTGTGGCTCTGTGGCTCTGGTGGTACTGTGGCTCTGGTGGCCCTGTGGCTTTGGTGGCTCTGTGGCTCTGGTGGTACTGTGGCTTTGGTGGCTCTGTGGCTCTGGTGGTACTGTGGCTTTGGTGGCCCTGTGGCTCTGGTGGTACTGTGGCTCTGGTGGTACTGTGGCTCTGGTGGTACTGTGGCTCTGGTGGTACTGTGGCTCTGGTGGTACTGTGGCTCTGGTGGTACTGTGGCTCTGGTGGTACTTGGGTGGCTCTGGTGGTACTCAGTTCTGGTGGTACTGGTGGCTCTGGCGGTACTATGTGTCTCTGCAAGTACCAGGTGGCTCTGGTGGTACTGTGGCTCTGTGTACTGTGGCTCTGGTGGTACTGTGGCTCTGGTGGCACTAGGCTCTCTGGTGGCACTGTGGCTCTGGCGGTACCTGTGGCTGTGGTGTCACTGTTGATTTATGGTCTCTGGATGTTCGGTGGTATTAGGCCCTGGTGGCATTTTGTGGCCCTGGTGGCACTGAGGCTCGGTGGCACTGTGGCCCTGGTGGCACTGTGGCTGTGGTGGCACTTTTTCTATGTGACGCTAAACTCTGGATACATTGCGAACATTACTGTATACACTGTCAGCATTTACGTCCACTAATGAGGTCACACATCTGCTTCAGCCACACCAACTGTCACACTTAGTATATTGTAGAGGGTGACGTTAGGGTGACTAGGGGCGGGGCGGGGCGGGGCGGGGCAAGGGGTGCCGGGTAAAGCCTCCTTACACACATACATACTCCTCGTTTGATTCACGCGTAAGGAGCTTTGCTATATGACGCAGCAGCTGTGACCCCAAAGAAGGATCTTCTCTTCCTCTTCAGCTGTTTCGCCTTGACCTCTCCACTACTGACCTCTCCCCTCATCTGGTGCTCTTAATAACCTCACCTCAGGGGGTCACGGCCCATATTGGTCACAGACACCTGACAAGGGAAGATGGGCGTGGGACTCCCTATAACACTGGCTAATCATAGTCATAATTTCCTCCTCGTCTACCCTCCTAAATTAAAAATACTGATTCTACAAAACTCCAACTCGTTTATTAAGGTGAGACACGTGTGGGCCTCCTCCGTGTCCCCGTCCACTGATGCTTCGTTGGTCACGTCCTAAAGGGAGGAGGGGAAGGGGGGTGGCTCTCCCTGGGGCCGCCGGGTTGGGTGGTGTTGTCCCCCCAGCTGGTACAAGTCCCCCACAACACCAACTTCATAGACTGCTTTAGTCGCGTCAGTCACGTTCTTTTTGGCGGCTTCCTCCTCCCTGTTCCAGCCTGGGTCGTGGTGTAGGTCGTGGTGTGGCCCCGGTGGTGCTGTCGGGGTGTGGCCCTATTGGTGCTGTTGGGATGTGGCCCTGATGGAGCTGTGGCCCTGGTACGAAACCTCCCAAATACATACATACATACATACATATATACATACACACATTTAACCAGCCCTTTCATATTCAACATACGAGTCATTATAACTAAATATGTATAACACACACACACACACACATATATATATATATATATATATATATATATATATATATATATATATATATATATATATATATATATATATAAACAAACCTATACACATACAATGTATATTCCCAAGAGTTAAAATAATATATAAAAACTAATTTATCCCAATAAGTTCAATTACTAGAGCCTCCGACGACAGCACCCAACGAGGAGATATTTTACCGTAATATAACCAACCTCTTCTACATTCTATACATATATTAACCAATCGATACACTCTATCTACATTACCTTAAGAAACGTAATTAACTTCTATATACATCCCGTTAATATAAACTTAGCTGTGTGTGTATTAGTTATTTTCCTTGATATAAATTCCGTTTTATGGGCCCCGGGCAATCCCCTCACAAAAGCCTGCAATCTACACTGTTCCTATAAACTTCGACGCAAGATTTGGAGAGTTTCTACGCACGGAGGGAATGGGAGAGAGGGAAGGAGTGGGAGGGAGGGAGAGAGAGGAAGGGAGAGGGAGGGAGGGAGGAGGAGGAGAAGGAAGGAGACAGAGAGAGAGAGAGAGAGAGAGAGAGAGAGAGAGATGACGGGAGGGAGTGGAAAGGAAGGAGGGAGTGAAAGAGAAGAAAAGAGCGAATTAGAGGGCAAAAAGTGGGAGGTGGGAAGGGGAGACAAAGAAAAAAAACAATCAAATCACAAGAAACACGTAAATAAAACAGATAAAAAAAAACACAACTCCAAACGCAACTACATAAACATACAGTACAGAACTAAACCAGAGAGACAGACAGACATACAGACATAAGAGAGAGCTGAACAAGAAGTCTTCAGTAGAGAAAGTAGGTGTGGTGGACAGCAGCAAGGTGTGGTGGGCGGCAGCACGGTGTGGTGAGCAGCAGTAAGGTATGGTGGGCAGCAGTAAGGTATGGTGGGCAGCAAAGGATGCTGGTGGGCGGCAGCACGGTGTGGTGGGCAGCAGCACGGTGTGGTGGGCAACAATGATAAGGTATGGTGGGCGGCAGCAAGGTGTGGTGGGCAGCAGTATTTGGGTATAATTGGGCAGCAGCAAGATGTGGTGAGCGGCAGCACGGTGTGGTGGGCGGCAGCAAAATTAGCGCAGTGGGCAGCAGCACGGTGTGGTGGGCAGCAGCACGGTGTAGTGAGCGGCAGCAAGCAGTTGGCGGGCGGCAGTAATGTGTGGTGGGCGGCAGCAAAGGTATGGTTGGTGGCAGTAAGATACGGTGGGTGGCAGTGAGGTATGGTGGTCGGCAACAAGGTGTGGTGGGCGGCAGCAAAAAGTGTAGTGGGCAGCAGCACGATGTGGTGGGCAGCAGTAATTAATGTGTTGAGCGGCAGCAAGGTGTAGTGGGCAGCAGCAAGGTGTGGTGGGCGGCAGCAAGGTGTGGTGGGCGGCAGCAAGGTGTGATGAGCGGCAGCAGGTGTAGTGGGCGGCAGCAGGTGTGGTAGGTGGCAGCAAGGTGTGGTGGGTGGCAGTAAGGCATGGTGGTCGGCAACAAGGTGTGGTGGTCGGCAACAATGTGTGGTGGGCGGCAGCAAGATGAGGTGGGCGGCAACAATGCGTGTGTGTGCACTACTAATTTCACTTATCATCAATAAAGTAGTAATGTGCAGTGGAGGAAGTGTTTTAAGTGGTCCTGTCGGGTCTATTGCTTACGACCAGCTGCCTACGTCTGGCGGGTGGGTTGGGTGGGTGGGGTGGGTAGATGGAGAGATTGGGTAGGTGAGTTGATGGATGTTGGTGGGTGAATGGGTGTGGCCCTTATACAATCACTTTCCCTATTACCAGCCACCACCATCATAACCACAATCATGACTACTACTACTACCACCATCAACACCACAACCACAACACCACCATCCGTCCATAACCTGACCATCACCACTAAACTAACCCCACCACAACCATCACCAACACCACTACCATCACTTCCAACTACCACAACAACCACCATCATCAAGGTCACAGACAATCCCTAGTACTGCTGTGTTCTCTAGGAAGGTCAGAGGTCAATGTTGAAGGTCAAAGCTTAGATAATCTCCTGACCTACAACGTTCAAAGTTATTAAAGTTCAAGGTTAAAACTGAAAGAAAATCATCACCCGATATGAGTTGGTATCTTACTCGAGTGCATCCAATTTAATACCATATAATATTAATCTAAAAATCAATAATCATTACCAATTTTGTAAAGCTAAATGCGAAAAAAAAATAATTCATTAACAAAAACCAACCCTGAAAAAAAAATTCTTAATGAGCTGACCGCTTCTAATGACCTTGTTAGGTGGATAATGCAGCAGCGTGTAACTGGCTATTAAAAGCAAGTGCTGCTCATCGAGGTACCGGAACAGGTTACTTAAAACAACCACACAAGTAGTTCAGTAGTTAGACGCCAGGATAATTAGTCTTCATTAACAACTTTTACATGAGTTTTATATTAGCATTCTCTGAGGCTGATTATTTAGGATTATTATAAGACCAACCTACGTCACATGACCATCGATCTGTGTGTGTGTATGTATGTGTGTGTGTGTGTGTGTGTGTGTGTGTGTGTTAACCAACTTCTCTATAGACCAGTTTTTCTCTCTCTCTCTCTCTCTCTCTCTCTCTCTCTCTCTCTCTCTCTCTCGAGCATAAAATTATACCCAGGCCACAAAACACAAACTATTATAATTTTACGACGCCTGACCATCCCTCCCTTACATTATCCCCAGCGCTAATCTGCCCTTCCCTCCCTCCAACCTTAACTTCCAACCTTTCCCTCCCTCCCTCCCTCCCTACCTGCCTTCCTCCCTCCCTCTCCCTTACCTTATTTTCCTTCCTCTTTCCACACTAATCTCTCTCTCTCTCCGTTACCATTTTCTATCTTCCCTTCCTCTCTTTCTCTTATCTTTACTTTTCTCTCTCTCTCCTCTCCTCCCTTTCCTTCCCCTTATCCTAACTCTCTCTGTTGGTTCTTCTCTTCCCTCCCTTTGCCCATTACTCCCTTCCTTCATCCTTATCCTCCTCTCCCTTTCTCGCCATTCTCTATTTCTACCTTTCTTCCTCTTCCTTTCTTCGTTTTTCTCGTTTAATTATCCTCCCCTTCTATTCCTTCTCCTAAAACCCCTCATTTTCTATCATCTCCTTCTCTCCCCACTCCGTTAATTTCCTCCTCTCCCTCTCTCTTCCTCACTACCTTCCCCACTCACTCCTCTCTCCTTCCCTCTCACTCTCTCCCATCAACCATCCCCCTTCCTCTTAACTCTCCTATCATCCACTCCCCTTCCTCTCACCACTCCCATCATCCATTCCCCTTCCACCCCGCTCCTCCCATCACCCGTTCCCCTTCCTCTCACCACTCTCATCATCCATTCCCCTTCCCCTCACCCCTTCCACTCCGCCCCTCCCATCAACGATTCCCCTTCCTCTCACCTCTCCACATCACCGTTTCATTCCTCCACCCCTCCCATCAACCATTCCCCTTCCTCTCACCCCTCTCATCAACCATTCCCCTTCCTCTCACCTCTCACATCACCCGTTCCATTCCTCCGCCCCTCCCATCACCCTGTTCCATTCCTCCGCCCCTCCCTGCGTCAAGTTTCACCGCCTGGCCGTAGCAAAACACAACACCAGCAGCAGTATGTTAAACTTGTCGACCAAAACTAGTTCTCCTGGATGACTTAAGCCGCCGCCGCCACCACTACAATTACCACTACTACCATCGCCGTCACTACCACTACTACTACCATCGCCGTCACTACCACTACTTCTACCATCGCCGCCACCACTACTACCGTCGACGCCACCACCACCAATATACTACTATCACTATCGTCGCCACCACTACCACTACTACCACTACTACTACCATCGACGCCACGACCACCACCACTACTATTACTATACTACTACCAACACTATCATGACCACCACCGCCACCATCATCATCACAACCCCTACTACCACCACTATCACTACCATCATTCTCACCACCACAGCTACAACCATCCCCACCACCACTACTGCTACCACCACTACCACCACCACTACATTCCCTCCCTGGCGTCACCAAGCTGACACACGCAATCTAAACTTCTTATGCTACTGTTCTCGGTGTCTCCTTCCCTCACCTCTTCCTCTCCTCCATCTCCTCCCGGGTGTTTTCTAAATTTCCCCCCCTCTGTCTCCATCCTTCTCATTTACCCTTTCTTCTCTTCCTCTCTACTCGACCTTCCCCTTGTTATCTACTCCCTCCTTCCTTCCCTCTTAATTGCTTCTCTTCTCTCCTTCCCTCCCAACTGAGACTTCATCCCTCCCTCCCTCCAACTTCTCCAGCAAGTCAGGCTGGTAGGCTAATTTACTAGAGTCAACAGCCTAGGTTGACCTGGCCCTGTTTGGTCACCTGTGCCACCTACCACGACCCAGTACTGACTCCCATCCTCACACAGTCACGACTATTTGACTAAAATTTCTCTGGCAATCAGCACAAACTGGTCGAAAGTTTTCCTCGAGCCAGTCAGAATTAGCTAACTAATACATCCGCTTTCAGTCAACAGGAACCGGTCGAAACTTATCTGTCAATCAGAACGAAATGTTAGAAATTTCTCCGTCTACTGAGCGGTACTGTACCCACAACAAGGTGATCAACGCCAACAGCAAACCAGAACACCTGATTTTCTTTCTTTTTTTACGACTCGTGGCGAGATAGTCACTCGTCTGGAAGCTTTTAACAAACCACAACATAAATTGATAAGGTTGTAGGTCAAATGAGCCCCTGATCCAGTGGGCCCCAGCCTATATCTATCTTAGCCACGAAGATTAGGGCCCATTATGACTGGGTCTCATTAGGAATAGTGTCAATAAGAGATGGAGATCACTTGGGCAGGGGCCTATTAAGATTATGGAACGTAAAAGGGGCCCATTAGGATTGCGCCCCATTAGCAATGGGCTCCAATCCTAGTGTTATGGTTAGGTTAAATCGGGGTTAATGAAGACTGGGACCCAGTAGGGCTGAGCCCTACATCCTAATAGTTAGGTTAGGTTGGGGATAATTAGGTCTGGAGCCCAACTGACCGGTCACCAATTGATACCTGCTGATAATTGATAATTACCCCGTAGGGAAACCGAACGCTGCTGCTGTACACAATCATGAAGGCGCTCGTCACCGCTGCTGGTTTTTGCTCCATTAACATACCTGACAAGCACCTGTACCTTGTTCCAGGGTCTTCCTTCACCCTCGGGGGATACTGTGAGTCTAGCTTACTGTATGTTGTCGGGAGTACGCATGACAGGAAATGAGTATATGCCAGGGAGGAATCCTTCACTTCAACTGCACACAAATTAGATTCAATGTCGAGACGTTTATGAGTCACTGTTTACCAGATGTTTGTGGCCCGAGACATAATAATCCCCCCAACCACATTTCTTGAGACCCGTTCAGGAATTTCACAGGTGAGGCCCGAAGGTGAAACTCATTAATGAAATTCACAGGTGAGGTCCAAAGATAAGAATTCCAGATGAGGACTTCTTGGTTGACCTCGACAAGTAAGCCCTGGAGGTCGGCCTTCGAGAAATTTCGGATATATGACCCTCAAAGGCCAGACACAGAGGTGAACACTACAGGTATACCCCTCAAATGACGATGCCAGCAAGTACGTCCCCCCAGAAAAAATCGCCAGAGGTTACCCCGAGAGATAATAACCGGGTTTCCCAAAGTACTGCGAGGCGAGACAATGAATATTGCTGGCTACTAATGACTGGTTGACCCCTAGAAACTCATTCTCCCAGAAGTTCCCTCCCACCAAGGAAGACTTCCACAACACCCAATCCCCAAAGTAGACTCCCAAAAGTACCCTCCTCCCCCAGAGATGACCCCCAGAAAATCAAACTCCAGTGATAAGACCCAAGACCTAGCAAAAGCGAAGGGGGGCGAGACCAGGTAAAAGATCGGCGTGCCATCTAAAGACAGCTTTGGCAGGTGCAACCTCCTCCTCTTCTCTCCTGAAGAGATGACCCTAAGAGGTCCCCCTCTCTCACCCCTTCCCCCGAAGAGATGACCCTAGCAGGTCCTTCCCCCACCCTTATCCCCCCAAAGAGATGACCCCCAGAAGCCCTTCAGATAACACCCCAGTGGTGAGACCAAGACCAAGCCCGGGTGAAGCGAGACGAGACAAGGTAAGAGATCAGTGTGCCCCCCTAATGAGAGCCTGGGCAGGTAGGTGAGGCAGGTGATAGCACAGGGGTGGACGGTAACCACTACACTCCCGCCGTCCACCATCATCACCCGCCTCCACATCGCTCTTGGCCACAAGAATCGCGGAAAAAAAGACACTCGCAAGGTGAAAGCCGCTGATCAGGTGATGCTGGTGCTGCTGCTGTGGCTGCCGCTATTAACACTGCTCTTACTCCGGCTATTGTTCCTGCTACTGCTTGTGGTACTACTGGTGCTATTAGTACTGCTGTTGCTTCCACTGCTACAGTTACTACTACTACTACTATTGTTGCTGAGACTCCTGCTACAACACTACTACTGCTGCTGATGCCCCTGTCACTATTACCATTTCCACTACAGCTGTTACTGTTGCTGACGCTCCTGCTGACTCCCCCACCACCTATGAATACCCGCAATCAGATGAGGTCGCAAACAGAGGGTACCATTAAACACAGCCTATTGAACCACCGCGGCCCCCGGAGATACGATCGATCACGAGGTTGCAACAGAGAGAGAGAGAGAGAGAGAGAGAGAGAGAGAGAGAGAGAGAGAGAGAGAGTAACAGGGAGTGAATGGGAGATGAGAGGGGGGAAAAATATCGCAAGTGGGAGAGAGTGAGAGGGAGGCCAAAACTTATGACATGGCCTTAGAGAGAGAGAGAGAGAGAGAGAGAGAGAGAGAGAGCAGCTGGTGGATAGATATCGCAAGATGTAGTGGAGAAGATGAGGCACGGGATATCACAGCTGGCCAAGATATATCACAGCTGGCCAAGGTATATCACAGATGGCCAAGATATATCACAGCTGGCCAAGATATATCACAGCTGGCCAAGATATATCACAGCTGGCCAAGATATATCACAGCTGGCCAAGATATATCACAGCTGGCCAAGATATATCACAGACGGCCAAGATATATCACAGCTGGCCAAGATATATCATCACAGCTGGCCAAGACATATCACAGCTGGCCAAGATATATCACAGCTGGCCAAGATATATCACAGCTGTCAAGATATATCACAGCTGGCCAAGATATATCACAGATGCACAAGGTATATCACAGCTGGCCAAGGTATATCACAGATGGCCAAGGCATATCACAGCTGGCTGGTTGCATATCACAGATGGCCACATATCACAGGATGGCCAAGGTATATCACAGATGCCAAGATATACTCATAGATGGCCAAGGTATATCACAGATGGTCAAGATATATCACAGCTGGCTGAAGGTATATCACAGCTGGCCAAGATATATCACAGATGGCCAAGATATATCACAGCTGGCCAAGATATATCACAGCTGGCCAAGATATATCACAGATGGCCAAGATATATCACAGATGGCCAAGATATATCACAGTTGGCCAAGGTATATCACATAGCTGGCCAAGATATATCAAGAGCGAATAGTATATATCACAGCTGGCCAAGATATATCAAGCAGATGGCCAAGACATATCACAGCTGGCCAAGATATATCACAGCTGGCCAAGATATATCACAGCTGGCCATGTATATCACAGCTGGCCAAGATATATCACAGCTGGCCAAGATATATCACAGCTGGCCAAGATATATCACAGATGGCCAAGATATATCACAGATGGCCAAGAGATATCACAGATGGCCACATATATCACAGCCACAAGATATATCACAGCCGCCAAGATATATCACAGCTGTCAAGATATATCACAGATGCCAAGATATATCACAGATGGTCAAGATATATCACAGCTGGCCAAGATATATCACAGCTGGCCAAGATATATCACAGATGGCCAAGATATATCACAGGTGGCCAAGATATATCACAGGTGGCCAAGATATACCACAGCTGGCCAAGATATATCACAGATGGCCAAGATATATCACAGCTGGCCAAGATATATCACAGCTGGCCAAGGTATATCACAGCTGGCCAAGATATATCACAGATGGCCAACCAGTCAGTCTACCAGCCAGCCAGAGGAGGTCAGCGATTGGTTATCTTCTTCAGAGTGAGAGAGACATTACCTAAGTTCAGCCAAGTTCAGTACACGAAAGAAAACCTATCGGACAAAACTATATCGGACAAAATTGCATTGGATAAAGTCGCATAAAACGAAATCATATTGGACAAAATTCTATAGGAAAAAATTCTATCAGACGAAATTGCATCGGACAAAAATTATATTGGACAAAATCGTATTGGACAAAATTGCATCAGGACATAGTTATTCCTACTGCCACACCTTCGACACTAACGACTGAGCATTCTATAATCTCTATAACACACACATTTTGATCCTCGCAGGCAGTCAGACATTGGCAACCTAACCTAACCTAACCAAACCAAACCTAACCAAACCAAACCAAACCAAACCAAACCAAACCAAACCAAACCAAACCAAACCAAACCAAACCAAACCTAACCAGTGTGGGACTCACCAATCTATCACCTTCGGATTTATCGTGATTAAAATCCAAAGCAATACCTGGTACTGAACAAAAGCCACCAATCACCAATTAAAGATAACAGGTGAAGACAAAAAAAAATAATAATAATCATATGTATCCAGTTGATGCGCGCCTTTGAGAGCCACGCCCACAGCTGCACGCCTTTGAGAGCCACGCCCACAGCTATGACTTTGTGAGTTGGATTGTGATTGTATTTAGGCATCAATTAACAGAAGGAAACAATCAACGGATATAACCTCCCTCAAAATTTTTTTAAATCCTCCTATATTCATCTATAGGTTCTAACACCTTTGAGCTGAACGCCATCAATTTGCATTAATCTTTCCAGTATTGAAAAAAAAAATTAAATTCAACGTTACAAAGATACAACCGGTTAAAAGTCAAAACCTATCCATATTACCCTGTTGGCTCTTCCAGGTTCCAGCCGGGCGCCATCTATTGATCATAAGACCTTCCAGTATTATAACAACCTCCAATTTAGGCTACAGGGTAGAGGAAGCCAACCCCCAAAATATCCAAAACTCCCCGAAATATAACCAGTAGACGCGCGCCTTTGAGATCAGCGCCATCTATTACCATAATCTGACACTGAGTACGGCGCCGCCTAATTCCCCGCGTTATTATCAGCAGCATCTTTCACGCGACCAGTTTCAGGTCCTGGAGGCGCCCCCAGCGTCCCGACCCGGCGGCGGACCTGTAATTGTTGTTGCTGCTGCTGCCGCTGCCAGGAGGAGGCCAGGAGGTCAAGAAGGATCTGGAGGCCACATAAAGACCTAGAGGTAATCTAGAATGCCAAAATGTGATTGGACGTCGAGAGGAGTAGTGACGGATGCCAAAAGAACTCCAGAAAGAAGCCATAAGGAAGGCAGAAGGAGGCCATGAAGGACCTGCGAGTCACATGAAAGATCTGAGGCATTCAAGGAGGTGCCAAGACGTTGTGGCCACAGAGATTAAGACGTGGCCGTAGAAAAGGAAGCCTGACTGAGATTAGGAAGACTTTGAGGGCCACAAAGACGGAGTCACAAAAGAAATAGCAGCGTCAACAGTGGTTAGCAGTCACAGGAACAGTAACAGTAGCAGGGTCAACAGTGGTTAGCAGTCACAGGAACAGGAACAGTAGCAGCGTCAGCAGCGTCAGCAGCACCAACACTCGTCACCTGGCCAACACACCTGTGAGAGGGACAACACAACAAACATGTCAATACTCACCAGGGTTGGGGTGGGGGGCGGGGTCGGCGGCGGTGGGCAGGGGGGTAGCCGCCAGCAGTAGTAGCAGCAGCAGAGGCAACAGCAAGTGCTGCTGTGAGGGGCAGGGGGAGCCACGGAGGGGGCACCGCTCCCCCCGGACCCATCTCACCATCCTGCCCGCCTCCCCTCACATCTGTAACCAATAAAAAAACTTGATTAGATCTCTTGGTGAATTCTCATTGGCCAACACGGTCACAGAGAACACAGTACCATATAGCCCTCACATCTGAAACCAATAAAAACTAATATCAGATCGTCTAAAGAATGCTGATTGGCCAACAGGGTCACAGAGCACCCAGTACAATACCTGCAACCAATAAAATCTACGATCACTTCTTTCGCCAAATTCTCATCGGTCGATACAATCATACAGTTTCAAGTATTGAAATAATTACTTTCTAACTTCACGCACTTCCAACAAGGGAAAGTTTGGGGTCAAAGATCAAATTACAAGCAGCTGATTAGTTTCAATTATCAAAGATCAGGTTATTGGGGCGTTGAGGCGGAGGTGACCAACACCACCATGACAAAATCCTCAGGTGATATTAGAAAGCTGGGACCACCTGAACACCCAGCTTGTTACACATGACGAAATGACACCCTACCTTATTTCACCTGACCATCACACTACCCAACCTAATTTAACATAACCTAACCCAACCTAATTTAACATAACCTAACCCAACCTAATTTAACATAACCTAACCCAACCTAATTTAACATAACCTAAACCTACCTAATTTAACATAACCTAACCCAACCTAATTTAACATAACCTAACCCAACCTAATTTAACATAACCTAAACCTACCTAATTTAACATAACCTAACCCAACCTAATTTAACATAACCTAACCCAACCTAATTTAACATAACCTAACCCAACCTAATTTAACATAACCTAAACCTACCTAATTTAACATAACCTAACCCAACCTAATTTAACATAACCTAACCCAACCTAATTTAACATAACCTAACCCAACCTAATTTAACATAACCTAACCCAACCTAATTTAACTTAACGGAACCTAACCTAGGGTCTCTAATCTTCAGATAATGTGAAAGCTGGACCTTGATTCTCAATGATACGGTAAAGTCTTTCATCAAATTCGACGCCATATTGCCCGTCGTCATAATATAAAGTACGCCATTTTAATACGTTCACTCATCACAAACTTTAATGATATGTAATTGATTTTTTTTCTTTAATCACCAGTACAGTCACAGAGTAATTGTTACGTCATATTAGTTTGAGCCTTCTGTCTGGTATTGTTAGTTAAATGTCTTCCTGGTGGCTTCCTTTATGAGAAAATAATCATAGTTACGAGCCCCTGAGACTATCGTTGAGATTATACGACTGCCGCTGAGACTCTGCCGCTGTGACTGACCTGAAACTGCCACTGTGACCTCAATTCCCTTCCAACACCAATTACCAACTCGGCCGCCTGGTGGTGTCGGGTGGCACTGTCGGTATGACCAGCCACCAATCACAACCAATGGGTTATATTAATGTATCGACGTCAATTACAACTGATGGAGCCAATCAGAGCGTCACATGTAGCTCCCAGCGAATCACAGTGTCACATGTAGCTCCCAGCGAATCACAGTGTCACATGTAGATCCCAGCCAATCACAGCGTCACATGTAGCTCCCAGCGAATCACAGTGTCACATGTAGATACCAGCCAATCACAGTGTCACATGTAGATCCCGGCCAATCACAGCGCCACCAGTATGTATGTAGATCCTGGCCAATCAAAAATGCCTCGTGTATATATTACTGGCGACTAAAGTACACACACACACACACACACACACACACACACACACACACACACACACATACACAATAAAAACATAACTATCATCATACCTCACTTAGTCAACCAATCAGAACAAACAAAATACGTAAGAGCAACAAATCAGTCATAGCCAGCCAATCAGAACCGGCGAAAGAAGTAGCACAACCAATCAAGGTACACCAGCCAATAGCTATCACCATAATTCACCAACCAGTCAGCCAATCATAAATCGAATTAGCTGACCCGACCAATGATTGCAACCCTTTCATCTGTCCATTTGTGACGTCATCATCTTGTAAAACAGAATCTTCTTTCTGACAGTCGCGTCTGTGTGTATATTGCCCCTCCTCCTCCTCCTCCTCCTTCTTCTCCTTCTTCCTTCATTCTATTCTTCTCTCTCGTTTCATCATCATCATCATCATCATCATCATCATCACCTGCTTCTTTACTTTGCTTTTCTCATTTATCCGTCCGCTGACATAGACAAAAAGACAGATAAACAGGAGAGAGAGAGAAAAAAAAACGGAGAAAATATAAGAAAGGAGAGAACGTGTGTGAGAGAGAGAGAGAGAGAGAGAGAGAGAGAGAGAGAGAGAGAGAGAGAGAGGTGTACTACAGGTCAATGGTCATCCTCTCCTCAGGGTCACCAAGTTAAGTCAAGATAAACGGCCGTACGTGCGTGGGTGGGAGAGGTGAGGATGAGTAAAGCTCACAAGAGGTCAGCTCAGGTCAGAGGTCACGCCAACTCCCGCTCGTTACCGTCGCTTCCGCCGCCAATAGTTAACCCGTTTAACGATTGTCTTAAAGATACCGACCGTGAGAAGGTCAACAGGACTGCAAAGAAGAGGTGGGGGGGGAGGGAGGGAGGGAAGGAAGGGGTGAGAGAGAGGGGAGGGAGGAATGGGCGAGAGGGAGGGGTGGGAGGGAGCGAGTGAAGGAGGGGGGGAGTGAAGGGGCGAAAGGGAGGAAGGAAGGAAGAGGTAGAGGGCGTCAAGGAAGGTGGGAGGTAGGGGAGGAAGGAAGGTGGGAGGTAGGGGGGAGGGAAGGAAGGTGGGAGGTAGGAGAGGAAGGAAGGTGGGAGGTAGGGAGTGAAGGAAGGTGGAAGGTAGGGGGAGCAATGGCATGGGAGGTAGGGGGAGGAAGGAAGGTGGGGAGGTAGGGGGGAGGAAGGAAGGTGGGAGGTAGGGGGAGTGAAGGAAAGTGGGAGGTAGGGGAGGAAGGAAGGTGGGAGTAGGGAGAGTGAAGGAAAGTGGGAGGTGTAGGGGAGGAAGGAAGGTGGGAGGTAGGGAGAGTGAAGGAAGGTGGGAGGTAAGGAGAGTGAAGGAAGGTGGGAGGTAGGGAGAGTGAAGGAAGGTGGGAGGTAGGGGGAGTGAAGGAAGGTGGGAGGTAGGGAGAGTGAAGGAAGGTGGGAGGTAAGGAGAGTGAAGGAAGGTGGGAGGTAGGGAGAGTGAAGGAAGGAAGGAAGGTGGGTGAGAGGGAGGGAGTGAAGAATCTTACGTGCCCGTGCGTCGTGTCTCCCTTGCCCTGACCTGTTTATCTCCGTGCCGCCAATATCCGTAGGGCACGGCGACCAACACCTGCTCTCTCTCTCTCTCTCTCTCTCTCTCTCTCTCTTATATATCTTTACTTTATCTTTCCTCAATATATATATATCTATCTTCCTTTCTCTTTCTCTCTCTCCCTCTCCACCGGCAAGCTTGAAATCACCATGAACTAAACACTGTCATCATCATAAAAACCCCGTAAGCAACACCTGTAATTACCAATCATCCCAATAACGCACCTGGCGCCCTAAGATGACAACCCAACCATCCCCGCTCGACACCTAATCATCCCAATACAAGGCCAGGTATTCTGCAAGGTCTAATTAACATTACAGTAACACCTCATCTAATCCTTCTTATCTAGTGGCAAATCTTCGCTACACGGTTGTCGAATATAATCATTATACAGGTCTTAATTCCAATCCACAATCAAATATAATTCGTGGTGGTGGGCAGTGATTAACAGGTGAACAGCTGATCACAGGTAAGCTAGACCCTAAATACAGCTGACTACAGGCGCACACACATACACGCTTAAAACAGCTGATCACAGGTAGACATACCCTTAAAGCAACTGATCACAGGTGACCAGACCCTTTAAACAGCTGATCAACGGTAAACACCCCTAAACCTAAACAGCTGATGTTAGATAAACACCTTTAAAACAGCTGATCACAAGTAAACACACCCTTAAAACAGCTAATCACAAGTAAACACACCCTTAAAACAGCTGATCACAAGTAAACACACCCTTAAAACAGCTGATCACAAGTAAACACACCCTTAAAACAGCTGATCACAAGTAAACACACCCTTAAAACAGCTGATCACAAGTAAACACACCCTTAAAACAGCTGATCACAAGTAAACACACCTTTAAAACAGCTGATCACAAGTAAACACCCCTAAACCTAAACAGCTGATGACAGGTAAACACCTTTAAAACAGCTGATCCCAAGTAAACACGGCCTCATAAAACAGGTGAGCGTGAGTCATCGGGAATGAGGGCGTGGGCAGTATCGCACAGCCAAACACAGCACGATTAAAACAGCTCATCATAGGTCAAGGGGTCACAGGTTAGGCTCACCACAGCAGCTGTTGAGAGAGAGAGAGAGAGAGAGAGAGAGAGAGAGAGAGAGAGAGAGAGAGAGGTCCAGTAAGCCAGCAACGGGTTTTTTTCTGTTAAGCCAGGAGGAATTTCATAATGATAGGTGTCCCAGATGCTCTTACTGTTGCTGCTACCTCATGCTCTTGTTGTTGTTACTGGCACTGCTGCTGTTCATTATCGCTACAGAGAGCAACCGTGCCAGGTGAAGTGTGTGTGTGTGTGTGTGTGTGTGTGTGTGTGTGTGTGTGTGTGTGTGTGTGTGTTAACCGGTATGTATGTACGTAGACGAGTTACAGCTGTTGAATCATAATAGACTTGTAGGAACTTCAGAAAAAGCTTACCCCCTTCCCCTAGGTGAACGCAAATTAGATGCGTTCATGGTTTTACACACACACACACACACACACACACACACACCTTCACCACAGGTTAACTCGGTCTCACAATACTGGACAGGTGTCTCATGGGAACCAATGCCTTACCTGTGTCGCTTCCTAATTAAGGTGTGACTGTCAACGTGAATAAATAAGTGTTGGGATGAATAAATTTGTGAATAAGTATGTTTACAAGTATGATTGGTTATGAATAAGAATAAAATTAAAGATGTATGAATGAAAACCTGAATGAATATGGTAATGAATGTCATCCATACTCATAACATCACTACACATACATTCACTTCTTAGGGTGGAAGGTTACTACACCCACACTCATTAGAGGTCAAGGTACACCCACACCCATTAGAGGTCAAGGTACACCCACACCCATTGGAGGTCAAGGTACACCCCCACACCCATTAGAGGTCAAGGTACACCCACACCCATTAGAGGTCAAGGTACACCCACCCACACCCACTAGAGGCCAAGGTACACCCACCCACACCCACTAGAGGACAAGGTACACCCACCCACACCCACTAGAGGACAAGGTACACCCCTACACCCAAGCCGGAATACTTGTTTAACCCATCTTAACACATACACACACAGCCTCCTGCTACACCCAAGCTATCAACACAGACGTATACATATACTCCCTATTTGGCTATACCTATACACCCACAGGTATACACTTAACAACACCTGTGCCCTACGTTCAGGTGTAATGGGCTCGGACCTATTTTGACTAGTGGGCATTGAAACCCATCCCGGGGGTATTAAATCATATCAAAACACCTTGAACTGTATACAAAAGAGGGGGGGGGTGAGAGGGGGAGGGTAGGTTGAAGGGGAGGGGTAGGTTGAAGGAGGGGGAGGGGGGTAGGATGATAAGGGGGAGAGGAGAGGGAAGAGGGGAGAGGGTGGAGGGGTCAAACCTTCAGATTACCACAACAAGGACATCGAGGAATATATGACTTCTCGTTGCCACATTTGACCTTTGACCCGACAGATGTGACCTTAGATGAGGTGATCTATTAATTCTTGTTGTGTACTTGGTCTCGAGGTGATGACAGATGTGAGGTGTTTGAACAGATTGTTTGCATCGATATTAAGCTCTGATATGGTGTTGACCCATGAGGCGTACAGACACGTAGGTTGAGACCCCACAGAACGATAGACAGACACACCACATGACGATAGACAGACAAACAGACACACCACATGACGATAGACAGACACACAGACACCCAACATGACGATAGACAGACACACAGACACCCACCCAGACACACCACATGACGATAGACAGACACACAAACACCCAACATGACGATAGACAGACACACAGACACCTGCATAACGACTAACAGACACACAGACACACCCCATGACGATAGACAGACACACAGACACCTGCATAACGACTAACAGACACCTACAAGACAACAGACGGAAACTGACAAACGACAAACATCACAGACACCCACAGGACGACAAACGACCATCCCTTACGACAGACAGACAGACAGACAGACAGACACCCCCTAGGACAGACTGACACTGACAGACCGTTACCATGACGGGAGTGTTTTTCATCAACGTGTGTATATAAAAAGGTCAATTATACCCTCCCCTCCCCCCACCAAACACCACCAGGAGGGGTTCAGTGGCTGGGTCATTACACATACACTGACAACCCTGACACAGTGTAGACGAGGCGTAACTACACTGAGGGTACATAAACACCGTCCACTATGCACCAACATCGATGCCTCACCAACACCACTAACACCCTCACCAACACTGACACCAACACCAACATCCTCACCAACATCTAAATTATCACTAACACCAACAGCAGAGCTCCAGGTGGTCGACTCTCAAATCAGCTGATGTAAGGTAGGGGAGGAGGGGAAGGGAGGGGAGAGGAAAGGGAGAGGGAGGTGGGAGAGGGAGGGGAAGAAGCGGCGTAATTTATCACCCAAGAAAATCCACAAGAAATCACGTAAAAGACGGCGAGGGATTTACAAAGGGAGGGTAGGGGCTTCAAGATTCTCAAAGATACGCAAGTTTGTTTTGAGTCTCCCCTAAACGTAGTAAAGATAAGAGTGAAAATATAACCAACATTAATGATAGTCTCGGTGAAATTCTGACGCCATGTTGTTTTTCCTCATCTTCTAGTTAGCCAGGTAAAGTTTCTTATATCCTAAACAAACAAAAAAAATATGAGGGGGAAAAAATGAGGAAAATTACCGTAAGATTTTTGAAGAATGAGGAACTGAGACAACGACCGCCAGACGGCATACCGTGGGAAAATTTGCTGCTTTATGGGAATCGGTGGGAATATCCGGACTTGAGTGGGGGGGGGGGGGGGGAGAGACAGGTGGGAATTTCTATGGGCTGGTGAGAATGGGTGAGAATTTATTGGAATGGGAGGAATGCCTGAGATTTATAGGGTCTGTGTACGCAAGTGGGAATAGATGAGAATTTGTGGTAACGTGAGAATGGCGTGGGTGGTAATCCAGGTAGAGATATGGGAATGGGTGATGGTGGTGGTGGTTATCAGGTGCATGAGCTGGGGATAGGAGAGTGTTTGGATAGGTAAGAATGGATGATAGGACACACACACACACCTTATACAAGTCTATTATCTTACAATCTTTTCCGCTACCGGCACATAAATCTCTCTCTCTCTCTCTCTCTCTCTCTCTCTCTCTCTCTCTCTCTCTCTCTCTCGCTCTCTCTCAGACGCTACGCTAAACCCGCCTCAAGGCCGTCAAGTCCCCAGACAATTTCCCTAAATGACAAAACGACACTTATTGAGTTTTTCCGACGACATTCACGTCAGGCAGTCAACCAATATTCTCCACGACAACCTCGTTCCCTCCAACTGGTGCTTAGTGAACGCATCTAGTTAAGAGTCTCGGGTGTAATTCTGAAGCCATTTTGAAGCTCTCTTACATCACCTTTGCTTGAATGAGTTGTGGGTGTCTTTATATCTGAAAGTTACGAGGAAAATTTATAGTTGAAGAGTCAAGTTATTTTGCAGTCCTAATTCTTGAGTCGATTTCTCGCGTAAGTCAAATTTTTTTTTCATCCCTTAAGTTTAGGTTGAGTACATGAACGCATCTCAGCCCCTGTAGTGTGTCAGCGTAATTCTGATACTATTTTAGACGCCATCTTTGTGTTGTTGTTTACTAAGACTTGCTTGATTAGATACGGTTTAACACCTCTAGTAGGGGAGTGTGTGGGGGGGGGAAGGGGGATGTCCTCGTTTAAGTACATAAATGAATATTGGTTACTGCACGGCCTGAGTAATATTTTATAATACATGTAGTGCAATAATAACACAGCTCACACAATCTAAATAACCGGAATAATAGCCTCAATTATTGCAATGCACTAAACTCGTTATTGCACAAGTGACATCTCGTTTATTGCACGGCTCAATAACAACATTTCACAGAGACAAACATCACGAATAACGCATCTGAAGTATAAACAAAAGAGAGAGAGAGAGAGAGAGAGAGAGAGAGAGAGAGAGAGAGAGAGAGAGAGAGAGAGAGCACTACAGACGCCTCAAAGTCGACCAAACACAGGAATTGGATTCTCATCGAGCAAGAAAACAAGTGAAAGTCGGCAAAATAAAAATATAAAGCCGGTGGTGGGGGTGGGGGGTGGGGGTGGGGGATACAAAGGAGCCTTGGATTCCTTTCTGTGGTCGAGACGGTGAAACTCCTTAGTCAGATGAGTAACACGGGAGGCGGAGCATTCCTTTGGCCGCCAATCGATCACGGAAAAACAATCGGGATTTGGGCACGCGGGAGGGGAATCCAGCAGAGGTATTGGGCGATCACGCGACGCGGCAGTGTGGGATCAAGGCGACAGAAGAGGAAACCCAAGATACAGAAGAGCGTCAGTAACAGGCGATCTGAACCCTTATATTGTAACAGTTTGAATTGTAACAGTTTATTTAGCCAGAAAAATACAGATACAGAGTGGATAATAATAACAATATTAACATTTGCTGAGCCAGTTGAGATGGTTTCACTCCTCTAGACTTACAGTAGGTATAAACACAGGCTGCTCTGAACACCATCTTACTACACCTAAACATCTAAACAAACCCATTAAAGAACTAATAACTCACTCCAGGATATAATAATAATAATAAACATTAACATTAAAACAACCCATCATACAGCTCAATGCTAATAAACATCTATCATACAACAATAATAATACTTAAACAATTATATACAAGTCATACATCAGTAAATAATAAAGGTCTGACATAAAGTGTTACCTGAACGAGTCCATGTTTATGTTGGCGGCCATGACAGGTGAGAATCATGAGGTATATGTTACAACGCACAGGTAGGGGAAGGTGACCAAACCCCCCTCCCTCCCCTTCCCTCCCAAGGTGAGTCAGGATCAGGTGTGTTGTGGGGAGGGGCCTGGGGGGGGGGATACCTCGACCTATGACGAGGATGGAGGGAGGGACGAAGATAGAATAGAGAGGAAGGAAGGAAGGAAGGAAGGAAGGAAGGAAGGAAGGAAGGAAGGAGAACGAAGAGAGGGTGAGAGGAGAGAGACAGAGGGAAGGAAAGAATCATCACCACCACCACCACAGTCACTACAACCACCTTGTTAACAGAACAGACATACACACGGACACACAAGAAGGGGGAGAATGAAGGGAAAATAACACAGAGAGAGAGAGAGAGAGAGAGAGAGAGAGAGAGAGAGAGAGAGACCGATTTTTCACACCGGCTGCTACAAATATACTTTTTTTTCTCACTTCAACTGCGACCCACATCCGATTTTTCACTCCAAATGCGTCCATGAAGCGATGATTTACGACCCGCTATCATCTGGACGACCCCAGGTAAAAACACACAACCGAGCGGCCGACGGATTTGTTCCATCGGGCTACCTCGCTCCGAATGATTCATCTCCCTCGGGTAGTGATTCGGGGTAGTGACTCACCTCCTTCGGGTACTGACTTGCCTCCCTTGGGTACTGACTCGCCTCCCTTGGGTACTGACTCACCTCCCTCGGAAACTGACTCACCTCCCTCGGGTACTGACTCATGCTATAATTAACAGGTAAGAAATAAAAAGGTAAGCACAGGTCACAGGTGATATATGACAGCAAGAAGACATTCCTTTCCAGTCGTTCTCTCGGTCAGGTGGATAGATAGATAGATAGATAGACAGATAGATAGATAGATAGATAGATAGATAGATGGGTAGATTGATCGATGGATAAACGATAGACATGACGGGAAGAATCCATCTCTTCCTGTCATAGATGAGAGAGAGAGAGAGAGAGAGAGAGAGAGAGAGAGAGAGAGAGAGAGAGAGAGAGAGGTTAATAAAGACAGACACCATCAGACAGGTAGACCATCATTAACTAACGGGCCCACGAAATTTCACTACCTCCCCACCCTCACCCACGTACCTGCCTCCTCACCCTTGCCCACCTCATCCTCTCTACCTCACCCTCATCCACCTCCCGACCCTGATAGGAGACCAACCCCAAGACAGACAGACAAACAGACAGACAGACAGACAGATAGGCCAAGACAGGGGTAGCAGCAACATCAGATACGGCACCGCAACTTTCTGACTTTCACACCCTGACGGCTCTACTTCACCCCCCACCTCCCGACATCCTCACCCCCACCTCCTGACCTCCTCACCCCTACCCCTCGACCTCCTCACCCCCCACCTCCCGACCTCCTCCCCCCCTCGACCTCCTCACCCCCACGCCACCCGACTTCTTTACATCCCATCCCTGACTTCTCACCCCAAATACCTCCTACCTCCCGACCTCCTTACCTACTCACCCCTACCTCTAGATCCCCATGACCTCCTGACCCCTACCTTCTCACCCCGACCTCCTCACCCCCGACCTCCACATCCCATACCTCCTCACCCCCGACCTCCACATCCCATATCTCCTCACCCCCGACCTCCACAACCCCGTACCTCCTCCTCCCCGACCTCCTCTCCTGCCATTACTTACACCTGGATTCGAAGCTGAACAAAAAGAACGGTAACGAGCGCGATGCAACAGGTGGTCCAGGCAAGAGGGCGAGTCCAGCTGTGACTTCCTTGATTGTGTACTGTGTGTGTGTGTGTGTGTGTGTGTGTGTGTGTGTGTGTGTGAGAGAGATAAGAAGGGTCCTATCCGAATCTTGTGGGACTACAGCTGCTTTTTCATGAAGTCATAAGTTAATAATATTTTTCCTTATAATGCAAAAATAAATACGGTAGAGTCTCAGCCCAATTCTTACGCCATTCATCTCTGTCGTATTCTCCAAAAAATCGTAAATCAATGTTTCCTCGTAATGTATCTGGGTATGATAGAGTCTCAACGTAATTCCTAAGCCATTTATTGCTGTCGGATTCTCATAGTTGCCGACACTCCCGTAACTGAAGATAAAGGAACGAACGCATCTTATTATGGTCCAGTCTCAGCGAAGTATTGACGCCATTTCTCAAGGTTTGATTCCCAGAGCTTGGTACGTTTCTTTTGGGTTTTTTTCTTCAGTAATTGGGGGTTTAGATAATAATGCTTTTTAATTATACTTGAGAGTCATAGTGGAATTTGGTCGCCATTAGGGTAGCCATCCCTCCAACACGTAACTACTCATTTGTTATTTCCACATGAAGTCGAGCACACGATACAGCTTACCCCCCCCCAAAAAAAACATCAACTTCTTTCATCGTTCGAGTAGTTTGTAGAGGGGAGGGGAGGGGGAAGGAGGAGAGATGGGGAGGGGGAGGAAGAAAGGGAGATGGGGGAGGGAAAGGAGGGAAAGGGGAGAGGGGTAAAGGAGGTGGGGGAGAAAGGAGAGAGAGAGGTGGGGGGGAGGGGAAGGCACATTACACCTGTATATATTCAAGAAAATCCATCTAGTTATGGCGTTCACAGGAAGGACTGGCCACGGACACGAATAATAATAATAATAATAATAATAATAATAATAACGACACTCATACCGAAGCTACGCCCGACGAAAGTTCGCTCGCCTGATGCCAACACCATGGGGGTGGGAGGGGGGTGGGGGGGGGGTTATGGTGCCAAAACAAGACACCTTAAGCAATAAAAGTAAGATAAACTAGAGACGATAACTCACACACACACTCTCAACAACACCTGAATTAACTTCCACTTTTATCACCAGGTCTTACAACTGCCTTAAAAAAAAACCGGTCCAATCAACAGATGTTTTTTAATACGTAACAGTGTGGCCGTGGTGTACGATGTCCAGTGTTGGAGGAATACCACGACCAACCCCCAGTGGTACCTGTAGGCCAGTGTTGAGGAAAATACCACGAACAGCGCCGCCGGACGTCAGGTGAGGGCCAGTGTTGGAGGAGCACCACGAACAACACCCCCCCCCCTTTACCTCCGTTAATTTAGTTATTAATTTCTCTAATAATTTCTTTGAACAAAAGCTAAAAATTCGACCTGGCTAAAATTAACTTAGGTACGATAATTTAAGCTAAGTAAGGTCTTGTGAAGTTAGACTGAGGTTAGGTTAGCTTAGGTTAGATTTGGTCAGATCAGGTTCAATCGGGTTGGATTAGATCGAGCCATTTGAAAAACAAAACATTCAAGAGGAATAAACACATCTGTCTTGGTCACAATCTTTCCTATTTTACACACACAACACCGACCACCTAACCTAACCTAACCTAAATACTAACACTTACACTCACTTAACCAAACCTAACATTAACCTAACACAGCCTAACCTAACTTAACAACACTAACCTAACCTAAATACTAACACTTACACTCACTTAACCAAACCTAACATTAACCTAACACAGCCTAACCTAACTTAACAACACTAACCTAACCTGACACTAACACAACATAACCTAACCTAACCTACTTACACACACACGTGGAACAACACTCATCATCTTGGAGAAACTTCCTCGGAAATTATGCAGATAATCACTTGTGTTGACGTCTAATAACCTGTACCTGACGTTTACCTGGCATTTAATTAGCATTTACCTGGCGTTCACCTAGCGTTCACCTGGCGTTTACCTAGAGTTCACTTGCCGTTTACCAAGAGTTCACCTGCCGGTTTACCGAGAGTTCATCCACTGTTCACCTGGCGTTCACCCACCGTTTACCTGGCGTTTACCTGGCGTCAATACCTGGGCCTCTCACCTGTACGTACCTGGGCCACGACGAGTACCTAACCTACCCCGGCGGCTCATAATACCTACCTGACATCTCCTCAGCGACGATGCATCATAAACCTGCTTTTAATGTGCCTAGAAAGCAGTCTAATGGTTACCTGGACTCTACCGGCAGAGAAAGGTGGAACAATGAGCTCACTTTGGAGGCGATGTATTGGAGTAAAAGGAAAGATAACTCTTTAATCCATCAACCTCTGTGTGTGTGTGTGTGTGTGTGTGTGTATGTGTGTGTGTGTGTGTGTGTGTGTACAGTGTGTGTGTGTGTAATATTTCTACCGTCTACACTTAAGTCTTAATTAATTCTTCCTAATCATTCCTCTTCTTTCTTCCCCCTTCCCTTTCATTAAGTTCATTTACCACTTCAATCATCCCCCCATAAAAATACAATACACACACACACACACACACACACACACACACACACACACACACACACAGGTAAGCTTCTAAACACCTTCAACTTCACTAATCAATTTTCGTAACACCAAAAATTTTATTCATGAACAAATAACTATCGTAAGAAATTTCTCCCAGGGCTTTAAAACGCACAGGTTGGTGATTGATGCCAGTGTGGACCTAAAGAGACAGCAGACAGCAACAGCTTGATGATCAAGTGAGATAAGAGGAGAACGTCGAGAGAGAGAGAGATCCGGTTTAGTAGTGGACGGGAAGACGAGGGAGGAGGGAGCGGGGAGGAGTAGTGAGATGAGGAGAGGAGAAAGGAGGGAAGGGGAGGGAAAGGAGAAGGAGGAAAGGGAAGGAGGGAAAGGGAGAGGGAAGGAACGTGAGAGAGAGGAGAGGAGAGAGAGGGAAAGGAAGGGTGGAGAAAGGGGGGCGAGTGACTTATGCATCTCCCCACAGGTGTAGACAAGATGAGGGATAATGGGATAAGAGAGAGAGAGAGATAGAGAGAGAGAGAGAGAGTATATTCCGGTGGAAAAAAAATGACCCATAAAAAAGGCTTAAGTCATCGTACTAAAAGTATTAAGAGACGTGAGATGACTCTTGACGTATACCCAACTCTTACAGACAGACAGAACCAGACAGACAGACAAAACCAGACAGACAGACAAGAAACAAAAAAAAAATAATCCGTTTCTATATCCCCCCCTCCGTTAACGTTACTGAGAGGGGAATAACACCACCCATACAGCAACACCAACGAGAGGTACAGAGGTCAATGGGGGGGGAGGGGGGGCTTTGTATACCTGTGCGGCTGAACTATTAAGAAGGAACACAGGTGCTTAATGAACTAGCTAACTGTCCAGGTAACATTGTTTACTCCATGGCTGCCCTTATAATGATGATGGTGGTAGTAGTGGTGATAGTGGTGTGGTGAGTGGTGGTGGTGGTGATAATGGTGGTAATAGTTGTTATTTTGAATGTGGTGTGGTGGTGATGGTGTTGGCGGTGGTGGTGACAATGGCAATAAAATGATAATGATGAGAGAGAGAGAGAGAGAGAAGCAATGCTGCAAAACGAAGAGGGGGAACAAAGAAAGGACCGATGAGAAAGGCGAAGGAGAGAAGGGTGAAGGAAAGGTTGAGAGAAGTGGAGGAGATGAGAGGGGAGGAAATGAGATGAAGGAGGGTGAGGCAATGAGGGAATAGGAGAGAGAGAGAGAGAGAGAGCACTCAAATTTTACACATTATAAAATCTACAGCGAATTTCTCTCCTGTTCTTTATTTCACTTTTTTTTATTTATTTTTTACACTAACACATAAAACTCAACTCCAGAAGCTTACGTGTCCTAGGGGTAAAAAGTCCTTCGGCATCCTACATTAATTATCTTTAGAAGGATATTTACACACAAGGACGTAGGATTTGCCCCAAGTAGCGGATGAAGGTGGAGTGGAGGAGGGTTGGTGGAGGTGGGTGGAGTATGTAGGGTGGAGGTGGTGGGTGGAATCAGTGAAGGTTCAGCGGAGGAAGAATTGGACGGCAGTATGGTTGGAGGGTTGGAGGGTTGGAGGGAGGGGGGGGGTTCGTTATGGAGGGAAGGAGTCACGTTCACAATGGAGGGGTCCACCTTGACGCACTATCCCTCCACTAATTACATCAAATTCATACCCTGGAGCGGTTCCCATGGTAGGAATGGCCCCATGAAGCGGTCATTAACTCGCGTTGTTACAATGAGTGGAGTCTGTCTGTCTGTCTGACTGACCTTACTCCAGCGACCATCATACCCCAAGAGGTCAGTGGAAGGTATGAGTGCGTGTGGGTGGATGTAGGTGTAAGTGTGGGTGGAGGCAGGTGTAAGTGTGGGTGGAGGCAGGTGTAAGTGTGGGTGGAGGCAGGTGGAAAGGGCGGAGGGTGAAGGCAGGTGGAGAGGGCGGAGGGTGAAGGCAGGTGGAGAGGGCGGAGGGTGAAGGCAGGTGGAGAGGGCGGAGGGTGAAGGCAGGTGGAGAGGGCGGAGGTACAGGGTGGAGGAAGGCACGACAACTCCTAAACAATAATAACCTTCACTAATCTCTGTAAACACGACCCAAGACTGTAAATAATTTGTAAATGATAAACAACAGTAAATGATGAACAACTCCCCGAGAAGAAGAATTTACAGCCAGCCAGATGACACCAGCAAGAAGTAAACAAAACAATGGAGAATAAATTTTTAAAAGACGAAGAAATAAGTAATGGAATTGGCTATTATTAGAAGCTTTTGTGTGTGTGTGTGTGTGTGTGTGAAAGGGGTAGAGAGGGGGGGGGTGCTAGGGATTGGTGATGGGGAGTGGGGAAGAGCTGGGGGTGGGGAAGGTCTACAACACCTCCCTATTACCTATACCGGCTATTCCATCATCTCCCTCCTATTCTTCCATCTACCTCAATGGCTAGTCTACAGCACTCTATCCATCATCTACTCTCTAATCCATCTGATATTCCTTAATCTACCCTTTATTCTTTAATCTACCCCCAATGGATAGTCTACAACACCCCCGTCATCCACTAGCCCTGCCATCCACTAGCCAGGTGCCACACAGTTATGTTATATCCAGAGGTCACTAATTTGCAGTCGTGGAAAATGTTCATAAATATTCCTCTAAGATAGAATTCACAATGGCCACGTCTCTCACTCTCTATGTTGTGGTGGTGGTGGCAGGACATGGGTGGTGGTGATGGCAGGATATGGGTAGTAGTGGTAGAACATGGGTGATGGTGATGGTGGTGGCAAGGTACCATTGGCAAAGGTAATTTCGGGTTCTATTCCACCTATCTTGCTACCAAATTGCGTACCAGCCAATCAACAGTCACGCTACCTTCGACCTCACTAACACACACACACCAAACACACACACACACACACATTATACACCCCCCCCTTTTCCTCAAAACGACGTATAAGAATCAGCCAAGTCAGTATAGGACGAAACTATAAACGAATAACACTAAAAACAAATAAACATCGGTTATAAACATTTAAATATCTATCTATAAATAAAACAAAAAAACATTCCTTCCTATTTAACATTAACATAAACAATTGAAGAACTACACTAGGTAAAAAAAACCAGGTGTGTTGACATATACCTTTTGAGTAATTAAAATAGGTGTATCATCGACTTTTTTTGGGGGGGGGGACTGTGTCAATATAATTAGTTACTATTACAGAATTAGTGATATTGAGAGTTAAGGTAATTAGTGTATATGTATTTTAGTTAATTACTTGGGTTAATGAGTGAATAATGTGAAGCGTTATTACTACTATTACTGGTACTACGATTATTACTGTTACTACTACTACTACTACTATTATCATTATCGTTGTTGTTGCTCTACTACTTCTACTATAATTATCACCACCACTCCAACAACACCTACTACTACCACTACAACAACTACAACTATTACCACTCCAACAATACCCCACCACCACCACCACCACCACCTTCACCTCAACATCGCTAAACAACTTTGTGCATAAAGATACAAACTAACTCACTGAACACTGTTATTACGGCCACTCTAACAGGTGACAGCTGCTTATTTACCTACCACTCTCTCTCTCTCTCTCTCTCTCTCTCTTTATTGAATTTCTTCTTCGAAACCTCTCCCTCTCTCTCTCTCTCTCTCTCTTCCTCTCTTTCATTGTCTTCCTCCTTCGACACCTCTCTCTCTCTCTCTCTCTCTCAAGAACCTCATCACCTGACTTTTTCATCCCCTCGCCCAGGTAAATAAGTAATCATCCCGCCTTCAAATATTCAGGTTTCGACCAACGCTAAGCCACCTGAACACCCGACCCGTAACCCAAAACTAATACCACCTGAACATTCTTAATTAACGAACAGGTGAACTGCAGGTGATTGGTTACCGGCCCGGGGGAGGAGAGGTGAGGGGTGGGGTAGGGAGGAGAGGTGGGGGAGGGGGAAGGAGAGTTGGGAAGGGAGAAGGAGAGGTGAGGAGGGGGATAGGTGGGGAGGAGGGAGAGGTGGGGAGGGGGAAGAGAAGTGGGAGGGGGATGAAGGAGAGGGTGTTCGGATTGCCCTATAAAGATTCAAATGAAAACTTCAAAAATAAAGCTAAACTCTCCTTGTCCTCCTTCATCCCCTTTCTCTTCCTCCATCCTTTCTCCCTTTCTCTCTCTCTCTCTCTCTCTCCTACCCCTCCCTCTAGCCCCCCTCTCTCCCTTACCCTGTCTCCCCACTGATGTTAAAAACGTCCATTCCAATAGCTTGAAAATCTAACCTGGAAATTTTTAATGGACTTCCAATCGAGGAATATAGGAACTATATAATGGTGTGGCCTTCAACACCTAATGGTATGGCCTTCAATATCTAATGATGTGTCCTTTAGTATCTAATGGTGTGGCCTTCAATATATAATGGTGTGGCCTTCAATATATAATGGTGCAGGTTTTAGTATCTAACGGTGTGGCCTTCAATACCGAATGGTGTGGTTTTTAAGATCTAATCAGGGATATAATAGCATGGTGATTAGCAGCCGATTGGGTAATCAAACAATGAAAATCCAATCACCAGACCTAAATATACAATCAGGTACAGTACAGTAGCTGTGAAAATTCCAATCAAGTTTCAATGAAAATGTTTACAAGTTTCGCCCACAAAGTTTTAATCTGAAACGTTTTGGTCTCGACAGTTTTAGGTGAGGTGAGGTGTGTCAAGATCCGAGAGTTTTAAACCAAGCTTCACCGTTTCTGTCCCTGACCTAACACCCTACACCGTTTCTGTCCCTGACCTAACACCCTACACCGTTTCTGGCCCTGCCCTAACACCCAACACCGTTTCTGGCCCTGCCCTAACACCCTACACCGTTTCTGGCCTGACCTAACACCCTACACCGTTTCTGGCCTGACCTAACACCTACACCGTTTCTGGCCCTGACCTAACACCCTACACCGTTTCTGGCTGACCCAACACCCTACACCGTTTCTGGCCTAACCTAACACCCTACACCGTTTCTGTCCCTGACCTAACACCCTACACCGTTTCTGCCCTGACCTAACACCCTACACCGTTTCTGGCCCTGACCTAACACCCTACACCGTTTCTGGCCCTAAACTAACACCCTACACCGTTTCTGGCCTGACCTAACACCTACACCGTTTCTGCCCTAACTAACACCCTACACCGTTCCTGATCTAACACCCTACGTTTCTGGCCCTGACCCTTACCCTACACCTTTCTGGCCTGACCTAACACCCTACACCGTTTCTGCCCTGACCTAACACCCTACACCGTTTCTGTCCTGACCTAACACCCTACACCGTTTCTGGCCCTGACCTAACACCGTTTCTGTCCCTGACCTAACACCCTACACCCATTCTGTCCCTGACCTAACACCCGTTTCTGGTCCTGACTAACACCCTACACCGTTTCTGGCCTGACCTAACACCTACACCGTTTCTGGCCCTGACCTAACACCCTACACCGTTTCTGTCCCTTACACCTACGTTTCTGGCCTGACTAACACCCTACACCGTTTCTGGCCCTGACCTAACACCCTACACCGTTTCTGTCCCTGACCTAACACCCTACACCGTTTCTGGCCTGACCTAACACACCTACACCGTTTCTGGCCCTGACCTAACACCCTACAGGACCTACACCGTTTCGTACTCCTGACCTGACCCTAAGGAGTGGGGGGGGGGGTTCACCTTCAACCCCTGACACCACTAACCCCTGACATCATTAACCCTTGACATCACCAACCCCAGACACCATCACCACCTGTGGCACCACTAACTCGGTGTAATGACACATGTATTTATATTTCACAAAGGTAACTAATAATTATGTAGAAACAATTATAACGTTTCAAGATTTGTTTCGTTAATTATGTAAGAAAAAAAGTGTCTCTTGAGAATTAACTGTTTGAAATTGTCTCTTTAGAGTAAACGGGGTCTTTACAACGCCATTTTGTTTGTAGTTCAAGTATGACAAATTGGTGGCTACAAATTCACTCCAAATCAGGAGAAAAAAAATAATAACGCCCAAATTTAGTAAGCCAACTACCTAACTACCCTTAGCACTGACAGTTATTACCGGTCCTGACTTAATGACATGTTCACCGCTAATGGTCGTAGATGAAGGCATATAAATAGCACTGGTACAAATTACAACAGACGACAACAATGAAATGTTATTATACAAGTATTTAAAAACAGCTTCGTCTTCTGTTGCATTATTTCCTGAGTTAAGTGTTAGTTACTGCGCCTCGAGGAGTGCGGCGGCCGAGTGGATACAACGCTCGCCTCCTGTCTTAACGGTCACTGGTTCGCACCCGGGGCAACCTAGTCCACTCAACCGTGAATGATCTTCTAACTTTACTGTTGGTGAAGTGATGACGGTCGACAATAGTGCCCACGGTCACACACACACACGGACTTCTTGTGCACCGAAAGTTTAGTATTCAGTGCTGTATATATCCGTAATGCCACAAACGGGTCGGGTCGTTAAACATAAAAGGAATACATTATAACTGTTCACATCGTCTCGAGTAACACAACGCTTTAACACTGACGGTCGACACACGCGGGACACAAACATTACCTTAACGTCAACACCGTCATTGTCTCATCACCTGGAGCAGTAAGTGTGATAATGATCTCGTTAACACACTCCACCACCGACACCCACACGATGATAACACAGTCCTGGGGGTTTAGAAATTTCTCTCAGCATGTAATGTAATGTAATGAAGTAGAATGTAATGACACGTCAACCTGGCTGTGGTAATTGTTACTTATCTTGTTCATTAACTGTTATGATGACCTTCTTACCCTCACTCGGTCACCGGCAGCGGGTGACGGGATACTAGCCACGGGGGAGGGCGTTTTGTAATGCATGTAATGAAGTAGTTTGTAATTATTACATTATATGACAATTTACCTGTTGTATTTAGTCTCTTGTATAACATAACACTCTACCATCAACAGCAGCAACGAAATAAAAGCTGGGTGTAATGAACGTAATGTAATGACACTTTAAAATGGTTATGATAATTGTCACATTAATTATCTTGACAATTAATTTTAATAATGTGATAATGAACATAACAACGGCACGCTTACACCTAACAAAGGCAGCAGCAGAAATAAGACAAGTCTGGGCACAAGAATTACACTTTGAGATGTTATGTAAGGCCTCTGGGGCGTAACTGATGTCGAGAATTAACAGTTATGACATCTTTTTTCAACACACACACACACACACACAAACTACCCAGCAACGGAAACCAGACAAATGCAGTGTAATGTGATGTAATGATACTTGAAAATGGTTCTGTAATTCATCACAATTATCATAGAGAAGTAACAAGTTAGGAGAGCTATTCTTAACTCTTACACCACCACCACCACCACCACCACACCTCATGACCCAAAGACACCCGTTGGAATAACACAAACCCAAGCGCAAAAAATTGACCCTAAAAAAACCCCACAATATCAAACAATAAACGCCTGTCAAATTATTACATCACCCCAGAACAAACTACAACATCATCTTATCATCATATTTCCCAACACAACAAGAGCAACAAAAACACGTCACCACCCACAATTGGTACACTACTGGAACAAGACAACAGAGGGGGTACAACTCTAACACGACCCGACGTGGCGAATACCTTTGACAAATGTGATTACAGAGTTATGGGTCGTAAAATGCACGCGAGGCTCGTACTAGGAGGGGCGGCGCCGCTAAGGCTGGGTAACCTAGGATTCTCTGTAACCCACCCCCCTCCTCCCTCCTCCTCCTTCCCCTCCACCAGGTGCGTCGCTATCGATCTTACGACGAATTACTGGAGGAACACGAAAGAACACCTCTTGGTATTTACTGGGCATAGATTTCCTGGAGGGGGAGGAGGAGGAGGAGGGATGAGGAGGAGGAAGATGGGAGATGATGGAGGGGTAGGAAGAGGGGCATGAAGGTGGGGAGGAGAAAGGGGGGTGGTGGTGATGAAGGAAGAGGATAAGGAAGGATTTGAAGAGGAGGGAGAATAAATTAAGGGAGCATAAGAAGAGGTGACAGGAAGATGATGATGATGAGTGGAGACATGAAAAAAATGAATCAATATGAGGGGAAGGAAGAAAGGAAGGAAGACACCCGGAGAAGAAGTAGAAGAAGAGAAAACAGGAAGGGACAAGAAGAGGAGACAAAAAGGAAAAACAAACGAAAGAGGAAGTAACAGAGAAAGAAGGAAGAGAATAATAGGAAGAACAAGATAAGAAAAACGGCCTTAGTCCCCCCTCCCCCTCTCATCCACGAAACCCGGATCTAACTACAGATACGTACGAAAATTCATCTACCCGAACCACTTAATTACCGACACCACCATGATTAACGACGTCGAAAATGGCTCCCAAATTGCGCTGTGACTGTACTATACCCAAATGGAAAGTGAGAAATAAACTCGAGAAATATATTTGTGTTTATATTACATTATTATAAATACCGGATATACTTCAGTAAACAATGAAATGTTCGCAAATAAACTTTTATGTATATTTCACACCTGATGGATTAAGTCACTGTATTCAAGAGGTCGAGTCATTGTATTTAAGAGGTCAAATCATCGTACTCAAGAGGTTAAGTAACTGCACCTAACGGGTTAAATCATCGTACTCAAGTGGTCAAGTCAAGTCACTGTCACTCAGGGGATTAAATCATCGTAATCAAGGAATCAAATCATCATACTCAAGGGATCAATTCAACTTACTCAGGGGTCAATTCATCGTACTCAGGGATCAATTCATCGTACTCAGGGGTCAATTCATCGTACTCAGGGGTCAAGTCATCGTACTCAGGGATCAATTCATCGTACTCAGGGGTCAAGTCATCGTACTCAAAGGATTAAAACGACCAGAAAAACAGAAAGGTCAAGATTGAAAGCAACATATCCAGGGCAGATCACACACACCTACTGTAACATTATTAACACAGAGACAAGCACTAGGAGACGCGAGCTGTAGTGGATATATAGATAAATATAATCAACCACAACAACCATAACAACCAAACGTCAGGTATATACTCCTAAGATAACACCAGAAGGTTGAGGTGATTAATAACACCTCTTGTTTTACGATAACAAAACCCTATAATTACCTGAGCAAACTTCAGGTGATTTGAAGATAACACGAAACTTTCAACCAGGGAAGAAAAACATCATTTTTATTCTTTAATCATATACAAGAATTTCAGGTGATCTTAAGATAACACTCATGATCTTACAGGAGACAGGGAAGAGGAGGAAACTTAAGAGAGGTTATCTTAGAATATAACAACTCGGGTAAAACTTGGTGTGATCTTAAGATAACACAACAAATTTCCATACGATGTAATTCGCTATTTCTTCCCTTTATGTAAACAAGACGAGGGTACAGGAAGAATGGTTAGGTTACGTTAGGTTAGGACAGGAAACCCTAACCTAACCTAACCTAACCTAACCAAACCATAACCTAACCCCCCACCCCACCGTCCTACTAGGCCCCAACTTAACCTACTTACCAGGATTGGGGCCCACTAGAATTAGGGCCTATTAAGACTGACCACCAATCTTAATGGTTAGGTTAGCCTGGGGTCTATTATCACTGGGGGGCCGATTAGTAATTGGATTCATCATAACTGAGTTCCATTAGGACTTGGATTCATCATAATTGGGGTCCATTAGGACAGGAACCATAATAACTGGGGCCCATTAGGACAGGAACCATTACAGGAAACCATTATAACCTGTAGTTAGTGAGAAGCAACAGGTCACGACCCTGTCTAGGAAGAGGAGGGGGAGGAAAGGTGGGGGACAGGGGGAGGAGGAGAGAGGGGAGGGAGGAGGAGGAGAGGGGGAAGGGGGCAGGAACACAGGGACAGGTCAAGACAGAGACACACGTGAGAAACAGGGTGGATGAACTACCCGGACTTAATGTTTGACTGTAATTCTTAATCCTGGGTAATCTAGCCCAGGAAAGACCATGACGGAGGGAGGGAGGAGGGGCCCTAGCCTGTCACAACGCTACCTACCCGGCGTGACAGGAAAGGAGAATGGAGGGGGAAGGGAAGGGAGAGGAGACTGGGGGAAAAAGGAGGAGGGGGAGGAGAGCAAAATGAAGGAGGAGAAAGGAGGGATCGAAAAGGTACAGGTAGTAATGTCACCCATCCATGCACGACAGCACGTGAGGGTTAGGGGAGGGGAGGGGAGGAGAATTCAACTCATCCACATACTCGTAAACCCATAACAGTGGGGTGAAAGCGAAGACGACCCATGCACCCACAACGCAAGACCCATACATCGCCACAACACAACGCACTACAGCTACGATACGACCCACACCAACTACGACACAGTAAAAAAAAAGTCATTTCCTGAACACTTTGATGATGATGGCAGCTGCGGCGTCGTGTTATGAGAAGTCTTACCCGTCTCATCTTCGTGTATAAAAATATTCCCACGCTTGCAACGACAACGAGAGGAAATGTTCGGGAATAATTACTCCAACGATCATCTTGCACGAGTTCACGCTCTAAAAGAAAACGTAGCATTAATATTTTTGTTGGTAGGGGAGGGGTGACTTAACCAAACGGAGCGAGTCATGCCTTTACCAACATTTAATTAGATTCTTGTTTGTACCTAAACTAACTTAAAAGTCTTTTTGGGGGGGATATTATTATTATAGTCTTCCTCTCTAAAATATTTTGAGGTTTATTTAGTAAACTTTAACATTACTATTTGTTAATTATGTATTACACAGACTATGTTGATACATTTCTCAAATTAACTTTATCATAATTACCATAATTGTCAATGTTATTTTCCCTATTATTATTTAACTAAGCTCTCGCCTCACCTCAAGTCACCAACATTGGCTATACTGTATCGTTACGGTGAGTTATGGTAAGAAATAAATGTACAAATACTGGTACTGCAACTCTTACTGGAAATAATAATATAAATAATTATAATACGATAATCATAATAATAATGGGAGAAAGGGGGAGAGGAAGAGTCGTCTCTCTCTCTCTCTCTCTCTCTCTCTCTCTCTCTCCAATCATCATCATTATAATTACTATATATTTGCATTGACAATAATATTATAATAAGCCACATAATAATTGGGTATAAATCTTCACTTCACTTCACCACCTGTAAGTATTGGCTGCAGGTGAGCAAGTGTACGAGAGAAGCCCAGAGCTGAGGGGCCGCTAGAGGAGGAGGCTTCGACAGACACACAACATAATAAACATGACACATTAACATCTACCAAGGAGGAGAGTGACCAAGTTTTCCCACAACAGGTACAACAACATATGTGGGTTTTTATGTTGTTGTTTGAGAATTATATTGTGATTTTAACAATAAACAGAAGGTTGTACTGAAGTGTTGCGTCATACATAAGTTCAGGTTTTATAATGATTTTAATTTCTTCTTCAAAAACACCAACAACTCAGCAGACCAAACAAGATCTGACTGATAATACATAACCTAAACTTAAGTAATTAATTAACCTATACTTCATCCTTTCGTTGTATATGTAAACTTAATTAAAATACTAAGCGCTCACCTGAGATTAGCCAAGTAATCAAGGTCTGTGGAACACCTGAATTATTAAACTCACCAGAATCTCTGTTTAATGTAATGTCATTCACAGACTCCAACACTCTGTATATATATAAGCCACACAAGTAATAGTGAATTCTCTTAGTATAAAAAACCCAAATAAAACACAATAGGTCGTTTACAATAGTGATACATGTGAAGCTCATATTTATAACCTGGTTCAGCTACGCCTTAACGTCACCTTAAAATGTTCTACTGAAGATTAGACACCCCAGCTTATTTCACCTGAAGATTAGACACCCCAGCTTATTTCACCTGAAGATTAGACACCCCAGCTAATTTCACCTGAAGATAAGAAACGTCAGCTTATTTTACCTGAAGATTAGACACCCCAACTAATTTCACCTGAAGATCAGAAATACCCGGTAAGGTACAGAAGGTGGTGGTAACGGAACAACGGGAGATAACAGAGGATAACAGAAAACAACAGGGTGAAGATGTAGAAGGCCAAGGATGAGACAAAAACAACAACAGGAATAGACTGAGAGAAAGAGAGAGATAGAGAAGAGGGGAAGATAAAATTAGGGACAGGGAGGAAGAGGGGAAGGAAGAGAGAGAGAGAGAGAGATGATTATCACTCGGGAAGGAAGAGAGGGAGGGAGGGAGAGAAAAAGAGAGTTAACTGGACTGATGAATAAATTGGGAGTAAGGGGAGAGAGAGAGAGAGAGAGAGAGAGAGAGAGATACCTTTTCTCACATCACTATTGAGAGACAGAGAACATTCAAGTCCTCCCCTTTCCCTTACACGCTGACACCCTCCCTCCCCGCCCACCTTTCCTTACATCGTCGACTTCTGCAGCAGGAGGAACCTCGGTCGGGTGCCCACGCATAGGGGAGGAGAGAGAGGGAGAGGGAGAGAGAGAAGGGAGGGAGGGAGGGGGGCTCTTAATGACGACTCACTCTTATACGGTAGCCCCCACCACCACCACAACTACTAGTACATTTGATGCTACCTGCAATTACCTGGCATCTGACCCTATCGAACGACCACCGACGGACTCGTATAGGCCTGGGGAATGTGGGGCGGACCGGACCTATGATGTTAAGGTTGTCCGGATATCAGGGTCGGTGAATCCGTGAATAGCAAACCGGGGAGTTAATTGTACGTTTGTATTTGGGAGGCTTAGGGGAGGGCTTGAGTCACTCATCCGTAGTTACACGCCTGTGATTGGAAGGGTTTGTGAGCCATAGGTATACCGGTAGCTACGTGGTTATGAGTTGGATTGGATGGGTATATGTTTCACAGGTTCATGGTTACAGTTCAATGATTGGGATGGTTTGTGAATTACTAGTAGGACGTGGTAACAGGTCTATCTGATTGGAAGGGTTAACGAATCACCGGTCCTTAGCTACAGGTCTGTGATTGGTCGATTCATGTGTTATGGCTCCATATACAAGTCTAATTGGAAGATTGGAGGATTACAGGTAAGTATACAGACCTGATTGGAGGATTACAGGTAAGTATACAGACCTGATTGGAAAATTCATTAGTTACAGGTGTGATTGATCGTCTACAGGTCATGAATTCAACACCCAGGTCACTGATTACACAGATACGGCCTCGACTGTACACGCCAGGTAGATATGACAGGTAATTTCTCTCCATAAACCTGAGGTACAACTACAGGTCCTCCCTCCCTATAATCGGTGGGTTTCGACAAGCTACGTCTATAATCTATGAAGGGGGAGGAGGAGGACGGGTGAGATGAGAGGTCGCGTCTCTATAATCCCGGGAACGACACTGGTGATACCATGCATGATATTAACGTCCTGATCACGTTACTTCTCAAGTATTTTTTTTCTGTGGTGAGTTAAATAGACTCCAGGTCTTATAGGCTCCAATTCTAATGGGACCTAGTCTTAATGAAACCCCCCAATTCTATAAGGCCCGTGTTCTAATGGGTCCCGTCGTCCAAAAACCCACATAAACATTCACAAATCTACAGATCTCCGAAACGTACGTACACACGCACACATGCACGTCTACACCCCTAAACAAAACACACACCACATAAAACACTCAACACGTCTACACTCCCAAACAAACACTCACAAACACACACACCCATAAACTCCATCTCTCAACCCTCCCCCCCACAGGCTACCCCCGGATGCAATATATAACGTTTTTATCATTAACAGGAGCGTAAAGATGAGGAGGACGGGGAGAAGGGGTTAAACACACACCCATCCCCCCTACTTACCTCCCCTCCCCCACCTCCTCAAAGTCATATATCCTTCCTCTCTCACACCACACATCTCCTCAACACGAAATATACTCCCCTTCTCCCCCCAACACACACCTGAACTAACTAACCCCTGCAATTACCCCACAATCTTCTTATTTATCAACATTGACTCACCTCCAATACCCACACCTGGGAATTCCCTTTACCTCCCTCACACTCCCCTATTCCCCCCCCTCCCTTCCTTTAACCCCTACACCCCTCCTTTACCCCTACCCCACCCCCCCCTATACCCCTTCTCAGCTGACACCCTGTAATAATAGCTTGCTTGATCACAGACCGCATCACACGCCGTAAATTAAACCTACCTGTATATTGAACCTACCTGAGTTACGGATGTGGACCAGGAGGAAGTTGCAGGTCAAATGGGCCCCAGTTCTATTAGACCCCAAACTAAACTAATCTAACTTATTGAATTGGAACACATTAGAAATTGGAGGGGGGGGGGGTTAATACTTGTCCTTCATACTAATGGTTAGGTTAGGTTAGTTAGGTTGTGTTAGGTTAGATTAAATCGGGTTAGGTTAGATTAGGTTGAGGTTAAGTTGCATTAGGTTAAGTTAGACCAGGTTGCATAAAGTTAGATTAGGTTACGTTAGGTCAGGTCGTACTAGGTTAGGTTAAGTTTAGTTAGCTAGATCAGGCTGCAGTAGGTGAGGTTAGGTTAGGTTAGGAACTTGGAACCAATCCGAGCAATCGTTATAATAGCATCCAGGACACCATGTATAGGTCAGCTCACCAGGTACACGAGCCACAAGAACCCCTGAAGCAGTGTCCAGGCAGTGTCCAAGCAGTGTCCAAGCAGTGTCCAAGCAGTGTCCGGGCAACAGACACCCCTAAAAAACTACCCAGGCAGCACACACCATCACCGTGTCCACATCAGCCTCAGGTCTTTTCAATCCCGCTCTCAACTGTTATTTAAAATTTACTCTGGTTACGGCCACCAATCTTGAGGTAATAGTAGAGGCTCAGGCCGCCACCTCTCACGTGTAGTAGTTTATATTTTGACTTTGCTTTGCCTGGAGACTTGAGCGAAGGTGTTGAACTGGCTCACTTAAACAACTGATTCTCAAAGATTCGTAAAGTTAATTAATTCTCTTAACTGGAGATTTGAGAATGTAATCTAACGTGACTCACATCAACCATGATATAAATATGAATTCTTAAAAATATTGCAAGTTAAATTTTATCTATTCCTTAATATAAATCTTACTGTAAATACTAAACAAACAAGACCCCAAAATGTCGTCAAAAATATACACAGAGACTCGACACTAACTAGCTGAGTGTCTCCTTATGGTCAGGTAAGAGGAGAATATTATTTACAGTAAGTGTGTGTGAGGCCGCTGACACCCCCCTCCCCTCACCCCTCCCTCCTGGTGACTCATGCCGACAATTGCAGCTTACGAGTAGCAACAGAACAGTGGATCAAAGGTCGTGCACGGGAGGGTGACCATATGTGAGCACTACACACACACACACACGCACATACACACGAACTCGATAATATATACACACACGAACTCGATCACACACATACACACACTCTAAGGTGCACCTCGAGTATAGCCAACATGGACCTGTCCAGTGTTGCAACCTTGTAAGACAACACCCTTCATCCCTTCCCTCCTCGTCCCTCTCCTCTTTATCTCTTTCTCAATACCATCCTCCTCCTCCTACTCCTCCTCTCAATTCTCTTTTCTCTATCACTATCTCTCACTCTCGTCCTTCTTCCTCCCTCTTTCACCCTCTATTCTCCCCCCTCCCTCCACTCTTCTCCATCTCTCACCCCCCTTATTCCCATCTCCTCCCTCCCTCCTTCACCCATCCCCCTTCCTCCACCTCCTCCCTCTAGCTCCATCTCTCACCCTCTCTCCCCTCCCTTCTCCTTCTCTCTCATATCTACTCTCGTCAACCTTCTCGCTCAGGTGTCCCACCCCCCCCCAGCACCATGTCTGGGCTCCAGGGGTTACAATCAGCCAGTGCCACAGTGTCCTTCCTCCAGGGACGTGGGGAAACCCCTTCATCAGTAAGAGTGCCCCCTGCAGTAGACGGACCTTGGCTCCCTCACCCCTCCTCTCCCCCACCTCTTCTGCCTGTTCATTAAAATTTATGTGTGTTCATTGGAAGGGCACATTAATTCTCTCTCTCTCTCTCTCTCTCTCTCTCTCAATTATAATATTTGTCAACAACTACAAATGGTTCATCAAAATAATAATAATAATAATAATAATAAATTTCCCCAGAAAAAAAATATGTTAAGTTATACACGGACGGACTACGTACAATAAAATGCTGAAAACTAACACTTATTATCTAAGGACAGTGAATGAATTAAGGACATTACATACAGAAATTACATACAGTACATACAATCACTAATCACATCGTCAGTCATATACCACTACTACTACTACCACTACTACCACTACTACTACTACTACTACTACTACACAAACACACATACAGCAATCACAGTAGCTACATAATAAAGTCACATTAACAAACACAGAGGTACAGTACATACATAAACTTACACAATTATGAATCAAGTTAAACATACACAGACAATTACATACATACATACATACACATATTCATACACACAAACACAGCAGGCGAGGGCAACCCACCAAAACATCAAATGCCTAAAAAACAAACACCCTGGGAAACAAACACACTAGATATAAACAAAAACAAAACAGCCCTCGATTTCAAAATAAAACAAACATCCTATCTGGCTCCGTAATTATATGCAAAAAAAAAAAACCACGCAAGCAATTTTTCATTTTTTATTTGTATCAAGATGTTATAAAATATAGACAGTATTAGAAATATAGTAGAAGAGAGAGAGAGAGAGAGAGAGAGAGAGATTCACACACACACACACACCACACACATACATATACACACACACACACACACACACACACACGTAAACATATAATTACATCTCACTATATAATTTGTTTCTCATTCTCTGAGTCATTGATGGTACACAGATATCCAGTGTCAGGGGCCGTGGTTGTGGGAGGAAGTCGTGGTTATGGTCGTGGGGGGAAGCCATGGTTGTGCACAGATCGTGGTAGCATGCCGTAGTTATAATCATGGTAGCAGCAGGCCGTAGTTATTATCGTGGTAGTAGGCCGTAGTTATAATCGTGGTAGCAGGCCGTAGTTATAATCATGGTAGCAGCATGCCGTAGTTATAATCATGGTAGCAGCAGGCCGTAGTTATAATCGTGGTAGCAGGCCGTAGTTATAATCGTGGTAGTAGGCCGTAGTTATAATCGTGGTAGCAGGCCGTAGTTATAATCGTGGTAGTAGGCCGTAGTTATAATCGTGGTAGCAGCAGGCCGTAGTTATAATCGTGGTAGCAGCAGGCCGTAGTTATAATCGTGGTAGTAGGCCGTAGTTATAATCGTGGTAGCAGGCCGTAGTTACGGTCGTAAAATATGACTAGGTAAACAGAGCTAATTCAGTCTTAAAAAAACTCCCAGACAAGAAACTTAAACGCCTCAAGTCCGACCCAACAAAAGACTGACAGCGCCAATTACCTCATGCAAGCATAACTAACAAGCATGTAGGGTGAGGTATGTTGGGGGTATGTTGGGGATATGTTGGGGGGAAGTGGGGAGAGTGTGGGAGCTTTGGAGAGAGGATGGGAGAGTAGGGGGAAAGGGAGGAAAGGGAGAAATATCTGGGTGAAGAAAGGGAGGGTTAGGGGAGAGGAAGATGTGCAGTGTTATGGATGGGGGAGAGGAGGAGGACATGTTTTAGGGGGAAGAAGGAAGGGGAGTGGAGGGGAGATGGGAGAGGAGAGAAGGAGAGGAATGGGGAAGGGATGAGAGAGGAAAGGGAAAATATCAGAATGAAAGACGGGAGGGGAGAGAGAGAAAGGGAAGAGAGGGGAAGGGAGAAGTGAGTTAAGCCTGAACCAATTTTGTGGGCATTAAGGCAACAATGGAGTGAGCGGGAGGTGTGATGAATTGGGTGATGACCTTAGCCAACAGGTGAGACCGCCGCCCCCCTTTCCCCCTCGTGACCTACCTGACGAAGGGCGACCTACCTGGGAAGTGAAGTGGAGGGGAGGAGGAGTCGCGGCAGGCGGGTGTCGCTTTAGTGTGGGAGTGGGGGAGTGAGAGGGAGTGAGAGGGAAGAATGGGGGGGGAGGGATGGGAGGTGTGCTGAGTACGTGTTTACTTTTCATTTATCATTTCTCTTTTCAATTCCCCAAATCTCAACCTTTATTTATTTTGATATTTTCTCCTCTTGTCTTTCTTCCTCTTTTAATCTTCTCTATTTTTATGTTTATCTTCTCTATATCTTTCTCTTGTCTCTCCTCTATTTAGCTAACTATTACTCTGTCTCTTCTCTTTTCTCCCACTTTCATTCTCTCCAGTTTTCCTATCTCCTTGTCCACCTTTTTTCCTTATTCTAATTTCCCCTTTCTCTTCTTCATCATTCACCTCTCCATCCATCTATTTCTTCCAATTTCAACCCTATTGTCTGTTTGTCTCTCTGCCTCCCTCCCATCCTGTCTCTCTTTCTCTCCCTCTCACATTTTATCTCTGTCTCTCTCTGTCTCCCTCTCACCTTTTATCTCTCCCTCTCTCTCCCTCTCACTCTATCTCTAGTCTCCGTCGCCCCTCTTATAAACACAAACATCTATACAAAAACAAGTGGTGATTCCTCTGGCGTATGATGGGCGGCGTAAGAGCATCATACATACATACATACATACATACAAGGGGCAGTATTTTTGTGTGGAAGTAGTAAGCCCCTTGACACACACACACACACACACACACAAAGATTTTCAGTCAACAGGATGCGAAAAACGAACAGAAATAAGTTAAAAGAACAATATTTACTGGGGAGGTGCTGGGGTGGGGTGCTGCTGGGGAGGTTGTGTAGCTGGGTGAGGTGCTGCTGGGATTGGGGTACTGGTGGGGTGAGGTGCTTCTAGGGTGGGGGATGGGCTGATTGGAATTTAGATCAGTCTGTCCTACGATTGTCTGGGAACGAAAAATGATACGAAGAAAACGAGGAGCTTGAGAGAGAGAGAGAGAGAGAGAGAGAGAGAGAGAGAGAACCCACTCACTCTACTAAATACAACATCTATCAACATCTCCCGGGAGTTCCAAATATGTGATAAGAATGACATTAACATAGGCTGGCCGCTGCCCCCCCCCCCTCCCCCCACCTACTGTGTGAGTCATGGCAAATGTCAACACATGACTGACACACCACAGACACCTAACCTAACCTAAATCACAGGAACCTCACCTAGGCCTACATCACAGCAATCTTACCTAGGCCTACATCACAGCAACCTCACCTAGGCCTACATCACAGAAACCTAACCTAACCTAAATCACAGGAACCTCACCTAGGCCGACATCACAAGGAACCTCACCTAGGCCTACATCACAAGGAACCTCACCTAGGCCTACATCACAAGGAACCTCACCTAGGCCTACATCACAAGGAACCTAACCTAACCCACCTCACAGCAACCCCACCTAACCTACAGTATATCAAAGGAACCTAACCTAACTTTACATCAAACTGAATTCTTAAGGAAGTTCACCAAACAATGACAACAGACAAGGAACACATTTATATATTCCTACCTATAAGTGACACACACACACACACACACACACACCTGACACCAGTTTAAAGGGCAGTAACACACACACCTGACATATAACTGACTTATAACAGTATAAAAGATAATTTCAACTAACACCTTGCTACCTAAAATTCTACTGTAAAAGGTATTTGTGGAGGAAAGAAAATGAGGGAGAGAGGGAGCAGGGAAGGGAGCAGGGAGAGAGGAAGGGAGTAGGGAAGGGAGCAGGGAGGGAGGAAGGGAGGGAGCGAGGGAGGAAGGGAGGGAGGAAGGGAGGGAGTAGGGAAGGGAGGAACGGAGGGTGGGAACAGGAAAGGATGAAGGGAGTAGGGAAGGGAGGAACGGAGGGAGGGAACAGGGAAAGAAAGGAGATAGGGAGGAATAGAAAGAACCTTCACTGGAACAAACTCCCTAAAAAAATTAATCTATACAGCCACAGAAAATAATAGTTGAAGAATGGGAAAAAATCTGTGGCAAAAGATGACAACAACAACTACAACAACAAAATACAGGAAATATAATACACCTACAGACTCTTAAGTCGTAAATTTTGTTCTAATTTTCCCACGGTCAACAATGATCCTTTGTTGCCCTGTAGAGTAGAGAGAAATACCATGGTCGGCCTCTCCCTCCCTCTCCTGCTGCCTCCTCCACCTCCCTTCCCTCACCTACTGCCTCTCTCTCCCTCCCTTCCCTCACCTACTGCCTCTCTCTCCCTCCCTTCCCTCACCTACTGCCTCTCTCTCCCTCCCTTCCCTCACCTACTGCCTCTCTCTCCCTCCCTTCCCTCACCTACTGCCTCTCTCTCCCTCCCTTCCCTCACCTGCTACCTCCTCCACTACCTCCAACCACCTCCCTTTCACTTCCAACTCCCTTCCTCCGTCACCTCTCCTCCCCCCCTCCCTCACCTCTCCTCCCCCCTCCACTACCTCCAACCACCTCCCTTCCCCTCTCTGCCTCCTCTCTCCCTCCTTCCCTCTTACTGCCTCTCTCTCCCTCCTTCCCTCACCTACTGCCTCTCTCTCCCTCCCTTCCCTCACCTGCTACACTCCTCCACTATCCAACCACCTCCCTTTCACTTCCCAACTTTCCGCTTCCTCCGTCCTCTCCTCCCCCCCTCCCTCACCTCTCCTCCCCTCCCTCACCTCACCTCTCCTCCCCCTCCCTCCACCTCACCTCTCCTCCCCCCTCCCCTCACCTCACCTCCCTGTCCCTCCCTCACCTCTCCTCCCTCACCTCCACCTCCACCTAACCCGTCGGCAGGTAATGACCCTCCCTCCCCCAGGAGAAGTGAGGTAAGACTTCTCCTCACACCTTTATTGTATGCTTTATTTTTTTTTATTAAAGTCTACCTGTATTAACCTGTCTGTTTCCTTCTGCTCTCGTGGGTAAGGGGACCAAGGGGAGAAGATGGGGTGAAAGAAGGGGAGAGAGGAAGAATTGAGGGGAGAAAAGACAGGGAGAGGAATGGGGTGAAAGAGGAGAGGAACAGAAGACAGAGGGCAGGAAGAGGAGGAGAGAAAAAGGAGAGTAAGGAAGGAAGAGAGGGCGGGAAGGGAGGGAGAGGAGAGTAAAGGAGGGAGAGAACAGGTAAGGGAGGAAGAGAGAAGGTAATGGAGGGACAAAGGGAGTAAGGAAGGAAGAGAGGGGGGGGGTAAGGGAGGGGGTTACTGAGACACATTCCCCCGTCTGTCGTATATAACTGTCGATAACTTAACCTAACCTAACCTAATGTTATATAATATCGACTAAAGTAACATACACAAAGCAGTTTAACATTACTTAACCCACCCTACCGTAACTCACACTAAACCAAGTCAATGTATCCTAACCAAATTTAACATAGGGTAACTTAACAAACCAAACCAAATTTATCACAACATAAACTAACCTAATCTGGAAACCACACCCACACACACACACACACACACCCACACACACACCCACCCACACACCCACACCCACACCTAAAGCCTAATATAACTAAAACAAAAATTAACTCCGAAAAAAACATTAAAAAAAGTCATTAAAATTTACCGTACGACATCTAACACACAAGATAAAAAAAATAAAAAACTTAATGCCTAAAGCGGTGGCAAAAAAAAATCAACGTTATATTTTCTCGTAACTTCATCTATATAACGTACTATAAATCCAGTTCCTATATGCTGAAAAGATCCTAAGAGAAATTCTTTCATTTTATCGTATCTCAACTTGATGAATAACGGTAAGTGACGCCACAATGATGTCATCAAATATTACGAACCCAAAGACGTCATCAATATAAAGGACCAATGACGTTATCAGAGTATAGGAATCAATAACGTCATCAATATAGGGGACCAATGACGTTATCAAATATTAGAGATCAATGACGTCATCATTATTAGGGATCAATGACGTCAGCTTATTAAGGATACCAATGACGTCATCAAATGTAAAGAACCAATTAAATGACGTAAGATTGTTTTCATTTGACTACTTCAAGCGTTTTAAATACGTTCTAATCCAGTCGTTTTAAGTAAGTTCTAATCCAGTCGTTTTAAGTAAGTTCTAATCCAGTCATTTTAAGTAAGTTCTCATCCAATCGTTTTAAGAAGTTCTAATCCAGTCGTTTTAAGTAAGTTCTAATCCAGTCATTTTAAGTAAGTTCTCATCCAATCGTTTTAAGAAGTTCTAATCCAGTCGTTTTAAGTAAGTTCTAATCCAGTCGTTTTAAGTAAGTTCTAATCCAGTCGTTTTAAGTAAGTTCTAATCCAATCGTCTTTTATCATTGCTCTAAGCCAGTGCTTTCAAAGAGTTCCACCTGACCCGTCTTCACCAACGGAGCTCCACTTCAGTTCACCTCATCAAACCTCCACTTCAGTTCACCTCATCAAACCTCCACTTCAGTACACCTCATCAAACCCCCACTTCAGTACACCTCATCAAACCTCCACTTCAGTACACCTCATCAAACCTCCACTTCAGTACACCTCATCAAACCTCCACTTCAGTTCACCTCATCACACCCCCACTTCAGTTCACTTGAGCAAAGCATTTGACAGAGTACCGCATCAGAGGCTTCTGAGAAAAATTAAGGCTCATGGTATCGAGGGAAAGTTTTAAATTGGATAAAATCATGTCGATAGAACGCAGAGGGTCAGCGTAGATGGTGTTAAATCTGAGTGGGGCCGTGTAACCAGTGGGGTTCCCCCAGGGGTCAGTACTAGGCCCACTCTTGTTCATAATCTACATAAACGATCTAGATACTGGGATCAGCAGTGACATAAGCAAGTTTGGGATGACACCAAAATAGGGCGGCAAATTAATTCAGGCAGGATGGAAATGCATTACAGGAGGATCTAAATAAACTGCAGGAGGGTCTGAAAATGGCAAATGAAATTCAACACCAGCAAGTGCAGCGTACTTAATATTGGAAGAACAAATATTTATAATGTATGCAGCCTTAACAACATCAACCCAGAGAAGTCGACTTGTGAACGAGACCTAGGGGTACGTGTAAGCCCGACCTAGAAACAGTGCGTTAATGTTCGAAATAAGGCAAACAGAGTATTGGTTTTGTATCTAGAAGTGTAAGTAACAAGAGTGCAGAGGTCTTATTGCAACTATATCTTGCGCTAGTCAGGCCGCACCTCGATTATGCGGTTCAGTTCTGGTGCCCCTATTATAGAATGGATATAAATTCACTAGAGTCGGTGCAGCGAAGAATGACAAAAATGATTCCGACTTAGAAACCTTCCATATCAGGATAGGTTAAAGAAACTTAACTTGCATTCCCTAGAAAGACGAAGAGTGCGGGAGATATGATAGAAGTATTTAAGTGGGTGAAAGGAATCAATAAAGGGATATAGATAAAGTTCTATAATATCCGAGCAGGATAGACTCGGAGCAACGGATTCAAGTTGATAAGTTTAGGTTTAGGAGGAGATAGGAAGAAACTGGTTCACAAATAGGTGGTGGACGAGGAACAAGCTTAGCAACTTTGTAGTAAGTGCGGGAACTCTGGAAAGTTTCAAAAGGAGGCTAGATAGATTCATGGATGATAGAGAGTGGTAGTAACTCTCGACAGGAGCTGCCATGCACAGGCCAACCGGCCTATTGCAGACTCCTTATTTTCTTATGTTCTTATCAAACCTCCACTTCAGTACACCTCATCAAACCTCCACTTCAGTACACCTCATCAAACCTCCACTTCAGTTCACCTCATCAAACCTCCACTTCAGTTCACCTCATCAAACCCCCACTTCAGTTCACCTCATCACACCCCCACTTCAGTTCACTTCATCAAACCTCCACTTCAGTACACCTCTTCAAACCCCCACTTCAGTTCACCTCATCAAACCCCCACTTCAGTTCACCTCATCACACCCCCACTTCAGTTCACTTCATCAAACCTCCACTTCAGTACACACCTCATCAAACCTCCACTTCAGTTCACTCCCATCAAACCCCCACTTCAGTTCACTTCAAACCTCCACTTCAGTACACCTCATCAAACCCCCACTTCAGTACACCTCATCAAACCCCCACTTCAGTACACCTCATCAAACCCCCACTTCAGTACACCTCATCAAACCTCCACTTCAGTTCGCTTCATCAAACCTCCACTTCAGTTCAATAAACCCCCCACTTCAACAGAGCTCCACTTCAGCTGTTTTTCAATAAAGCACCAATCGACTGTGTCTCTTCAGTTCATTCTGCAGCAAGTGGTGGACCTGGCCTGTGACCTCCCCACAACCACACGCGCGAGCTGTGTATTCAACAACTAAATTGAATAACTCGACCAAAAGTGGAGAGTTTATTATAACTTATGGCTCACCAGAGATCTTCCTAACTCAACACCTCACCTAACTTAAAATTCTGCCCTGAGGTATCGTAACTTAGCCTAAAGTGAACTAAGACTATTGTAACTTGCCTTTATGTGACTTAAAGCTCACGCAATTTAACCTAGTGACCTAAACCTAACCAAACTGAACTTAACGTGATGTAACGACTTATTTTACCCTTAAGTGATTTAAAACTACGATAACTTAACTTAAAACTAATGTAAATTAACATAATGTGACATGACTCAGCGTAATATGATTTTAACTAATGTAACTTAAACCAAGCTGTTGTCGGCCATCATCAATAACTCAAGACGCTGGGAAGTTTCAAATATAGGTTGACCGGATTATGAGTGATAGGGGTTTGGTGTAAACAGGTCTGCCCAGTAGACCCGCTGCAGTTTCCTACACTCTAATGTTCTAACTGTATATCTAACCTAACTTTAACCTAACCTAACCTAACCTAACTTTAACCTAACATGAGTCAACGTAACCCAACGCAATGTGACTTAACTTAAAATTGACAAACTAAACCTCAAGAAACTTTCGAATATTAACCCTACAAAGCATAAGTTTGGTATAATTTAACTTCAAATAAGCAAACATACCTTAACGTATTCTCCCGTACCGCAAACTAACCTAAATAACTTAACCTGGATTGGGATAACAGACCTTAACAAAACCCAACGTTACAGATACCTTTTAAATATACTATACAGACATAACGTGATTTACTTAATACCAGAGAAAACACACCTCCAGCTATTCCCACAACACACCCAGTAACACCAACCTAATCTAACCTACCCTAACCTAAACACACCCAGTAACACCAACCTAATCTAACCTAAACACACCCAGTAACACCAACCTACTAACCTACCCTAACCTAAACACACCCAGTAACACCAACCTATCTAACCTACCCTAACCACCCAGTAACACCAACCTACCCTAACCTAAACACACCAGTAACACCAACCTAATCTAACCTACCCTAACCTAGTATTAGTCAACGCTAACTTATTCTAATCTAACCTAATCCTCCTATGCAGCATTTGGGTGGTTAATCTTTATGTCAAATAAGCCGGGTGTGAAACTTCAAGCCAAATAAGCTGGGGGGGCGAATCTTCAAGCCAAATAAGCTGAGTGGGGCGAATCTTCAAGTCAAATAAGCTGTGTGGGCAAACCTTCAGGTGAAATAAGCTGAGGCAAATCTTCCAAGCCAAATAAGTTGGGACAAATCTTCCAAGCCAATTAAGCTGGGGACAAATCTTCCAAGCCAAATAAGCTGAGTGGGGACGAACCTTCAGGTGAAATAAGCTGGGGGCAAATCTTCAGGTAATAGCAGTGAACCGCCTTAGATAATTATGTAACAGGGAGCCTGCAGTGAAAAACAGAATACTCCGTGATCAGCATTAACTGTGGCGGCGTGAGAGGGGTTAATTCTACCGTCAGCTCAGTTTTAATCACGAATCCTTATTGGAGAGAGAGAGAGAGAGAGACCGACTTTACTCACAAGTTAACCCACACAGCAGGTCGGCCAGCACAATCAACCCGACACGTTAACAACCTGACACACTAACTAACTACCCGACCACCACTCACATCCCCTTAACGACCTTCATCCCTCAACAACAAGACTGACTTAGATTTTACCCATCGAACCATCTCTTCACGACCGAATCATATGTTGGTCGGGCGTCTCTCTCTCTCTGGCCAAGTCGCTCCTCGATGTTATTTATCAGAGTCAGAATCAGTCAGAGTACACACGAATAGGAGTGACCGAATTATAAACTTTTTAAACCGAAATCCAAAAAAAATCTCACCTAATTAAAGTTAGACCGATTCATAAACTTTTTTTACCTTTTGTCAACATTTACGAATACACAACAAAATTAACGCCAACTGAATCACAAGTTACTTCTAAAACTACAGAATCAAAATACAGTTATTGACAGTTACTATTAAAGCGGTTCAGTACAGCAGCATAAAGTTGGTGGTTTAACATACAGTATATATGTGTTAATTACCATGCAAATAAATATAAGAAACTTTTAGATAAATTTGCTAATCATCAGTAGAGTGTTTTTTATATACGACAAATATCTTGTGAAATGTTGAAATTTTTATTCAGAACGATTGAGGTGTATCAAAATAGGCCTAGGGAGGGAAAGATAGAATAATAATAGGCTTCAATAGTCAAAATGTCATAACAATAATAGACCTATAGTAAAAATCAAAATTATAGGCCTATTTATCGTGAAGACATTATACATTACTAGACCTAACGTAAAAACAGTCAAAATAATAGGCCTATTTATCATGAGAAAACAAATAATAATAATGCAAAGGATAATATTTACCCAGGCAAAACTAACCCAACACAACTTTTAATGAGTTATCAACAAAGTGGCTTTAATATCAAACACAATTATTTACAAACTATATTTGCTTTAACAACCCACACTGGAAAAAAAAATCACTAATTGAAACAAGTAAACGTCAATAACATTCACATTCAACATTTATAAAATATTTCTTTCATAACTAGAAAAAATGAAGTTCACATTAGCGTAATTTTGATTATTAAAAATATTTAGCGTTTACGATTTTATTCCACAATTTTACGATTAGTTTATAATTTCCAGGAGATTCTTAAACCTAACTCTAATGTCCTGTGTGTGAAGGAATTATCTCTATCTTTATATCTCGCAGAATGTCTTCATCTGTCTCTATTTGTTACTCTCTCTATCTCACTATTTCTATTTCTATCTCTCGTCTCTCACAGTTACATTCTCACAACACAGCTCAGACACCTTAGGTAAGTCTTATCGAAATCAAATATATTATACAGGACCCCGCGGTAGCCTGAGAGACACACAAGCGACATTTGAAGGCAGAGAAACACACACACAGTACTTACATCATGAAGCACGAGGAGTGTAATCGCTGGCAGGTGATGGCCGGGGTGGTATAATCCTGGGTACAGTTCACCGGGTATTGGTACAGGGTATATTAACAAAATTCTACGGAAATAGTTACTTTAAAGGTTTGTGTTTTTACTTCACGTTCACCATGTAAGTTACTTTAAATTCCGGGGGTAATTTTCAGTTTATCTGTCTATTATTATTAACACCTGCTGTGTTTTGTAAATTGTTAAGCACTGGGTTATTTATTCACGCGGGTTTTCACTGTTATTAAGGTAAACACGGCGGCTGTTGTGTTGAACAAGTGTTGTGCACACGTGGGTGAGGGCTAGTGTTGGGTGCCAGCGGGACGGGCGAGATACTCTCCCTTGCACAGTTAGATAGACACTGCGGTCGAAGTTGTCATACAGGGAGACTACCGACAAGAGATGTTCGGACAGTTCGGGTCATGCGTTGAATTCTCTAAACTGAAAAAAATACCACCCAATGAGTCCCTCTTGTATTAAATATCAACTAGTGTATAAATTCATAAAAGTGCACAAACAAATAACACTAGATTATGTCAAATAGAACGAATTCCTTCGAGAGAGAGAGAGGTTTATCTCGTACGTCTGGCCGCGCGGCACCGTACATGAGATGTACTCCTAAAGTTCTCGACACAACGCCAAGTTAGTCGAGGTGAAGGAATCGTTGGCGGTGGAGGTAGACGCTCTCCGCTTTTAGAAACGTCTCCATTCTCTCCTCCCGTTTACATAAAGCTTAAAATCTTTTTTTTTTTCACTTCGAATAGGATTCTAACTTCACCATAACTCTACGTATGTTAGAATAAGACATCAAGAACCCAGGGTATTGTTGATTGTGTTGTTTTCCTGGCGGATTGAACGAGCAGGTATGTCACTTGCCTCGCCATAAAAGCCTTAAGTACTTCCCCGGCAGACAAACAAACCCCAAACACTAGCAAACGTCACATAGCCCATAACAATACATATAAACAAAATATATTCTATAATACCCAGCGTTCAGCATATATCCCAGCCATCCAAATGAATATACCAACACAAAGTATATACACCCCCCAGCATCACCCCGCAGGCAGTATACTCGCAAATCTTTATGATCCATACTTTCTTGTACACACACAAAAGAAGAAAATATATATATATATGTATTACCAACGAATTTTTGCATTATTATTATTATTTTTTTTTTAAGTTGAGGTGACGTGAGAATAATGAATAAATAAATAAATACAACTGGTACCTTTGTCTTGATGAATAGTTAACAGTTAGTCTTTATTTTAGGTGTTAGTGATTGGTTATTTGAGAGATTAGGTAAAAGCTGGGATAATGATTGGAGGAATCTTGCATTATTTTGTCCCACTACGCTGTTCCATACACCTCGACCCAAAATTGTCCCATATGAGTTTGTGATTATGCCAATGTTGTTCCACTGTGTACCAAGAGTGCTGTTATTAACCCATTCAGATATATTAACTTAGAATGATTTATTAACTTAACAAATATACTGTAGATTATGTTAACCTAAGGAGCACTGGAAACTTTACTTAATACTACCGAAACTAACTTAACTAGCGCCATATTGTACACTTTTAACTTAATGTAACTAATTTAACATTGCTCACTAAACCAAATAAACCTAACCTAACGCTATAATGTATACTTGTAATTTAATTAACTTAACACTGCCCACTAAACCAAATTAACCTAACTTAACACAACCTAAGAAAACTAACCCAACATAATTCAACCTAACCCACCCTAATTTAACACTATAACCAACAAAAACCCAACCAACCAAGTTCCTTAATCCAACCATCCAAGCCCCTTAACCCAATCCAACCTAAGAAAACTAACCCAACCAAGTCCATTAACCCAACCAACCAAGTTCCTTAATCCAACTAAACCCCTTAATCCAACCATCCAAGCCCCTTAACCCAATCCAACCTAAGAAAACTAACCCAACCAAGTCCCTTAACCCAACCAACCAAGTCCCTTAACCCAGCCTAACCTAAACAATCTTACCATACATTCATACAAGGTCAACTCCCATTCCGTATATCACACAAGAAAGAAGTTAATGATAATTGCTGACTTTATTTAGTAATTATGTGGCTGACAGCGGTCGGTAACACAACCCAACAACTGAGGAGCGAGGAGGGGTTCACGGTTGCTACTTGGATGGATGGAGGGATTCATGTTACTAGGAGGGAGGGGGTCTATGTTGCTACTTGGATGGAGGGAGGGGTCTATTGCTACTTGGGGAGGAGGGGTTCAATGTTGCTACTTGGGGAGGGAGGGGTTCAATGTTGCTACTTGGATGGAGGGAAGGGGTTCAATGTTGCTACTTGGATGGAGGGAAGGGTTCAATGTTGCTACTTGGGGAGGGAGGGGTCTATGTTGCTACTTGGATGGAGGGAGGGGGTCTATGTTGCTACTTGGGGGGAGGAGGGGTTCAATGTTGCTACTTGGGGAGGGAGGTCAATGTTGCTACTTGGGCAGGGAGGGAAGGAGGGGGCGTCTATGTTGCTACTTGGATGGAGGAGGGAGGAGAGGGGTCTATGTTGCTACTTGTAGAGAGGGGTATGCAGAGAGGAGGGAGGTAAAGAGGGAGCGAGGTGTTCAACGGAGGTATCTGGGAAGGAAGGAGGAGAGTTGGTGATAACGGCAACAAAATAGCGCCGTCACCTCTAACAACCATCACCACCACCACTCCTAATTACTACCACTCTCACTACCCCTACCATCACCACTGCTTCCCCCATCACCACCACCACCACCATCACCACCGCTTCCCCATCACCACCACCACCATCACCACTGCTTCCCCCATTACCACCACCACTTCCCCACCTCCACCACCCCAACCACTGCCACACCTGAACTATCATCATTACCCCCAACTATCACCACCCCAATACCACCACCACCACCACCACCACAACCCCCTACCACCATCACAATCCACAACCTTGCTACCACCATCACCACCACCATCACCACCACCACACCTACCACCACCACACCTACCCACCACCACCCCTAACCACCACCCCTACCACCATCACCACGACCACCACACCTACCACCACCACCACCCTAACCACCACCCCTACCACCATCACCACGACCACCACCCACCACCACCCACCCCTAACCACCACCTCACTACCATCACCACCACCACCACCACCCCTACCATCATCACCACGACCACCACACCTACCACCACCACCCCTAACCACCACCCCTACCACCATCACCACCACCACACCTACCACCATCATTATCATCACCACCACCACACCTACCACCACCATCACCACCACCACCACCACCACCACCACCACCCCTACCACCATCACCACGACCACCACACCTACCACCACCACCCTAACAACCACCCCTACCACCATCACACCTACCACCATCACTATCATCCCTGGGGAGCTGGTGGTAGAGCAGTACCGTTCTTGCCTCGCCAAGATGCATACCGATCCCGGGCCGGGGAAGTTGTTTGACACTCTTCCTAGTCCCCTTAGTCCCTGTTCACCTAGCAGCAAAGTAGGTACCTGGTGTAAGTCGAAAGGTGCAATGAAGTTTGTATGCTATTGGAGCTTCCAATAACTTGATGACATAAACCACTGACTCTTCAGTCTTCTACGCCCTTAACTCATGAGACATAAAGGCAAGCGTGAACTTAGCATGCTTCCCTGTTGGCGCTAAACGCTTCTGCGCTTCACCTCACAAGGATGTAGGAGTGCCCAATAAAAACTATCATCACCACCACCACACCTACCACCACCACCACCACCACACCTACCACCACCACCATCACCACCACCACCACCACCCCTACCATCATCACCATGACCACCACACCTACCACCACCACACCTACCACCATCACTCATCATCACCACCACCACACCTACCACCACCATCACCACCACCCTACCACCATCAGCCACGACCACCACACCTATCACCATCACTATCATCACCACCACCACACCTACCACCACCCCTACCACCATCACCACGACCACCACACCTACCACCACCCCTACCACCATCACCACGACCACCACACCTACCACCACCACCCCTAACCACCACCCCTACCACCATCACCACGACCACCACACCTACACCCCCTAACCACCACCCCTACCACCATCACCACCCACCACACCTACCACCATCACTATCATCACCACCACCACACCTACCACCACCATCACCACCACCACACCTACCACCACACCCCCTAACCACCACACCTACCACCACCACCCCTACCACCACCATCACCACCACCACACCTAGCACCACCGCACCTACCACCACCATCACCACCACCACCCCTAACCACCACACCTACCACCACCATCACCACCACCACCAACTAACCACCACACCTACCACCACCATCACCACCACCACCCCTAACCACCACCCCTACCACCACCATCACCACCACCACACCTACCACCACCACCCCTAACCACCACCCCTAACCACCATCACCAAGAGGTTGTTTACATACAATAAACAAAACACAACTTCATCACTACAACATCAGAAGACAACAATATGAACCTGCCCTAATGTTTACTTCTACTTAATACTGCATAATCACCTGGAAATTAGCTCACATTACCTTAAAACTACCTGGGGCGGTTAGGTTAGGTTAGTTTAGGTTAGGTTAAGTTAGGTTAGGTTAAATTGGGTTAGTCTAGGATAGGTTAGATTAGGTTAGGTTAGGTGATCCAATTTACCTATAAAGCTGGGCCAGGGTGAAGCATTATTAATTGAAATGTAATAAAAATATGAGAGTTATTAATTCCGTTTATTTACAAATTCTAATGAAGCCTAATATAAGTGTATGTTTTTGAAAGTGTTTTTTGAGTAATGAGATAATTAAGGTAATGAGTTATTATTGAGATTATCTTTTAATGATCGTTTTGATGATAATGTAATAAAAAATAATTATTTACGAGGCAGGAAATTATTTAGTAGCGATGATTAAATAAAAATGATTAAAATATGAACAGCAGCAGCAATAATAATAATAATAATAATAATAATAATAATAATAATAATAATAAAGAAAGATGCAAATAAGGAGAACAAGAACAACAAGAATAACAAAAAGGACAAGAAGAACAAAAACAACAAGAATAAGAAGATTAATGAATAGAAAGAGCAATAATAAGAAGAACAAGACCAAGAATAAGAACAAGAACAACAAGAATAAGAATAACAAGACCAAGAATAAGAACAAGAACAACAAGAATAAGAAGAACAAGACAAATAATAAGAACAAGAACAACAAGAATAAGAATAAAAAGAACAAGAACAAAAACACGATATAAAGGAAGAAAATAAATAATTACGATAATAGCAACAATAAAAGTTAAAGACGACATAAATTTTCTATTCAATCCTCATTAATTAACTGCAACAAGACGGTAAAATACACACTGAAATACTACTACTACTACTACTACTACTACTATCATTAGATATTACGTCACAGTACACACTTTATGACGTGATCAACACACACACTCAAACCACTAGTACTTTCTTCCCCTAGGATAGACAGGGGAATAGCACCGTATTTCTCATCCTACCTACAGTAAGCTTCACTTCATCTTGGGAATAAAAACTCCCGTACCTTTAAAGGGGGGGTAAGGTAGTCCATATACTAATTAACTACCTGTGTGAGAGGTGTATGTGTGTTGTGGTGGTGGTCCTTCCCCTTCCATCCTCTACCCCCTCCCTTCACCCCCTTACCAACCCCTCTCATCTTTACTCCCACTCATCTTTTCTAACCTAACCTAACCTAACCTAACCTAACCTTCAACCTAACCACACTACAATACTCCAATAGGGCACCAGAACTGTACTGAGACTCTACCTTAAGTAAATACATTCACTTTAGCACGAGTTACGAGGATTATCTTATGAGAGGAGAGTCTGTGTGAGTCTTGAACAAGGATGTTTAGCTATCATAATAAGAGTACAGGTGTTATGTTGGGCTGTTGTTGTTGTTGTTGTTGTTGTTGTTGTTGTTATGTTATTTATTATTTTTTTTTGTTTTTGTTGTATACTAATAATATTATCATTGTTGTCGTTATTGTTTTTGTTGTTGTTGTTTTGTTTTCCTCCTCGTGGGTGGTGAACATGTTGGAACTTGTTGAAGAGATGACCGAAGCCAACTGCGAGAGACCGAGAAATATTTCATAAGAACAGAATCGTAAAAAAAAAAAAAAAAAAAATCTTTCCTTGTTTAACCTCAAATACTGACAGAGTTTACTTGTTTGTCTGTGTATCTGTCTGTTTGCTTTTTGTATGAGCCACCCGTCTGCCTTTCTCTCTTGTTTACCTGTGTTTGTT